>NW_025335587.1:351003-574440 GCF_004798865.1 Varanus komodoensis | reverse complement strand
ACAACTGAGGAGCAGGTACTCCAGATCCAAAAGCATCTGGACAGACTATGGAAGTGGGCAGGAGACAACAGGATGGCGTTCAATGTGGATAAGTGCAAGGTCTTGCACTTGGGGCATAGGAATAGGTGTCATAAGTACAGGTTAGGGGACAAGTGGCTGGAGAGCAGCACTTGTGAAAGGGACCTCAGGGTACTGGTTGACTGCAGGCTAAACATGAGTCAGCAGTGTGATGCGGTGGTCAAGATGGCGAATGTCACCCTTGGTTGCATAGCCAGAAGTGTGGCTTCTACATCAAGAGAGGTATTACTACCACTCTACACGACTCTGGTGCACCCGCAACTGGAGTATTGTGTTCAGTTTTGGGCCCCTCATTACAGAAAGGATATAGCCAGGTTGGAGTCAGTGCAATGTAGGGCCACAAGGTTGGTGGCCGGTTTGCAGGGGATGCCGTATGAGACAAGACTGAGGTAACTGGGTCTCTTCAGCCTGGAGAAGAGGAGACTCAGAGGGGATATGTTGGCGACATACAGGTATGTGAGGGGATGTCACATGGAGATGGGTAGAGACCTGTTCTTCCCTGCAGAGAAAGGGAGGACGCACTCCAATGGAGCAAAGCTCAGGGAGCCAAGGTTCCATTTGGATGCCAGGAAGCACTTCCTGACTGTCAGGACCCCAAGGGTGTGGAATGGGCTTCCATGAGCGGTTGTTGAGGCCCCATCGGTGTGGGTGTTCAAGGATAGGCTGGACGTCCACATGGTGGGCATGTCGTGAGTGGAGCTGGCTGGTGCCGGAGGTCAGACTAGATGGCCTGGGAGGCTCCTTCTGACTCACTCTGTTTCTATGTTTCTAATCTCTATGGAGAGGTTCACTGTTAAAAGTACCTATAATAATCAAATTGTCCACTAGATGGCAAAATTCAATTATCTTCCAGCCTAAAATAGTACAGCCTTTGGAACCCATGGAATAAATTAAAATTCTTCCCAGTTCAAAGAAAGATTGACCAGTGAGAGGAACAAAAGGTATTATGCTGAATAAGGAAATGAATGTGATGGGTTGGGGACCAAAATGTACAAATAGAAGCGTAATACAGAAGTATCAGAAAAGATTTTGTTATTCCAAAAGCAAATTAGCAAAAAATAAAAAATTCATCCAGTTTGATTTCTTCCCTTCACCCTCTGGTGAAGAGATGGTTTTCTCGCACTCCACAGAACTGTCTGACACTATTGATTCTATCTTGCAGATCCACACAGAAATTGGAATCACAACAAAACCCCTGTCTTGGAAAGCCTGGTATTTCCCTCCTGAGGATAAGTGATGGCAAATCAGAGGCAGGTGACCATCATAGGGACCCTATTTTAAAGAGGATCTGCATTTTCATAAAAATAGAATCAGGATGGGTAACAAAGGTCATAAACACCAGCTGAAGATGTCCTTTTGCTCTATGACTGGTCCTTCCAGTTTGGTCTGGTGGAAGTGATGGACAGGTGGTTTGGCATGTATAGTGAGCAGTGGCCAATCTTTTTCCTACCCTTTTTGTGCTGAAACAATGTGGCAATGCTTTATTTACTTGCTGTATTGATGGAGCCAACATACACTGTTCTTCATCAAGTTGGAGCCACCACGGTGGACCATGGGTGTGTTTTTACCCAGAATCTGCAGACAATGTCATCCATTTCCCATTACATATAGAAATAGCAATGATTATGCTTTCAGCTGACCTCTGATAAAAGGGTTTTTTTCTGGGACTATTGTCAATTAGATGGCAAAGTTGACCATGTGGCTCATAGCCACAAGCAGTCATCTGTGCTTTCCGTCACTTACTTCGGTGTGCTGGCAACTTTGGCACTGAACTCTCAATTGGGAGAAATAAATTTATCCAGGTTAATGATAGAAGTGGCTTAGAAAAGTCTGAGACGTAGTTTATTGTGCTAATGCAATGCAAAAGACAGGAGCGCAACCATCTTTTATTAATGTAATTGCCTGTACCGAAGCACCTACAGGGTCATGCTGAAGGGTATAAGTCATTTTGTGCCTGGCTTGAGAACTCTGCTGCCGATCTTTTCATTTTAAAAAAGTGGAGGAGAAAGGAGTGCACTGTCAGGAACAGAAGAAGCTTTCTCTTTATTTGACTTGGTTTATTGCTATACTACCCAATAGCCACAGCTATCTGGCCGGTTCACAATAATTTCTCAGAGATGCAAAGATAAAAGAGATACAATAAATAGAGATACAATAAAACAGAGTAAAAAAATCCATGATACAAATTCAAAACAGTCTAAAATTCCAATATACAAAAATGTAAAAGTCAAAACATCTAAAGCAATTTTATTAAAACTAGACCTAACTCAAACAGTCAGTGCACCCTATCATATGTTATTACTGCTTGGAAATAGAGGGAGGTTTTAGCCTCATGTTGAAAAGATGACAATGTTGGTGCCACATGGGCCTCAATGGGGAGAACATTCCATAGCTGGGGAGCCCCCGCTAAGAAGGGCCTCCTCCTTGTTGCCTCTTTCTGGGCTTCCCTTGGAGTTGGCACTCAGAAGAAGGACCAAGAAAGTCCTAGAAACTGAGGACAGGAGGAGCCTTCCATCAGGTATTGTGGTCCCGGGCTGTAACAGAGCTTTTCAGGCTAAAACCAGCACCTTGAATTATACTCGGAAGCATATGGACAGCCAATATACGTTAACCAAAACTAGAGTTTGCTTCTGGCTAAGAACAGTCTCTTTCAAACAGCTGAGTTCAGATACTACAACGCAGTTTGCATGATAAATTTTTAAATAAGCCAGGATGCCATAATGTTGAATCCCCAGTACGTGCCAGGCACCATTTTGTTAACAACCCATCCAGGCCCAGCTTGCCATGCTGTTGAAATCCAGATAGCAAGACATGGTTGAAGGGATACAGCCCTCAAATAATCCATGGTCTTTTGCAGGGTTTTTCTTCCTCTGCCACAAACCATTATTATTTGGGTTTAAGTGATATTCAGACATGCTAGGGATTAAAACAAGCCATCAGGGGTTATTTAAACCACACTGACTTGCCTGATCGTGTGAACTGGCCCATTATGATCTGCATCTGGGAGAAATGATGACACAAACCCCTCTATTTTTTGTGTACTAATACATCTGGGGAACTGAAAAGAAGAATCCTCTTAAGACACAACTAAAGAGCATCCAGGAACTTGTAACAGTTCCATGGGTTTGACCTTCCTCAGCCACTAGAAACAAGGTTCCTTGAGAAGACTCTAAATGAGAGAAGTTTTCAGTCTTCATGAGCAAATCACAGCTTTACTATGTCTCCAGATCACCTTTGCTTGTCTACAACTCCCACCAGCTACTGAGACTCAAGCTCAACATGATGGTGGTAGCCATGCTTTATTCCAGCCCCGTGCTGTCAGTGCTGACAGGCAGTGGTGCTCCAACATTTCAAGCAGGAGTTCTTCTGACCTGCAAGTACAAGGGTTAAATCTATGCAAAGCACTTAGCCCTGGCTTCATCCTAAAACATGAGGTGGAGTGGAGGATCTAATTTTCACATCTGAATGCAAGGAGGGAGCTAGGCCATCCCAATCGCTGCCTAACCTTCCTGTGGTCCTTCATACCAAGTGCTTTTCTTTCAGGGATTTGGATCCAAATCCAGTGCAAGCTTCTTCATTTATTAGGACACAAGGATGCTGCTGCTATTGTCCAAGTTAGAAAGTCTTCTTAACCAACTGCAAATCACCCTGAAAGTTAGCAGTAGATCTGGGTCTACTTTCAGCCCACCCCTTAACTACTTATAGTTTGAGAAAACAGTTACTTTTTGTAATCCACAGAAAGAATACTTGGTGTCGGGCTGATTAAAAATAAAATACGGAATGAAGGGTGGGAGGGAAGGATGGCAGGAAGGGAAAAGGGAAAGGGAAAGATCTGGACTAGCCAGCTTTTGGGAACCACTCTAATTAAACAGATGATTTTCTTTCAAGTAGTAACATTGACATAGAATTGTTTCATTAAAAAAAATCTAGTGAAGTAGTTGCCTGCTTTGTGATGTGTTTTGTTTTGTTATTGTTTCCTAATTTGTGACTTCCTTTGCAGCTCATAATTTATTATTTCATTAATTAAGTATTTAAGTGTTCAGCCATGGACCATCTGTTACTTGTTTCTAAAAAATATAAATAAATTATGGAGGCATCCCATGCAAGGTGCAGAATTACAAACTAATCACATCAGATAAAGACCAGCCCCTTCCATATGATTATGTTAAGGGGACTGGTGATACCAATAGGTTGGCTCCAGCCAGCTATAAAATGCTGCAAAGGAAAAAAAAATCATTATTTCCCCCATAATGGTATTGAGAGTTGAGTATTGTACTTACTGGAACCTCACTGAAGCCAGCAGGGTACAAACCTCATGTTGATTTGTAATTGTAGCTTCCCTTTGGGCATGTTTGGGATGGAGAAGGTTCCTGAATACTAGCACAGTTTCTGTTCATGTTCTGACTAATGTTGATTGTTTCGTAGAATAACAGAGAAGGAGGGGGCCAAGAAGGCCATCAGGTCCAACTCCCTGCTGTTGCAGGACACCAGTTTATACTGCCCCACTAAGATGACTGTCCAGTTTCACCTTGGATGCCTTTAGTGTGGGAGAGCCACACCCTTCCACTGCTGTATTGCTCTGACAGTGAGGAAACGTTTCCTGGTATCTAGCTGGAATCTGGGTTGTCACAACTTAAGATGATAATTCTGTGTCCTACACCCTGGTGTGAGTGAGGAGAGATCTGCCTCTTAATCAAGAATGCTGCGCGGTTGTGGAATTAACTTCCCAAATAATGCTGTGTGTTATAGAAAAGCATAACTGAAGGTAAGCTTAACTGGACCAGACTAAGTGTATATTCTGTCCAGCATTCTGCCAACCAAATACCTTTCAGAATATACAGGCACTTAGACAATGGCATTGTAATATTGGCAGCTTTCTTTTGATCCCTTTTTAATATCTAGAATTTGCCTTGTTCACAGTGGTTCCTTTGAATGGCCACTATTATCTCAACAGAGCTTTCCTGGTAAGGTAACTGTGAGTTCAGGTCCCATCAGCTTATAAACGAAGCAAGGGCAGTTTGCCCTGGTATGCATAAATTAACCACCACTGATATTGAACATTATGTGCCATTATGTTGTCAAGTCATTCAGTTTGGAGGTATTTTTTTAACCTATTTGCCATCCACTTAGGTCAGCCTCCCCACTCCTGTTGTATTTTGGATATTTCGGGCTACAGCCTTTATCAGTATTGACCGTGCTGGCTAAGAGGTACGGGGATTGTAGTCCAAAACATCTGGAGGGCATCAGGGAGCAACAGTTGGATTGGCTTTTCACCAGCCTACATATTGTTCTCTTTCTGACTGCAGTAATAGCAGCAATAATGAGCAGAAGATGGACAGAAGAGTTTTCCTTCTTGTATCAGTATCCACAAGACAACTGGTTCATTCCCATTGCCATGAATGGATTTTCCCATTAGGGAGTTCTGTTATTATCTCGCCTAGCAACTATAAATCTTGTCTTCAGTTGTACATCAGTAAGACGTCAATGCAGGCAAGAAATAACTGAGTTGTAATCTGGACATGCACCTTTGATGTATATTTGAGTAACTGGTGGTGCAGCCTAAGAAAGCTACATTGCGTGTCACTTTCCCAGGCTTCCATGGGTATACAATGTGAGCTTTCTCTTCCTTCATGGCATTAAAAATGGTGTGTGGCTGCCTGTGTTACTGGTTACCATTAGTAACCATTTTACATTTTAGTAAGTACTTTCAGGGTTGAGATAGCATCTTTGTATAAGAAACCTTGGCCTTAGCATTTTTGATATCTCTGCAACACATTGCAAAAAAATTCCTACTGACATTTTTTTTCTTGGAAATCTTTCCTGTTTAACTGAAGCTGAGCTCAGTTGCTGTGAGACTGCTTAGTAACAGGAAACAGTTGTCCAGTGTAAAGAACACGCTCTAAAACAAACAGCTTTCCCTCCCCTTTTCAAACCCCCTCAGGACAATATTTGCTTTTCTAAAATATCATTTTGCTGTGGCTTTGGGACCTTGCTTGACAAACTTGGGGGTCTCCCAACAGTTCAAAGCAGGCTTGACCTATGGCTGAGCGCAGAAAAGAGGAGCTGCATATAAATAGCAAAATTACAAAAGGATCAATTCTCAGTCAACTCATTAGCAATGCCTAAGTGATAACTCCTCTCCTGAAGGCACTTTCATAATTACTTGCACAAGCCGCATTTGGTTCACAAGTTTCATAAATGAAGGTTAAGTTGACTTAACCGCCCAGGATTTACCAGCCATGTTACAGCATAAAATGTGTGTGCTTTTAAGGGTCTCTCCAATCCAGGCTGTTGACTTAAAGACTCCAAGGTTAAATGGTGCCGGCTCTAGAGTCCAAGTTAGTTTCCCGATTGGTCAAGCCGTGAGGCTGCACAATGCAACATGACAGTGTGGTTCAGGGAAGACATCAGGTTGACACAACAAGTCTGAAGTTAAGATAGCAGTGCTGCTTGAAGCCAAAAATGTTAATTTAGGATTCTACAATGCCTTGTTCGTACTATGAATATTCAGTTTAGGTATTATTCCAGACTGTACAACTTTGGGAGTAGCTGAGGAGTAATGTTTTCTCTTCCTCCCACCACCCCCTTGTTCTGGCAGCTTACTATAGGTAGCGGCACACAAAACAAAACAGATTTGTTGGGCCCATTCTATTCCTTCCTTCCTTTTTTTTTAAAGGCACCTCCAGAAAACAAAACCAAATCACAGTTGCCATTTCAAGATTCAGTAGAATATGACTATTCACCCACAGCCTGATGTGGTAAAGTCCATCTCAGAGAATCACTTAATTTTGGATGGTTCTTGCATTTTGGGTGCAAAAGTCACTGAAATATCAGCTTGGGGTACCACACTGAAAAAGGTACTTTCAGTTTTAGGGTTCATTATGGCTGCTTCCCATCCCCATCTCTGGAACTCCCTCCCTAGGGAAATTCACCTGGAGCCATCTCTATTTTCCTTTCAGTGTCAGGTGAATACATATCTTTTAAGGATTTTTTAAATGTTTAGCCTGTATGCTGTGGCCCTTTTTAATTGTTTTTATAGATGTTTAATTTATTATGTTTTAATTGGTTTTTAATGTGTTTTTATCCTATTGGTATGTTTTACATTGTAAGCCACCTAGGAAGGCCTTGGCAATTGTAGGTGGCCTATAAATATATGTAAATAAATAATCAGGGAAAGGACTGTTTATCAGCCTACCTCAGTGCAAAACAGCTGTGGGAAATAGTTTTCAGTAGGACAATTTCATTAACATCCACATTTGAATTTTTAAAAATCTCCAATCCTTTCTTTCCTGAATATAAAGACATTTGCAAAGTTTTATAAATTCATATTAAAAATGAACTCACCCATCTGCAGTGGCTAAATTTATCAGGTACCATTACTGCCAGTATGGAAAGGCCAGTGTTATACCTGCTTCTCTAGAGCTGTAAGAGTGTCAGAAAAAAAGAGATAAGAGTCCTCATTTAGCACCACAAACGTGGCTGAATTCATGAGGAGTAAAACCAAACACTCAAAAGATTTCCCTATATTCAGACTTTTAAAGTCTCAACTCTTTTCCCTGCTGAATGAAGGCAGTTGCAAATTTAAGTAAATTCTTCCTCAAAATGAACTAAAATGACATTCTTGCCTAGTTTTCAGCTGAAAAACAGAGCACAGATAAAGGGTTAAGCCAGGACGCTTCCATCTCCACCAGCACCACTCTGCTGCTTCAAGCTATAGCCTCAGTCACTACTTTGTGGTACTGGTGGTGCTGGTGTGGTGATACTTAGCCCAAGGATCAAGGAACTGCATATAACGCATTCTCTCCCACCTTCTAAAGGTCAAGGGATTGGAGTACCAGTCTGTCCTACAAGAAAGCACTAACTTGTATGGAGGCTTTTCTAAGTTTGCAATTAGGCAGTTGGGGATGGAGGAGAGATGATAAGTTTATATAAAATTTTATAGTTTGGTGGGGGTGAAAGAGAAAGCATGGGAGGAAGATGCTTTTCCCCTTGGCAAGACAGAAAGACAACCTGTGGAAGTTGACTGCCAGAAGGTCCATTGCGGACAGACAAAAAGAAGCCCTTCTTTGCATAAGCTATGTTGGCCTCTGTTTATATGACTTTGAAAAATAGCATGTTCATCCAAATACATCTCACAATGGCTAGTTGACATGACAGTCAAATCAAACTTGCTCTGTTAGGGATACTCTAACTCTCCTTACTAGGTGTTGATGACAAACCATCAGACTGCTTCCAGGGATGCTGTTAAGAAAACACAAGTTTTCAAGCAAAGATCATCTATATCTTTGGTTATTATTAGGAATAAAAATGCAAGTTCCACAAAGCCTCTTAAAAACACCAGCTTTTTGTCCAGGCTTTCCAAAAGCAGACATCTGAGACATTCTGTGACTCTTGCAGCAGAAATTCCTATGTGTACCCTATTCACACATTCTGAAGATTGTCTGAGTTGTGACAGCTCAGGGCGGGGAAAGAACTGCCTTGCTACTTTCACCTTGGCTGTGACTACTGCTTGGTCTGTGTGCCATGCATGAAATATGCCTTCTTTGCAAGTAAAATCAGAAAGCACCTTCTCTGGTTATAACTAATTATTAAAGCTTCCTTTAAAAAACTCCTGCATTTATTCCGCTTTGGTTTTAGAATGCAAACAACAATTGCAGATTATATGTCTGGACACTGAATCATGGCAAGATAAAATATTGGTTTTAATAGGATGGGGCAGGAGAGCATGTACACCACTGCTGTTTTGCACACGCACCCCTCCTGCCTTTCACTTCATGCCACCCCTTCACCTTTCTGCACAGACTTGCATGCTGCCTTTGCTCCCACATCACGCTCCACCTTCCCCTTTATCTGGCTGTGTTGTGCCCCAGCTCTTTCCCACATTTTCCCCTTTACCCCAAACACATCACATGCATTCCTTTTTTTTACTGTGACAGGACCCCACTTCTTTTTTACCACGTCATGCCCCTACCCATTCTCCTTCATTTTACTGACTTACAGTCCACCTTATGTTACCTGTCACAAACCACACAGCTCTAGGAAAGAGCCATTGAGGAATTGGGGGGGGGGGGGAGGTTCTACTTATTTGCTATGTTAATTTGGATCCATTCCCTTCAAACTCTATCCCAAGCAATCGAATCTGTATGATTAAGACAAACCTGTTTCAAGGATCTGCTAACTTGCATGAGAACCCAACCTTCTGCAAGAAGTATGGAAATAAAGACAACAAAGAACCTTGTATCACTTTAAAGACTAACCTGCTTTTAGGAATCAGAACCTTTCCATCAGGTAGATAGAAGAACACCCTGAATTGGCAAATATATGCATGAAAAAGGTTAATAGTGTGTCTGAGGGCTAACATATTTTTAGCCTCTAAAAAAGGTCAGCTAACTCAAGATGAAGTGGCCTCTGATACATAAAACTTTGTGTTGCAATAAATGTACTGTTTATTAAGATGCAAAAAGGTGTGTGTGTGTGTGTGTGTGTGTGTGTGTGTGTAACACAGGAACATGGCTATCAATCCTGAAACAAAAAGTAATGCATCTCATTCCTTTAAGTGATATTACTTCCTACTGAACAGAATTTCCAGTGCTTTATTCAATATCTACAGAAGTACTTGGGTAGGAAGGGATATTATGATTTGGGGACATACTGAGATTGTCAATATCCTGGCAATTTTTTGAATGTTTCTACAACTATAGTGTTTTAGATCATCAAAATATGACTGATCATATTACTTTCCCCTTTTTGATATATCGGAGAAGTCACTTTAGCTTCTTTTATTTTAGTTCAGGGAAGGAAATATATTATTTAACCGGGAAATCCAGA
This sequence comes from Varanus komodoensis, assembly GCF_004798865.1. Lineage (NCBI taxonomy): Eukaryota > Metazoa > Chordata > Lepidosauria > Squamata > Varanidae > Varanus > Varanus komodoensis. The sequence goes on along the minus strand of NW_025335587.1, from coordinate 564,534 downwards.
TTCAGCACTTACCTGTATATGTGGGAAGTCATTATTTCTCAGTCTGAATGTTTGGTAAAATATAGAAATGATGGTCTACTTTGTGATGCCAGAGAAGACAATTCAAAGTTCTATGTAAAGAATGCTTAATGAGATACAGCCATGGTTCATGTCCAATATGAATTCTGACTTCATTTAGGCAAAATCTACCTCTTTGTTATATGCTACCATTGGCACACACTGAAAAGGCATCCTCTGTCTCAGAAAGATCTTTATTTTTGTTTGTTCGGCTCCAAGTTTAACATGAGGTGAATCTACTGTGCTTTGACAGCAAAGGAAGGCAGATGGTAGCATTGAGATTAACACCAGCCTGTAAATTGCACAAGGTAACTATTATGCTTTGAAAAATAGGTCAACCTTTGATCTGACTTTTTATCAAGACGGCTGGAATATGACGGATCTAGCCTCTAAATTAGACTCCTAAAATCTTATCAAAAGGAAATGGGGCTTTTTGAAATCATTAGCATCTCGAGAAAAGGTTGATCACATTTCGCCTATTGCAGACTTGAGCCTCTGCTGCTCTTTAACCTTCCATTTCAAATATAATTTTCTTCTGAACAACAACAGCAACAAAATAGAAAGAGCAATCACTAACTCACCATCAAGAGAAGGGGAAAGCTGAAACTTCTTTCCTTTTTCGTAGTTATCCATACATCAATGTGAGGCTGGAACTGTATGTTTATTTATTTGGCTAGGGCATATCTCTGAACCTCAGGGATTATAGAATTTCCTGAAATGTAAGCATTTCCCCCTCATATTCCTTTTATCTTTGTGTTATTCTTGTGCACTTTCTCATTCACAAACATGCTTAGGACAGTGGCACTATTCACCACAGTGACATGAGGGAAAAATCCTCACCTGGAATAAATCAACAATTGTTCCTCTGGCTGTGGTGAAAGATTGAAGGAAGATACTTTCAGAAGGAAGTTTCCCACAATCTTTCTGGATTGTACATTCCAGAGTTCACAGAACATTCAGGAAATACTCCAGGGATAAGGCAGGTGCTCTGACCTATAGAGAAAAAAAAAACAATTTACTTCAAGAAACCATTGGTGCAAACTATACAACCTATACTGGACTTACGTCCATTTTCTAGTTTGTATTCATAACTGCAGATGGTGGGAAACCTGAATCTCTTTGCTGTTCACACGACTGAATGCTACACTACACCATACACACACACATATACACACAGAGAAAACATTTATTTTTTTCTATCAATAGAAGGGTTGATAGATGGCGTTGACATCAAGATTGTAACTTCACAATGACCCTCACTTCTAGTGCAAGCTTTAATTGTATCCTTTGTATAGAGAAACATTCAGTACTGGAAGACCCTCCCTGCTATTCATTGTCTGTGTGGTACAACCAAGAAATGAGATGATTTCTTATCTGCTGTGTTTAACAACTGTTCTTTCATTGCTGCAGAAATAAGCAGAAGGCCATTTAAAAATGGTTAGAAAAATGGTATACGGACAGAGGTGAGGGAGAAGCATCTTAAGCTAAAGCAAAACAAGAACCATCTAAATCAAAAAAGATGAATGGTTTTACTTTAATATATACCAGAATTTTATTAATAGTTAATTTTAATAAATAAATTAGCACTAAGTGCTAATTACTTGTCAAATATAACCATACATATTAATTCTTCTGGCAGAATACCGGAGGAAACAAGTACTTTGGTAACATACTACTAGATATTCTGTCTCGTATCTTGGTATATTAAAGGGTAAGAGACTTATTTTTAATGAAAGCAAAACATTTCAAAAAACCTTGGGCATCAGGTGATACCTTCCTTCCAGTGATACCTTCCTTCTACAACCCTGTAAGCACTCACCAAAAGAGTTCACTTTTAGAAGGATTTATGTAAACCATTTCAGGAGCTCAATGCTACAAGCTTACGACTTCAGAACTTTTCACAAGTGAGGGATACTAAGGGTGCCCAAAATAAACATGTTACATATGTTGCAGTGCTCATTGATAGTAAAAGCATGACTACTGATACGGTGCCAGAGAATGACTAGGGAGATCCAGGTTCGGTGCCCATTCCACATCTCCCAGCTAAGGCTGCAATCCTAAACATATGTACCAGAATCAAGTCGCGAGTGACACCTGCCAGGTTGACATGTGCAGCGTTGCATTGCATCCTATCTCACAGAGTTATTGTGAGGAGGAGTGTGCTTTGCTGCATGTGCCCCTGCGTTCTTTGGAAGATGGGCAGAATCATCTGTGAACCAATGTTTAAGAAAGATGCAGAAAAACTGGAAAGGGTTCAGAAAAGGGCAACAAAGATGATCCAAGGTCTGGAAACAATGCCCCATGAGGAGAGACTGAGAAAACTGGGCATGTTCAGCCTTGAGAAGAGAAGGGTGGGGGGATAGATTAGCATACTACATATACCTGAAAGGCTGTCACAGAGAGGAAGGACATGATCTCTTCTTGCTCATCCCAGATATGGAATAATGAACTCAAGTTGCAACAAACCAGATTCAGGCAGATAGCAGGGAAAATGTCCTGCCAGAGCAATACAACAGTTACAACAGTGGAATCAGTTGCCTAGTTGCTCTCTCACACTAGAGACCTTCAGGATGAAATCAGACAGTCATCTGAGTGGAATGGTGCCAGCACCAGCAGTGGGTTCGTTGCAAGGCCTTCTTGGCCTTCCAACTGTGCTATTCTATGATTCTATGATGTAAGCTTTAATTATAAGTATCTAAGATAGTTCAGGAATGGGAGGGAGAAACTTGGAAGAAAATCTATACTAGATGACTTTCTGAAACTCTTTTTCTCTTCCCATAGCACAATTTTATTTTAGTTGGCCCAAATCTCCACTGACTTCCATTTTCTGCAATGCCTGCCACTGTATGTGTAACTGAATATCCATCTTTCTTAAGCAGAGTTGTTAATTTGCCAGAATCTAAGTGTTTCTTGGCTTTTGAAAGTCACACTGCCACCATCCACATGCACCCAAAGGTATCCCCAACTACCAAGTCCATGAACAGAACAAAGGCACCTGCTTTTTCCCTTGCTTTTGAACCAAATAGTCTATAGTAGGATCATGTCCTCCTGTGTCATCTGTTCAGCACCATCATTCCTAAAATTGGGTTGAAGTCAATCAAAATTAAAGACCAAGCAGTATATTTTACTTCCCATGCTATGTTTTCATAGCATTTGGGGGAGGGGGGTGGAGTAGGATGGGAAGGGATGCCGGAGGCTTTTCCTAATGCCAAGTGCCTTTGACAACAGAACTAGAGCTCTAAGTAGGTGGGTATTTGGGCAGACTGATATCACAGAAGGAGAAAAAGAGGACAGGCTCCCTTGAAAAACAGTTTAATGGTCAGAATGTCAGCTTAGGCACACTTGATTGTGATGGCATATTGCTTACGCACCACTGTTTGTAGTTTTACCCACAACCTGGTTAACAGGATATTATGAAACACAAGCCTAGTCTTTTTCTTTGCTACAGCAGTCAGAGACCCTTGCAGCTTTAAAGGCCCTGCAGGGCATTCACGGTTGAGAACCCGCCATATTGGAAGAGTGCCTATTTCTCCAAACTTTCTTGTCAACTAGGAACAAATTCAACAGAAACCAGCACCCAGGGCCCGGGCCTTTTTTCCTTTATCATGATAGCTTTACAGACACGGAAACCATTGTCTGATGTAGTCAAATAAGTTTAGATTAGTAAGGTTGTGTCATATAATAGAATTCAGTGTGGATAGCACAGTTAAAAATGCAAGGCCTTTGCATGGATTGTTGTCCTTTTCTCACTGCAGTATATACATGTGTCTCTGGGTCACATTTTCTTTTCCAGAAAACAGTTTTTTCCAGCTTTCAGAAACACCTCTGGACCAATCAAGTCCAAAAGCTTAGATCTGTCAGATGTGCAAACGGCATTCCTGTCGTAACAGTATATGCACTTTTATAAGACCCCTGGTAGCCTCAGCCTTGGAGTACTTATAATATATTCTATATTATATTCTATGTTGTAAGCCGCCCCGAGGCTTCGGCGAATGGGGCGGCATAAAAATGTTTTAATAAATAAATAAATAAATAAATAAATAAATAAATAAATAAATAAATAAATAAATAAATAAATAAATATAGAAGTACTTTCTTATACTGAAGTTGGATTCACACAACACAGCAATCAGCATCGCACAGTGACTGTAGTTCACGGTGATTAAGTGATTCCCATGTTATCGTGGCTTTCACCCTTCATGTCAGGCCCTCTGCTACTGGCATATGTCCCATGAGCCACCACACCTGAAAGTCAATCTCAAAATGATTCTAGGAATGTGTGAAAATCCATTTTGGGATTGAGAATCCATTGGATTTCCTGCACTTGGGTCCCCAGTCTCTGGCCCATTTTGTTCTGGCCCTCAGTCTGAGCTCCTGGAGAGCACACCCAGCATTTTCACAGGGTGCTTACCGGGAAACAAGCCCCATCCCTCTTCGTGCCACATGGAGCAGTCTTTGTTGGTGCCGTTGCGCCTGACAGAGAAGGTTGTTTGTGTGGGACTTGCCAGGAATGGAGCCCTGTGCAACACTGCATAAGCAGTGTCCGTCTTCTGCACCATGCGCAGCAATCTTTCTTTGTGCTGCTGCAGCTGATGTCGAAGAAGGTCATCTTTGTTTTGTGAGTGTTTGCAGGCTTCCTCTTGGCTCAACTCACTTTCCAAGACTGGGCTGAGCATGAGAAGAAATCTGTGAATGCTAGAAGGGTGGATACTTAGTTTCATCCATCCCAAGTGGATTTCCCCCTGTGTTGCTGCCTCTTCCTCGTTGGTCTACGCATAGCGAATGGATAGCTGGAATGGCTCCTGCAGTTGCTACTCTGGCAGGTGAATCAGGACTATGGAAACTATGATCTTGGGTACAGAAACATGACAAGCCATGGTGGGACAGCTACACCCTAACCAACCATGGTTTCTTATGGTTTCTAAGAATATGGTTTATCATGGTAAAACATCACAATGGAGTTGAGAACACAACAGACCAACAATGGTAAAAAAAAAAAAAATACCACCCTGGCTTGCTGTGTTGTCTGAACCTGAGTCTGATCTTGAGTCAGACTATGCCTGGATTCAGAACATGAAAACCCACACTCAAGGGTTGAATATGGGCTGACCATAGCTTATTGTTGAACTGCAAGGTTGTTGCTTGATCCCAGCTGCATTAACACACCATAGCTTATTAACCACAACCAACCCATGAAGAGACCCTATCATTATGTTTAGATTGTGGTTTGTTATCTTGTTGACAGCATGCTTTGCTATCTTGGTTGGGTTCAGATAACACAACAGCATCCCACAATTCAGCAACAGCCCACACACAACCCATGCACAACCCTTTGGTTGGGTTCTCATGTTCTCTGAATCCACTTTATAGCTTTATCTAGCTCATCATTGCCTGCACTGCTTGGCAACAGCTCTCCAGGTCCTCAAGCAGAATCCTTCCCAGCCCCATTTGGAGATACCAGGGACTGAATTTGGAACCTCCGCATGCAAATGTGTTCTGCACTGAGCTATGATCCCCACCCAATTTAAATACATTTAGGCACTCACAAGGTTAGCATTTATGTGCCTTGTCTTTACCAAGAAGAAGCTGTCCATGGGGGAGGGGGAGCACAAGTACACCCCCTCCCCTGAAGCTATACTCTGTATTTCCAGCAATGTTTCTTCAACAGTTTTGTTTTCCCTTGAAAGATGTTCACAGGGAAAGCTGTCATCACTTAAGTAAATCTGGTCTTCTTTTTAAGAATGTTTCTCAGGATAATATCATGCACATGAGTCCCATTAATTGACATCTGTCTCCTATTTTCCAAACGGGAATATTGTAAGTTTATGAATTGGATACGTGTAGCGATTAAGCAAGATACCGTGGAGGTGGGAGAGTTAATTGTTATTTGCATTGTTTTGCCTTTACTGTAATATATTTTCTAAGGAACTAGAAATGTAATAAAAAGTAAGCGTCAAGGCAGAGTGCCCCTGTGGCAGAGTACTCATCTTGCCAGTAACCAGAATCTTAAATAGAAATCATCATCATCATCCTTATCCTCATCCTCATCCAACAAATGAAGCACAGAGATTGTTTTTAAAACAGCTTTAAAATGTGTTCTTCATACTGCTTAATTCAGTTGGAGAAAATATTGCATCCTGCCAATTTATTTCCAGCAAAATAGCTGAAATTTGTTGACAGCCGTTCTCTTGTTATTCTGCCCCTGTGGTTTAGAATAACAAGCAGCACCTGGATCAGAGGCCTTGAGGAGAGAAAAGCACAATTCCGATAGGCACGTAAACACTTCGTTGTCTTCTACTCTCCTGTCTCTGCTGAAGGTTTTACTGCAGTGGAGGCCATTGCCTGTTGAGGCAAGCACAAATGACTTCAGCTAGTCAGTTTGAGTTTATTGCCTGGTTCAGGTGTATCTAATCAGTAACTTCAAGGTCACTCCCCATCATTAAAAATGCCACAGTCAAGGAAATGATAGTGGGATCGTAAACCCATATTGACACAAGTAATTGTGCCATTGGTTCCTGCCATAGGAAGCGTGCATGTTTGCAAACAACTCTCCCCTCTTAAAATAATCCCCAACTTTTGTTAGATCCTGCTTGACCTTAGCTGCTTCCCTCTGCAGCCCAGATAATGAAGAAGGACAGAGAAGGGTGCTGATCTCACCCTGTTCGTCATGTTTTCCGGAGGTGGGGAGGGTGCACAAAGGGCATGGCAAGGGGTAGAGGTGGGGTGTTCATTGCAAGTTTTGCTTACTATGAAATAACTATAGTCCACAGTTAGCTATTGCGGCAGTGACAAGCCTCGCTCGCTCAATCCTTGCCCCTCTTGGTTGCTCGGAAAATCCATAGAGGTACTCAAGTCTGGGTCCAGGAGGTTGCGAATGCCTCTTTTAGAGAAGGAGTGGTGCCTTTTGCTTTAAAGAGATCACTTATTGTACTGCTCCTTAAGAAATCTGCCCTGGACCGAGCTGATATGAACAACTTGCAAGCAATTACTAACATTCCTTTTTCAGGCAGGGTGATCCAGTGGGTTGTGCAGGGCAGTTCCAGGCTCTCTCAGTCCCATTCCAATAGAGTTTCAGAAATGTTTTTGGAACAGAAACTGCTTTGGTTGCCCTGTGGGATGACCTCCACTGGGAGAAAGACAGGGGGAGCACAACCCTGTTGATTCTCCTGGACCTCTCGGTGGCTTTCGATACCATTGATCATGGTATCCTTTTGGAGAAGTTGGCTGGGCTGGGATTTGGGAGCATTGTTTTGCTGTGGTTCCATTCCTACCTGTCTCCAGATGGAGATGCTAGGAGACTATCTATGTGGAAATGCCTTTGAAAATGGTCCGGACTTCACAACTTGTGCAAAATTGAATGACACACCTGCTTACTAGGACTGGTGCTTGTGAGCATATCACACCAGTCCCTTGCAGGCTACATTGGCTGCTGGTTGCCATCCAGGCCCAAATCCAAGTGCTTACAATACCATAAAGCTCTAAATGGCTTGGGGCCAGGTTATCTAAAGGAATGCCTCTCCCCATACATACCAGCCTGGTCACTGTGGTCTTCATCTGAAGCTCTCCTCTATGTTCCTCCCCACAATGAAGTGAGGGGGGAGTGCCCAAGGAAGAGGGCTTTTTCAAGCATGGCGCCCACACTCTGGAACTCAATTCCACGGGAGATAGTGTTGGCACCTACCCTTCTGCCTCTGTCCCTTAGTTGTTTGGATTAGGTAACATTTTTGTTTTTATACATATTTTAATTTTGTTTTATGTTAATGCACTGCTGCCAATCTGTTTTAATGCTAGTTTTTAATTTGACTACTTTTAATGGTTTTTGTTTTATTTCTGGGTTATGCATATATACTGTATTTATTTTTATTTGGTCATTTTTGTTTTATTGAATTTTGAACGTTTTACCATTTTATTGTTCTTGGCACCGATTGTGTATCGTCCTGCGTATTTTGCACTGTGTTCCAGTGTATGGAATTTAATGATGTGAGCTGCCCAGAGAGCATATGGTTAGTGGGGCGGCACACCAATTGAATAAACAAACAAATAAAATAAGGGACGCAGGCACCCGTTCACAGGAGCACAAAGTAGCTTTCAGTTCATGCAAGTCTATTTTGTCTTTGCCATTGCCCCGTGGACAATGACAGTCCTCCCCTTCCTGTCCTGCCTCCACCCCATATAGTTTGGAATCTCATGATGCTCCCTGCTCAGGACTGGCTGCTTGTGACTGGCTGCCAGGGGAGAAAAAAACGGCTGTATTCAGCTTAAGAGAAATTCTTCCATGGCACTGACTGGAATTCTTTGGCAGTCCAGTTTATTGCAATATACCTCAGGTTCTTGAAGGCCTCACAGCACGTACGTGAAGGGCTTCGGCCTGCTGCGCAGACTGAAGGCACCAGCCAGCATGAGGCAATGCTGGCGTCCATCGGATTACAGAATGGCTGTGCCTGTGGTTTGGTCCCAAAGGCAGCATGGGCTAGCAGCTCATCCCTGTACAAAAGCTGAAGGAGCTGGCAGTTAGATCCTGCTTCAGGGTTGGCCATGGCACAGCAACTTTCCCCACACCTAAGGACAGCAGACTAGCTTAGGGGGCACAAGGCAGGCCTCTTGGCAAACAGGTTTCTCCTGTTCTAGCCTTAAACTGCTAGACTGGAGTGGTTTTACTGTACTGCTTTCTATGGGAGATGGGGACCCACATGCCTCCTATGGGTCTTAAACGCAAGCTCCAGGATTCCACACCCCCTACCAATCCCCTACTAACCCTGCCACTTGACCAGCAATTGGTTCCTTGGCCTTTGTACAGTTCCACCTCCGCCCTTCTAAAAGTTTGAAATACCTCTCCCAAGATTTGGTTGCTAGCAGTAAAAGATTTAAGCTAATACTTGCTGCTGCTGCTGTGTTTAGATGCTCGTTTAGATGCTTTCGGTTTAAGCTACTGGATCCTCACCAGAATAAAATTCATCTCAGTCTGAAAGTGGTTCCCTCTCCTTGTTTAAAATGAAATTAGATGGCTTGACTGATCGCTTTATTACTGATCCTATGATTATTTTAGTGGTTCATACATGCACACAGTCATTCATTTGATACCTTGCATTTTATGTTTCTGCTTCCTCCTTTTGTCTTGAGACACACATTGGAGAGCACTTTAGCCATTTAGTGCTTGAGATCTCTTCCCAAGCAAATAAATGAAATATGTTAACCATCAGTTGTCATTGTACTCACCTCGGTGACAACAAAAAACGGGGAGAGCTTTCTAGGAGCACCCCTCGCGCTTTCCATCCAGGCTCTTTGCTGGATTTTGGAGTTCCTTCTCTACAACTTGGGGCGAAGTTTGAATAAAACATTTATTTCTCCTCAAGAAAACAGCGTGGTTGTTCGGACTGAGGCTGTAAAACAAGTTCTTGCTGCAATAAAACCATTTCTAAGTTTCGTGAGCGTGTTGAAATCCTGCTCCTTGTTAACGAGGGAAACTTAAAAACACTTTTCTAGTTCTCGTCTAGGGGGCGCGGTGGGATTATTGCAGCGGTCGCAGCGGGTGCGCGTTGCCTTTTGCAAAACTCTTAAGATTGCGAAGGAAACAGTGATTTGAGGTAGAGGGGTTTTTATTTTTTATTTTTTTAAGGAGATACGGAAAGGTCAAGTGATTGGTGTGTCGCGGATCGAGTTCTCATGGACCAACCCTTGTTCGAAAAAAGGTAAAAGTCTGGTGCTCTTCTTTGGTTTGGCTTGTCCTGTATGGGGTATAGGATCAGCCGTCCTTTCCTTTTTCTGTTTAGAACATTTCTCAGAAAGAGAAGTTGGATGCAGTTTTCTTTCTTTCGTTTTTTAAAGAGTTGGTCTGATTTCAGTCGACAAAATACCTGTGCAAGGAAAAGATATTTTGCAGATATAGAAGGTTGAAAATTAAAATTCCTGCCAGTGCTGATTCTGCCACGTGCGTTAGGGGAAAAAAAAGCTCTGTATGTCAAAACACTTGTCTCGATAAAAGCGCCTGTTTCTATTTATGTGTTTGTTTTAGTATACATGTGTTCGGTTTACATCGCAATGTATTAGCTACTATGAAAACGTGTATATTATTATTACATACAATCATTTTGGGAAATCCATTCCTATAACCTCATTAACAGTGTGATTTTACACATGTTTATTTAGAAGTGTAAAACACCATCCTATGACGTTTATTCTGAAAGACTGTAGCCTAAACTGCTGATTGACATATAAAGATGTCATGCATCCTTTCATATATTTCTAAATAAACCTTGGTTATAAATAAGTAAGGATTTCTGTGCTTTGCGTAACTGAAAAGCACAGAATTAACTTGAGCTGCAGTTCTAAACATGCTTACAAGGGAGTATTGCAAACGGTCAGACCTCTGAGTCAAAATGTATAGGACTGCATAGCTGGTGTTTCATCAGTAACTGAATGCGAGGGGTAAAAGATGTAATACAGTCAGAGATTATTTATGACATTACAAATGGCTCAGCTTGAAAAGACAGAACACTCATTTTAAAAATAATCTTAAGTGCAAATATCACACCATATTAAGCCACATTCTCCAAAAAAATTCTTTTCCCAGGCACAGCTCTGATTAAAATTGCATCACATGCCTAAATTCTAAAATTGCAATTAATGCAGTTAATTAATTTCATCTTTCAGGCATTCTTCATGCATGCACACACACACACTTGAGCCTGTATTGCCTCAGTCTGCGTTTGAGGTGATGACAGTTTCTGTTGAAAGAAATGCTGTCTGTGATCTTATGTTTCTGTGCAGCATTTCACATGTATCCATCATTGCTTTAAGTCATGAACAGGCATGTGTAAGTTGAATGAACACAAGCAGGTTGCAGCACTAGGTCTAGTTCACATAAAATTACAACTACCTTGATGCCCAGTGCTTGTTTTTGCATGCAGAGCTGTGTGCAAGGATGTATAGTTAATTCTTTCAAGCCTAGGTAAACGAGGAATTTATATATTAATGAATACACATTTATATTTATTAATGAACATAGTGAGCTATGAAAAAATGCGTTAATGCATTAAAAGATTTTAAAACCTGACAGGAATTGTGGTATGGATGTGATTTTTATTTATGAATACCTAATGTTCAGTGTTGTTCCTTTATTAGTTGTTATAGAAGAAAACATCAAAGCTAACATGTTCTAAAGATATTGCCACCCTCTCTTTCCAAGTATGGATCTGGGTTTTGCACAAATATAACCATCAGCCTTAGTGAAAATAAAATAGCCTTTATGAATGAATGAATAGTACTTTCAGCCTTTCCAACTTTACACTGGACATATAGGTTATGGACTTTACCTGTAAAGCATTGAGAAATGTTAGTGAAGTGTAACCTTAGTGTGGCTTCCATCTAGAAAATACATTATTGATTGTAGGTATAGAATCATAAATGATAATCCTGCCATGTTCTGATCTCCACTGTTTAGGAAGCATTTGGCTTCATATACAAACACGAAAAGTTATTATAATCATGTTTATGCATTATTAAGGATACAATTACACCATAAGAGTGTAAACCCTTGTATCCCAATCATTCTACCAATGTTTCAGTGCAAATGTTAAGTATGATGGTTAGTTTTGATTCACACCACCCACCTACCATTTACCAAATCTTTAAAAAATTGGCTCCATTAAGCCAATAACCTTACTTGGGGTCCTATGCAATGACAGGATGAAAAGCACAGATTTATTGTCCCTAATCAACAGATCGTTTAGGTCATTACAGTCTCATTAGAGAGAGGCAGACTGAGCAACTAGAAACCTTCCCTTTAGCTTATCATACAAACCAGTGAGTTGTAAGGTTTTCTGGAGCAGTGCCATTATTAAGCTTGCTCTATTCATTTTCTGATCAGAGTTGTCTGAATGCAAGATAGATCTTGCGTTCTCAGTCAGTCAGACATTAAAAATTAGGAATGAAGGAAAATTGCTCCTTTCATTTTAATAGTTTGGGGGGATTTTCTCTCTTTTTAAAGTCATTGTGGCACAGAGGGAGAATATCAACAGTTTAAAAAACAGCATGCTTTTCAATGTTTGCAGCTAATTCTTTTAAAAACAGAGGGGGGAATAGGTTAATACAATATAAATTATATTTCCCAGATATGGTGTTTTAACAGGGGGAACTCAGTGGCAACTTTTATGTCAACAGCAGACAGTGAATCAGCATTCCTTATACTTCTTTCTCTTCATCACATTTAAAATCAAAATTGTGAGTACCTTTCCTTCCTTTCTACTTGTCATTGAATTCTTACTTCCCCACCACCACCACCACCACCACCACCAAAGATCCAAGGACTAGCAACAGATCCTCTTTTAAAATTGACCTCCCTTTATGAAAGTTTACCAACAGGAAACTTTTATAGGCCTATCATTGGGGTTGTTTGTTTTTTTCAAATATGTGTCTGTGCATAGTTAACTGTTTAAATAATTTTCATCAGTCAAATATTGCTGGGGTCTCTAAAAATGCTTGGAAGCAAGTGTGCGTTTGCTCTCGCATACTCTTCATTTAGCTGGAGTAGCAGCGCTTCACCACCTCCATTGCAGTTAGCACCATGGGCTTTAGCTGTGATCGCCCTTGTCATAATGAGGTTCCTCCTTCTTTAATATGTATGATCCCCCAATCATGGAGTTAATGAGAGCAGATGCCCATCCCATCAGACCACAGACAGCCTGCCACATGCATGGAGCAAACTCCAAGGTGGTGCTGAAGTGCCCTCCACTTTTCCCTCCCCTTAGCCTTTACCCTGGTAATTATTCAACCCCTCGTGACCCTTCTTTCTATCGCTTTTATCCTGGCCTCTGTGCCTATTCTCCTTGGCAGACACAGCTGAGCTGATGGAGGGTGCAAGGGGTCCCTCCATCTGCCACTTTCTATGTGTCCCCCTACTCTAAATAAAATAAGGGTCACTTTTCTGGATCACACACCAGGGCCCACAACAAATGAGTCCCAAAGGCTTTGATGCCTGTGTTTGGACACAAGCAATTATCTCTAATTATTGTTTTTCTTTTCAGTTTGCCCAACATTAAAGAGCCCTGCAAAGCGGCTTTAAAAAGGAGAATCTGGAGAGTGAATAACTTACTACTCTGGGCAACTGCCTCCTCCTCCTCCTCCCTTTTCTAACCTCTCACTCTTTCCATATTGAGGGAGACACAACATCTCCACAACTGTTTAAGGCACAATATGGATTGTACTGGTGTTTAGAGTTTTTTTGGGGGGAGCGTGGTAAAAATTGTTTGAAGATGGTTTCTAAAGAACATTTGTACAAATAAGGTGCAGATGGGAGAAAACATGGGAGCTGAATGTCTGTTAAGGGAGGTGAAATGGTTTTCAGCTGGGAGGAAAGAGGAGAAGCACAATTTTGTTGCTTTTTTTACACGTTAAAAACTTGAATGTTTCCCATCACTCATAAATAAAACATTAAAGTGTGTAAGTAAAGGAACCAGTAAAGGGTTGAAGGATTTGAAAAGTGCCCAACAGGATAAAGTATGTGACACATTTGAACAGCCACTTGCACAAAAAATATTTTTTGGATGTTGTTTTGTTTCTCAGTATGTTTAATGACTACTTCAATGTGTTCATCAATGTGCATTGATATTTGTGTGTGCAAAACTTGAATATGGACACAAATCCAAAGACATATTAAATACAAAGAAAGAGTGACCCAAAATCTTGTTAGTTAGTGCTTTAATTTAAGCTTATTTTAGTCCTGTCAGCTCCCACAATCCTTTGCATCTTATTTGGAAGAAATCCCTCTTAGGTTGTTGAGATTTATTTCCAAATTAAAATGGATGAAACCATCGAACCATCCTAAAACAGGTAGCAAAAGATAAGTAAAGACAGATATTTGAGCTCTAGGCAGCTGATATAGAAATACACACAGATGCACACCCATTATTGCTTCTACTCATAGACACTTAATTAGCAAGTATACATTGCAGTCCAAGAGTGTATCTAGCTGCTAACAAGCTCATCTGTGCATGGAGATTGTGAACCAGGCATTTATTAAAACTGACCACTGATTTTTGCCTTGAAAGAACTATACAAACCTTCACTGTACAACCTTCACTGTACATACTTCTCAGGTATTTCTTCTTATTATTATTATTATTTAGCAAATTTCTATGCCGCCCCATTCGCCAAAGCCTTGGGGTGGCTCACAAATCTATCAATTAAAATATTATACAATAAAAATATAAAACAAGTTAACAATATAAAATAAGTCGCCCTGGCCAAAATAAGTTTATTGTCAGTTGTTTTGGTTCTGCTTCTGAGCAGTCTTCTTGAGTAAATGCTCAGCAGATTATGGAATGGTTATGCACACCAACATGGTTTCTGTATAATTAAGGTATTACATCCTCCCTTTTAAAGTAATACCATTGATGATCAATTAAACATCTTGTTTAGATGATCCTTCTCCTCTCAATTCTGTCCTCAGAAAAACCTGTCAGGTAGATTAGGTTGACCAGCTCAGAGTTACCGAGTGAGCTTCAGTGGGACTCCAACCCAGATCATCTGAGTCGCAACGTCTTAACCACACCACACCACACCACACCACACACCCTCTCACAGGACTAATGAGATCCACGTTGCCTGCAGCTGACGGTACTACTTTAACAAGGGGTGATGATTTAGTATTTCATATTGGGAAACTGGAGCAACCTCTGTCTGGATTACTGCAATGAGCTGTACATGGGGCTGCCTCTGAAGAGTGTTTGGAAACTTCAGCTGGTTCAGAGAGCTGCTACCAGTCTGCTGTCTGGGGATGCTTGCAGGAAGGACGGAACTAACCCCTCTCTTGAAACAGCTTCACTGGCTCCCAGTGTGTTTCCCAGCACAATTCCAAGTGCTGTTTCCATATAAGGCTGGGATCCAGGCTATCTGAAAGGCTGCATGAGCCTGCCTGGACTCTTAAGAACATCTGGGAAGGCCCTTTTCTTGGTCCCACCACCCTCACAGGTGGGCACATGTGAGAGGTCCTTTTTCAGTGGCTGCCACAGGCTCTGCAAGTTCTTTTTGCACAAGGCTAGGTAGGTGCCTTCCCTGTTTGGTTTCCAAAGGCAGGCTGAAACCCATTTGTTCCAGCAGGTATCTGGGAATGGCCTGTGAGCTTTGCAGTCGATTAGTTTTACTCTGTATATGGTTTGTCATGTTTTTAACCTGGGTATTTGTTCAAGTTTAATATTTAGTCTAATTATATTTTAACTTCTGTATTTTTAATGTTTTAATTCTTTGCATGTTAATGTTGTGAGCTACCTTGAGTCCCATTCACTGGGAATAGGTGGCTATAATTAAATAAATTAATAAGGTAAGTAAGTATGGCTTGATGAAAACAAACAAAAATAAAATAGTTTCCCTTTAATATAAAATAGGCACACACCTAGAGTCTAACGACACTGCTCTCTAGTTACATTATAGGTAATAAGTCTGGTTAGTGATTATATTGAGCTGGTACATGCATTGGAGAAAAAAATGATGGAAGATCATTCCAGATGTCTTTCTGATCTTGTGGAAACCTGAGCCAAAGTGATGACCTTATGTTTAACTGGCCTGCAGGTGACCCATAATCACAGGGAATTCTAGATAAGCATTCCTGCATTTATCATACAGTGCATTTATATTAGAGCAGAAGGTGATAGTCCAATGCTTCTGTGGCATTTACTCTTCTTTAGCCTTAAGGCTTACTACAGGCACTACATACTCTTAGGACTGAACACAACAGATAATGAATGCTTTAGTAGATACTGGATAACATCAGTTTCATATTTATGACTACAGCCTTCAAAATGTTGAATTAGTAGATTGATCAGTTAAAGATTTTTGCAATTTGCAGTCAGTCAAAGCTTTACTGCACCATCCTATACAAATTTAGTCCAAGTCAACTGGATTTACATCAGTAAATGTGGATGCTATATCAATTCAGTGGACACTTAACTGGCGCTGCAAACTAAGGGCACGCTTGTTTATGTTTGAAGGTTGTTTTTGATAGCTGGTTTGTCACGGCAATTCTGAAAAGAACTGAAAGTATTTTGGCCTTTCATTGTTAGCAATGACTCTAGCTTTTGTTTGTTAAAAGCACAAGAGTGAGCCATGACTTCAGTATAGAACTGCACCTATACTGGGAAGCCGATAGCATGTAAATAGATTTAATTGTAATTGTTAATTCAGTATTGAGATTGGTTAAAAGACAGACACTTAATCAATTAGAATATTCAATTGGTTGACAGCCCTATTAAAAATAAATCAATTACACTCCTCCACTGAAAACATGACAGTGAACCAATGACTGATGAACCAATTGGAGAAGGGGATTATTTCAAACAGCCAGATCACAGGCCTCTTCATGTAGGCCTCATTTGGCAAATTGATGCCATTATTTAACCACAAGAATTTAACTGCAAATAAAGTTTCAGAACCTTCTCTGCCCCCTCCACAAACATGCAAAGTAGTATATTTTACTGCTGCCATTTCATATCCTTCTTCACTTAAGCACAAAGCAACCCATTGCACTGTCTTGTGCTCTACATCCATAATATATTTAATTATCTGTACCTTTTTGTGAATGTGGAATGAATTGGATGGACCCAGGTAGTCCTCCGACCCCTTACAGAGGTGGTACAGTGCTGAATTCAGGCAATCCTTTTTTTCTTGTGGCACGGAAGGTCATGAAAGCAGAGCAAATGTGGGCAGGCATGTCTAAATGGCCTAAGGCTTTAATTTGGATTTTTAAAAGGCACACATGGGGGGAGGGGTGTTCTTCCATACTACCAAAAAAAAAAAAAAAAAGAGGCCAGTTAAAGGAAGACGTTCCCAAATAATTTCATTCTGGATAAAATGCAGTTGTTGTTTTTCAATTAAATGTTTTATTTGACAGTGTCCAATACCATAAATGCGAGATCATTTGCTGAAACTGGCTGCTTGCAAGGAGAGTGCTCCATGGGAGGCTGAGCATATTTGTCCTTTTGCTGTCTGCCTTTGTGAAGTGACATGACAAGAGATGGGTTTGTCATGGTCTATTTGGATTAGGATGTAGACCTCACCTTCTATTTGCAGCGATGCTTTCTGCAGCACAGGAAACAAGAGTAAGAAAAACGCAACCCACAATTAAGGAATGGAACTGGGAAATGCAGTGAATTAAAAAGTTGCAGCTTAAAAGCAATCCATATGTTAGCAAATGCTTTCCAAATGATCCCGCTCCGACCCCCTGAGTTGCACAAGGAGGGGGACTGAATGGGGCTACAGATTGCATCTCTGATCTGTGGATTTTCCTGAACGCCAGCTCTGTCTGCGGTGTGGCATGACCCTTGTGCCAGGGGTCGGCGCACTCACCCTGGGGGAGTGAGGATAGAAGAATGGCAGTCCCCCCTCTCTCCCCCAGCCCCGGTGTGTGGGGTCTCTGCTCTGAACTGCTAATTGAACTCATTTGCAGTTTCAGCATTGCAGCCCCCACTGCCAAAAATCAGCTTGCTATCACTCCAGCACCCCGTGAGACCACACATAAGCGAGCGGCATCCCAAACTTTTGCATGTAAGCCAGCAAAGGGGTTACAACATCCTGCAACAGAGAGGATGAAGGAAGGGGAAAGATGCAGTAAACACCTTCAGGAAACAGAAGAAGCCGGGAGAAGCCAAAATGGAGAGTTGGTTAAGTGTATGAAACCTGGAAGTACAGTTTGCCCAGGTCAATATAACACAAGGGTTTTGGGACCAGCTTTAGGAGTAACAACAACTTTCATATAAAAGTTAGTGGCGGTGGGTGGGTGGGTGGATGGAGACACATATACACATCAGAATGGTTAGTTCAGTGGGTCAGAACAGCATTCCAAAGCTGAAATAGTAGTGGGAATACTTTCTAGAAATGTCCTGCCTAGTAGAGTCAACTTGTTTTCACCTCTTGAACCACATCCGAGTAGGAATCACCTACCAAAGTTACAATTGGAAGAATGAATGTTTCAGACATCTTTGCCCAACCTGTTGTCCTCCATATGTTTTAGAATGGCCACAATGGCCAATGCTCAGGAATGCTGAGATGTAATCCCAAATACCTCAGCAGCCAACACCCTCTCCGTGCAAGCCACTCTGTGTTTTGTGGTGTTTACTATGAGAGTTGTACTGCCCGTGCACTAGCAGTCAACCAGCCTGCTTAATCACCCAGAGCTCCTTAAAAAACTAGAGTTTTCTAGCCTTCCCAGGACTGGAAGGAGGGCTTAGGAATGAATGTACTGATGGCCTTTCTCATCTCACCATTCCACTGTGAGACCAGGCCAATGAATAACTTGTGCCATGGATTTGGAGGACTGGATGGGGACTTGTAAAAATTTCATCACTTTCACTCCAGTAGTGCACTAGTTCCTATCCTATGGGTTGGATGCAGACCCAGTCATGCTTATACTAAACCTCTTGAAAATAGTGGAAGTCACGGGAGTCGTTCAAGCCCCACTGAATTTAGTGAGCTTCTTTAAGTATGTCTAAATCATGTGTTTCATACTCAAAGCCTTCTATATGAAGGGCAACAATTGGGTGGGCTAAGAGCCTAAAACAACCATCATATTCATTTAATACTTAAATTATCCCCACTCCCCAGTGTAAATACTTTTTTCATTTAAAAAGAAAAAAATGAGTGTTATTTATACTGTGTAAGGCTGTGATGGAGAAACTGTAGCCCTCCAGAGTTCCATCCCCTAGCAGCCCCAGGTAGCATGCCTAACAGACGAGAACAATGGAAACTGTAGTTCAGCATGTGGAAGGCTGCAGATATAAAGGCCAAAGTTAAAATACTGGTGCACAGAAGAGTTGCTGCTAGAATTTAGACCAGACTTTGGTTGCAGTTCCTGTCCTGGAACTGCAGTAACTCCAGCACACTGGATTGCATTTTCTGTAACATTTAACCTTCGAGGTTCTTGCAGCATGCCAGTCAGAGTCAACATGCCTTTGGAGTGATGTGCCTTGGTTAATAGTGCATCAGTGATAGTAATTGGATCTGAGTCAGCGTCAGTTAAGAATGTAATCCGAAGTGCTTCTACAGACTTGGATTCCTTCAAATGTATTCGCTTGCTCCAAGTCTCAGTTCTTAACGTGTCCTATTAATTCTGGCACCTCTTTTGCAAGGAATACCAGGCAAGTTACAACTCTCTTAGAGACTAACTCTGTGTCTGTCAAAATATCAGCACTTAGCAGAACAGAAACAAAAAGCTAAAAATGTTCGAAAGAAAAACTATTGAAAAATAAACACACTTTAAGCATAACCATATTTCAAGCAGCAATGACCATTCTGCAAGCTGATCTTGTATTGTAATGAATACCATTAGGCATGTGACAAGCAAGCACTATGATTACTACCCTTTTAGTAATATGTGAGTTTTGATGGTGTCATAATTAGGATCTAAAGATAAACTGGATAAATGAACATATGCAGCCCTATATAACTTGGAGCCTGAACACATAATCAGCAGTCCCACATGATTGCTGATTATGTGTCCATTTTGTTGCCAGATACACTATATGTAACAGATAAGGAACTGAAATATGTTTATGTATTCATTTCTTAAATATGGATCTTGTCTTTGTATTAAATGGTGTTCAAGGTGGTTTTTAGCAGTAAAATAGAAAGTAAAATGGACTGTAATGGCAGTAAAATAAAAATAAGTATGATTGTCAAAAACATCCAGTTTAACAAATCCAAACTATTTACACCGGCCAAAACAAGCCAGTATAATCAGCCAAAGGACACTCTGAATAAAAATATCTTTGTCTGTTGGCATCAGTAGAAGGACTAGAAAGCCCTCCATTGGCAAAGAATTTCAGAGGCAGAGAACAACTTTCAGAGGCAGAGGCAGAGGCTTCGGCGAATGGGGTGGCATAGAAGCTTCCTAAATAAATAAAATAAACAAACAAACATCACGAAAGCCATCTCTTGGGTTCCTTTCGTATGTGCTTCAATTAATGGTGGGACGAAAGCTCTCTCATATTGTGAAATACAGTCTTCCGAACAGCACAGTCATGGGGATGGTGTAGGTCACAACCGTCAGTTTCAAATGTATCTGGAAATGATCCAGTAGCCTAGGAAGCTGTTGTAAAATGGACAGCACTTGTTTTTGTGACAGGACCAGTCCATTGACTAACTGGAGCATAGACCAACTACAGTTCACCATGTCAGAACGAATGAAAATCGCTCCTCATATAAATTAAAACATTCCTTCATGTGCTGTATCTTGCTTTTTTAGCCCAGCCTAAAGAAGCTGTTGAGGGCCCAAATCCTCTGAAATGTCCGGACTTGCTGGGTTCTCACAATAAAATAGCCCGTATTCAAGGTTGCTCCCCATGTTTCCTGTTTTCGTTCCACCAATGTGAGATGAGAATTAAAAAATAACACTTGTTAGACTGGTAAGCAACCTAGCGTGTTGTTCTTTCAGAGGGCATCTATTCCTGTTAGTCTTTTTCCATAAAGTTCTTCAAGATGCCTCAGAGATCAACCACTCTTTATGATTCAGCTTGTGCCTCACAGGGAGGTATAAATCAGCCTTTCACAGCTGGCTTGCCTTCAGCAGTTTTGGGCATTTTCAGCATGCCTATTGGTCATGCTGGTTGGCGCTGGGCTAATGAAATCTTTAAAAATTGGAGAAGGTGATTAATCTACGCAGTCAAATTATGTTCTGTATATGACAAAACATGGACCAAAAAGTTTTGTGTAGGAACACAGGAAGTCGTGTTATACCATATCAGGCTATTTGCCCAGCTAACCTATGGTTGTCTACTCTGGCTGACAACAGCTCTCCAAGGCCACAGCCAGAAGCTTTTCCTGGCGTCTGATCTCTGAGAACGTCTTTTCACTGAGAATGCCAAGGAATAAACCTTGGCACTTTTGCATGCAAAGCATGTGCTTTTCCACTCAGGTCCCTCCCATTGTTGGCAATCACTGTGCAAAAACTGGATAATTACCCGATGATTCCTTGATCACTCACTTGCAGTGTGTTTATGGAATGCAAACAGCTCCAAAATCAAGCAATTCAAACTGAATTACCTTGGAAAATAAATGCCATCGACCAACTTTGAAGCAATTAAATGCATCAGTAAGACTTCTTTGTAGGAACAGTTCTGTTCTCGCCCATTATGCATTTTTCCTAGGATTATTAATAGCTCTGATGAGTGATATTGAGGCCAGCTGTTTCTTGCCTGGTTCAGTTCTTTACACAGACTGGCCATGGCAATAACTATGTTAAACTAGCAAAGTGGCTGGAGCGGGATGTCTTTTGCCATTGCAGGTCCCCCAGACTCTAATGGAGGGTGCCACAGTGCACGGAGCATTCTGCAGATACCTTCCTTCTGTACCTTCTCCTCATCACCTGGTAGCTGACTCTCAGTACTTGAAAGAGCTTTCAGTGTGGTCCGAAATTCCAGATAATGGACTCTTGTCCTGGGTCCAAGTTTCTACATAGATTAATAATTATACCTTCCAACTGAGATTTTCTATATTCCACAGACCAAATATAGGGATGAGAAATAGGGAGTTTTCATGAAATACACTGTGCATTTTTTTGGCAATATCTCAGTCTTTTCCATTGTTTCTATACTGTTGAATTTTAGGTAAATATCCAAAATTCTCATGTAGAAGGGTTCATTGAGTATCATCCTTTTCACACATGAACATTCTCTCTACCCCAATTTTTGGGATTATCTTCCCCATATCACAGTTAACATTTTCAGGAGGCTAAAGAGCTGATATGGAAAGGAGGAGTCAGGTATTCTACTTCTGCCGGCACAGTTAGACAAGCATAAATTCAGGTTCAATCCAGTATGGAAAAAAGAACATTGAAATAAAATAAATGAATTGAAAATACAGTTTCTTTTACATGTGAGATTTGGAACAAGAAATGAATGTTTAAAATGTAAACACCTGAGTCACATGTTTACAATACAGAGTGAAAGCAGTATTTCTCCAAATATATTTCCTTGGTTGCTTGGACTCATCGATCAAAATGCCAGCACCTGATGCCAAACTAACATTTGCACCCCAACACTGAATGTGATCTGGAAAAAACTTCCACTGATTTGCGTTAAACTTCTAGTAGAGAAAGCTTACATGGAAACACATGTAGGATTTAGGCACAAGTGACTCCAATATAGAAGACATCAAGAAAAGTATATCTTTCAGCTTCTGCATTGGATATAAAACTGGTTGGTAATGCAGTTGCAATTAAATGTTAAGAAAGGTTATGTACATCTTTTTAGGCCATCAGGTTTTGATTTAAACAAATTTAAAACATAAAAACTTTTCAGTAGATTAATACAAAATGGCATTACATCATTACAACCAAAAGAAAGGTTAGTTTTCAATACAAAGTGCACTTTTAACTTCCAGGTCCTCGCAGAATTCTTTGCATAAATAGTGATACCTTATCTCCTAATTAAATCCAATGTCATATTTATTTTTTGCCAACAAGATACTTAAGTGCTAGAAATGGACCTCTTGTTTCTATGAAACTTTAACAGCCTGTGAAATCCTGAGTTTCTTTTTTAGTGCTACTGCCACTCAGTAAATAATGATGAAAGTTGTAGGATATTTTTGGCCTAGGTCAAGTGCTCTTCAAGCGAAAAACACGTTAATGGGAGGAAATATAAGTACACTGTCAAATGTCAATGACTGCAAAATAGCTGCCGAATATATATTTACTAAAGCTCTGCTGGGAAAGGTTGATGTAATGACATGCTCTTAGCAAAAATCTTAGTTGATTGGTTTACTAGTAGGAATTTCAAAATAATGTATGCCCAAAAAGAACATGTAGGGAATGAAAGCTTATTGTGTATGTTCAACATTATCTTATAAACATCAGCAAATATGCATGTTAATTTTTTCTTCTGTTTATCATAATTTGAATGCCAATGACTGAATTGTGGGTTCTTTGTCATTATAAATAGCAATATGTTGACACTCTGTAGACCTATGCAAATGTTCAGCTGCTCATGTGTAGGCTACTGGGAAGGGGGCTTTGCCCCATGTCCCAGCTGTATTCACAAGCATAGGAACTCCATAAGTGTGTCCAGCCGAACATGCTTCCCATGCCCTTTTCAGACCTTCACACTCAGTGTACAAAGGTCTACGCAAGGGCCTCATACACTGAGATGTTCGGGGAGGGCGTACATGCACACCCCATCCCTCATCCCACATCAGCCTCATGTGCAAACCAGCGAATGTCTGCATTGCAGAAAACTACTTGTTTGTAGTAGAATCCTGTTATTATGTTTGGGCAGCTTCACACTGCTAGCCTTAAGACCAATTCTTGCGTGTACATTGTGATACGGAACGGAAGCTATTGGAAAGCAATCACATGCCGGCCGCTCCATCTTGCAAGCTATTTATGTTTAATGGCTCCCCAGGCAGGGTCAGTGATATACACCAGGCTAGCTAGCCTAACTGTGGAGAAACAAAAATTGATCTAGGATAATGAAAATGTCCCTAATTGAGTCTAATATAAGGACTGGCCAAGTGGAGTTGCCTATGTGTCATTTTATTTTAAGGCAAGTAAGAAACAGGCCTTTAAGAGAAAGCTACATGATTAAAATGCTCTAGACATACTTTGTTTCCAAATTAATTATCTTGGGAGCAAGGAACAGTTCAGTGGAGGTAAAAGCACATTGCAAAAATAAGGAGGTTTAAAAAATGCAATAGTGAAGGCCAAGAAAATCTGTGGGATCAAAAAGATAGAAAATATATTCATATGTTTTATAAGAACTTATTGTGTATTTATTTATTGTCCATCTGTATACTTTTGTATTTTTTCTATCTTATACACTGCCTTGAGAGGGATCTACCCTTAAGATGACCTAAAAATAATTTTAGATAAATGCAAACTAAATAAATGGAGTATACATTTGTAACCAGTTCTGAATTACCCAAATTATATGCGGATATATAAGATTATTCATTGTGCTTAAAAAGTCCAAAGATTGTTACTTTTATGGAATTAGGGTTGGGAACTCCATAAGGTCTCTCTCTTCTGAGTTGCAGGCTGAAATTTAAATGGTGAGACTCCCAGGGGACAAACATTTTTGGAATCTTACTGCCTTTGATGTTATTTTCTCTATTAAGCATTGATTACTGGACTGGACAGACCATACAGTTACCACATTTATCTATCCTTAGATTTTTCATTTGTCAGTGACCTCTAGTGACTCACTGTTAGTAGAAACCAATGTACATGCAAATTATCTGTAAAAGTTGGGTTCTGATTATCAGTTTTTCCACTAAACAGTGATTTAATTGCATCCCTATTCAGAGCAATCTGCAGTACTTGTGATCGTCTGAATGGACCAAAAGTGCAAGTGGCTATCATGGTTTTGACAAATGGGATTTTCAAACCTGAGAAAAGCATCATGGCCTCTAACAGACTTCTGTCACTTCAGCAAACCAGATTCCTTTAGTCTACCAGGAAGTGGCTGGGGCTGTTCACAAAACCTAACAGGCTCCCATGGATTATTTAACACAAGACGAGGCTGTGGCACATGTTGGTGTGCCGCATTTTGAACATGACATCCCTACTGTCATGCAAACCAGTTGACTGTGCATCATGTAAGGGTTAAACAAACCTCACATAATCCTAAAGCAGACCATGGATTAAATAGTCCTGGCATAACCCTAAAGCAGACTGCAGGTTAAACTACCCTTGTATTACTCGTGCTTTTTGCATTTGCATGACACAACTTGGAAGTGGAATTGCCAGCTAGCACCCTTGGTGCCATGGCTTATGGGTTAAATAAACCACTGTGAATCATGGCATACCATCTGAAAATGGTCAAGGTCTAAATCAGGAAAAGGAGTAATCTCTGTTGAAGAACGTAAACTGAATTTACATTGCACTCCTGTTTTTTCCTCAAATTAATCTATAATCTATTATATCTAATCTATAATCTATCTTTTGTACTGTATTTGCATGCTAGAGTCAGGGAATATCCATTGAAATAGTCAAACCATAAATTTTAGGTTTGTTCTTCAATCCTATTCCAGGCAATTCTTCTTTTTACTTCACATTATCATTCTTTCTTCGTTATTCTTGATCTTAATGCATTTTTTCAAAAAGAACCGCACTCTTAATCCATTTAAATGGTTAACGAACAACGTCTATACCAAATCTGCTACTGTGAGTATGCACCGATTATAGCTGCATAATCATTATTTACTGAATTTCCTTTTGAAAAAGCAACATTGCTGATACCAAAATTGGATCTCATGAATGTGAATTGCAATACCTCCCTCTCCCTGCAGAATTGAGTGGGAACAGAAGCAAGCATCCCCTGGGATGCTTACCATTGCAATCTTCTCTAAATAGTTGCTATCTCTGAATGGTGAGGCTGAAGAACACCCTTGCACAGCATTTGTGGGCCTGTGGGACACATCATGAATTTTAGAAACTGTGGTGGGCACAAGCACAAAATGGTTGCATTGGGAGCCTGGCTAGCCCAAGGAGGAGAAGGAGGCAGGAATAGAGAAGCTAGAGGTTGGGGGTGTGGGGAGAAAAAGTAAGGCTGGGAATGGAGAGAGAAAACGAAATAAAGGGGTGAGTGGGAACAAAAGAGCAAGGCTAGGAAGGAAAAGGAAGACGGCTAGGTATGATGAAGAAAAGGAAACTGGAACAGTACAAAAATACGGATGGCATTTAAAAGTAACAGTGTCAACAAGGCTGTTCAATATTCAGGCTTCTAATTCTTAGTTATTCTATGGGCCAGAATGTTATATTGTGTACTAATTCTTTCTACCTTCCTGTTGGCATCCAGCTGATGGATGATGAGAGGTAAGATTGTCATTGATCCTCTATCACTTCAGCATAATCAGGGTATTGCAAAAATAAATCCATTTTTCTGTCTACTTCTATAAATTTCCCCCCACTTTTAATCGTTCAGACCGATAACCATCAAACACTGTTAATTTCCAACAAATTATCTAATCCAGATGGTTGAACAATCTGGATAAACACTGGACCCAATAGGATCATAAAATAAATAAGCATGAAACGGTTTAAGGTTTCAACTCTCAGCTCACCTAACCTAGGCCCTCTGCAAGCTTCCCATCTTTCCAAACAGGAAAATGTAAATATGGTAATATGTAGCACGTGTTTGCAACAGGATCAACTTTCTGCTAGTTTGCATGGTGAAAGGCCACACACGTAACTGCCTCAAGGGAGATAAACTTCATTTAGACTAATATGTTAATCATGAACCAGGCCTAGTCTCTTTTTCCTACTCCATTACAGCTACTCCAACATTATGAATAAAGCAGCAGGTTATATGGTTGTAATTCTGCTTAATTTGGTAAGCTATTTGTTCATTTCAAGCAATATGAAGATAAGAGAGTGGGAAACAGTAAAGCAAAATCTGAAAACATTTGCAATTTAGAAAATCACATCTAACTTGAGTTCCAAAGCACTGTTACATCTAAAATTTCTGCAGACTTTAATTTCAGCTGGATTCCTGCTCCTGAGGATAAGAAGTAAATTTGCAGCAATATCAGTGTCCATCAATGTTCCTGAGCAAAGTGATATTGAAGAAAGATTTTATTTACATAGAATAGCCCAAATGAAATAATGCTATTTTGCTTCCACTGCACCAGATTGGGGTGATAGATAGATAGATAGATAGATAGATAGATAGATAGATACATACATACATACATACATACATACATACATAAGGCTGTAATCATGTTCACACTTACCGTATTTTAACATAAATGGAATTGGGTTGCATGTGATGTCTATTCAAGTCACAATCTATATCTTGGTTTTTGAATTTATTGCCATTTCCAAGCATCTGTCCTTTGCACCCCAATTGTTGTCTTTTAATGAATCTGGTATCCTTTTATCTTATGGGATCACATGACACTTATTTTGAACAGCTAATGGCTTTCAGATGGGCAACTAACACCTTAAAAATGCAATTTTCTGCATAAACATGGTAATTAAAATGTGGTATTGCCATGAAAAGAAGAACTTAAAAAAAAAAGAACAAGGGGTCAGAGTGGGACAATCGGATTCATTTCTTCAGATTCTTAGAAACTTTGTGATGCTGACTTAAATGGCTTCTATTGACCTGGAAACAGTAAGGATAACTTTTGTTCTGAGCAACATAGTGCATGACTTATACATCACTAGTCAGATGCATGTGTATCACAGTTCATTAAAAAGTACTCCCAGCTGATTTTGTCGATGTGGCCTTAATCGACAGGAGTGGTGATGGAAAAGACATTTTAAAAATTATATTAGTAGCCACAGAAACTTTTGATGAAGTCTTCTTTCTGTTGCTTGATTAAAAAGTATATTTTTAGTAAACTGAAATTTGTTACATGATCTTTCAGATTAACAATGTACAGGAGCAACATCAAGTATATTTCCTTAGGAATGATAAAAGCTGAATCAGTTGTAGCAATAGCAATGTCTGCTCATCACCTAGTTCTTGACCAAGAAGAAAGGAGACCTATGCCGCTCCGACACCTTTCTCTGGGAAAGTGAGTCCTATAGAGTTCAATGGGACTTACTCACTGGTAAGTATGTATGGTATTTCAGCTTTAATAAAATGCCAATAATTATGACAGGTAAGGGGGCAGCAGAGTGCAGAGAAAGTCATTCTTCAGTTAAGTATGTCCCAGTTGTTGCTAATCAGGCCATTTACGGTCAAGGAGTCTGGGCAGGTTTTTATCCACTGGAAAGATGCCCCTGAATATGGCATCTCACTTTTCTTCACAACACTTCCTTTCCTGAATGGCAGTTGCTTATTTATATACTATTTATTTATTCCATTTATTTATAAAAAAAATACACGGGAATACTTGGTAACACTGTTGGAATAACCTCAGGCCATTTACGGTCAAGGAGTCTGGGCAGGTTTTTCTCCACTGGAAAGATGCCCCTGAATATGGCATCTCACTTTTCTTCACAACACTTCCTTTCCTGAATGGCAGTTGCTTATTTATATACTATTTATTTATTCCATTTATTTATAAAAAAAAATACACGGGAATACTTGGTAACACTGTTGGAATAACCTCAGCAATCAAGTCCAAACTCTGTCTTGGGTTCTCTTTCTTCATGTACAATCCTATACCAATTCAGACAATAGAAAGTTCTACAACTACCAGCTTGCCCCAGGTAGGTGGCCTTTTTGGTCTTGTGCACGTGTGTCCATTCACAACTTTTTCCTATTAACATTTGCCTTCAGCAAAAATATAAACTTTGTTATTTGAAATATCGTGGTCTCTTTTGGGGAGATGTGTCACCCACTCCACATCTAAGAATGTGGAGATATAGAGATGTAAACCTCTAGAGGAAAACCAGTATTTGACACCAAATGTTAGGGCTGGTTTGGCAGCAGCAGCTAAAGAAACAAACAAGATGTTCACCCTGTGGAAGCTGAAATGGCGAAAGGGGAGGCCAAAAAGGAGGGATACGCAAAGAGTTTGTCATATGCCACTAACTTAAAAAACAATGCATAAGCATTCCATACACCATGATGCACAATATGGGGAAGTAAGAATGCTACTGCACTGATTTGTAGTTGGGCAGTTAATGCCTTACGAGAGCTGTCCCCAGCCCCATGCCCTCCAGATGTTTGGTCTACAAGTCCCATTAGCTGGGACACATGGCTAATTGTCCTTGATGATGGGACTTGTAGTCCCAAGCATATGGAGGGGGCCACATTGGGAGGTTGCCCTTTCCACCTGACCAGCACTTTCCCCAGTGGGGTACCTGCATTCCTTTTAGTAAGTCAGGGGAGGACCTGCCTT
This sequence comes from Varanus komodoensis, assembly GCF_004798865.1. Taxonomy (NCBI): domain Eukaryota; kingdom Metazoa; phylum Chordata; class Lepidosauria; order Squamata; family Varanidae; genus Varanus; species Varanus komodoensis. The sequence continues at coordinate 535,701 of NW_025335587.1, read as the reverse complement.
CTATTTCTGCCTCCCCAGGACCAAGCTTCATACAAACTTGCCTACAAGTCTTGGGAATCAGCTTTAATGAAGTGCTAAAGGAAGCCAGTCCAGATTACTGACCTTTTTCCAGGTGCTGAGGAGGTGCCAATTGAATCTGTATCAATAACCCATGAGGAAACCACAGCATACACACAGACTTTGCTTCTCAGACTTTTCTATTTGTCCACCCAACACCATATAGCGTTTTCAATAGGAGATGTTTCTAAGGCACATGGAAGCCCGCCCAGGAATGCTTACAGCAAATTCCTTACATTCTCTCCTCCAGAGGAGTCAGAAAGAAGCTCTTGGCACAAGCTATGAGGCATTTATTTATTCATTTATTTATAAATATATTTTCCTGTGAATCGGCCTGAGATCCAATTTTGGTGCTTTCTGAATTTTGAAGAGGTTTTGTGGCTTTCATGATGGTGGCAGCAGACATGGGCAGTAACAAAGCTATTCTAGAAGGCAAGCTGTGAAACTAAAAGAAAAGTACATGGATCTGTGTTACTGCCAGACATGTATATTATAAAACATTTTCACACCTGCATTCAACATTTAATATTGAGGTGGGCATGTGCAAGCATATGTTTGTGGAAAGTAAGAACACTCATTTTAGCAGAATGTGGGGTTTCTTCCTTCAAAAATGGCATCAGATTGAAAAGTACATGAGTTAGAATTAAACAAAATTATGTCCACTGAACCTGTGATGCTCTTATTCAACTGAACAGGTTTTCTTGTTTGCCGTGTAGTTGGTAGAACAGATGGAGACCCAAGCTTGGTAGAAAACTTGGATGGCTATGACAGGGGATGAGAAAATGCATGGGCCATCACATGGCTTTTAATCATGGGGGCTCCATTCTGCCTCCTGGATCAGAAGCAATTTGCCTATGGATACCATTCGCTGGGGAAGATGGGAAGGATGGTGCTATTGCATCCTAATTGTGGGCTTTCTGGATCACTTGGTCCCTCTCTGAACAGAGTTTTGAACTAGAGCCAAATACTTTTCTTTCTGCTTAAAACCAATATCCTTCACTTGGTAGAATTTCCCTAGGGACACCCATATTTCTAATTCTGGAAAGAAAAAAAATGAAGGGATTTAGTTCCCCAGGCAAGAAGAATAAAGAGGAGGAAACAATGCATGTTTCTCTTAGCTATGCATGTTGTCCATTTCCTTCAAGATAGGTCAGCAACACAAATGTTTTCCTTGTCCCATAAACAACTTCAGTCCCTCTTTCAGCAATTCCTGGTGGTCTCAAACCATCAACAAGCATAAAAACATTTCCCCCAAATATTTGCCTTAACCAGTTTCTTTGCAGTGTGAAGAAATAAACCAGCTCCCCCTTCCATTACTGGATCCTTAAGATGAGGTCCCCTCCCTGCTTGCACACATACAATTGCAATTAGAGCTATTCTCATGTAACTTTCCTCCTCTTCCCCACCCCCCCTTGTATAATCTCCATTTCCCTTCGTCGTGCATTATTTGGTTTGGGAATTATGTCTATTTACTCTGAGTGGAAGTTGTACAAAGGTTGTGTTTATGGGAGAAAATTATATCACTGACAAACGCTGATTGGCATGTGGACCTTGCGAGGGAAAACTGCGGAGGGTGTTTTCATCAACTTGGAATAACACAATGATTGTGTTTTCAGCAGAACTAAGTGTTCACATACTCCAGTGCTTTCTGATAGTTGTTTATACAAGGCACAGCTTCCCAGATCCAGAAAAGAGGGAGCGGGGGGGGGGGGCAAGGGAGAGGAAGGGAGCAGCAGCATTAAGCATAAAGCATGAGCAGGAATTCCCCTTTGAAAGAAAATCTCCTCTCTCATTTCTATAGAGGCTATTAAGAGCTTTTTGCATTGGTTGATGTGTACAAAGTAGCCTTACAAGAACTTTCAATTCAATTTGCATACGCTGGTGAGACCCATTCACACTGCCAAAGGAGGCAGAGGATTTTATTTTAAGTAAGAATGAGGCTCTCTTTAATATATCCCTAGAAAAGAGAATCTCCAAAAGGTAAGGGGAGGTGGAGGGGGAAGGGATTCTGTTACCGCTCAGGAAGCCTCATTGCAAGAGATGAACTGTAAGAAAAAGGTATAGTTCAGGCAGGTCCGGGGATAGGCAACCCAAGCAAGGTGTATGACCATATATGGTAATACTTTGCCCCAATACAAAGGGATAAAAGTGCAATCCTCGGTCCATTTATTGCAGGGTAAACTGCCATTGGACTATTCTGGGAAAACAAACTGGGGAAAGGCAGCCTGATCTTAAAAAACAAAAAACAGGTGCTTGGATTTAAATGATTTGGGGCTTAATCCTATGCATGTTTAGGCAGACTATTATCCTACAACTCTCAGCACATCCCAGCCAACAGAGGAGTTGGAGGATTTTTTTTCTCTTTTGTTAAACCCATGCAGGATCGTGCCCTTAGTAACTGACTTCAATAGGAGCAATATTTATTCAAGCTAATATTTATTCTAACCATGGGTGGAATGGGTTTTGGTTTTCTTTTTAAAAAATGAACAAATGTTTTAAGAACAGTATTGCTTTATTTCAGTAAATTATCTAGGGTAGCATTAGTAATTTCATTATCTGGGAATCATTATCATCTCTAAATAGCAGAAACAGAACTTTCTGTTTCTCTTCATAATTATGAAGGAGCATTTGTGCATCTCCTCCTGTGGGGTGATATGTAGGTTCTCTTCCAGTATTGGGGAGTACCTCTTTGCAAACAGTGGTCCCTCTTGCATCCTGCCATGTTCCAATTGGCCTGTGGTGTCCTGTTTAAGATGCACAAATCTGCAACTAGCAAACATGCATTAAGCAGTTCAACAAGTCATGACACTCATTTATTATACTTTTTCGGTCCCCTGTTTTCCTTCAGGCATTTTAGAAAAGATAACAGCAGTCCAGTGACACCCAGACTTTGTTTGATTTTGCTCTTTTTGTATCTAGGATGGAGAAAGTCTTGTTTCTCAGTAGCTCACTCCTCAGTTACGTCAACATTTTTGTTTTGTTTTAGATTTTGCTGTGCAACAGACTCTGTGTAGGTGCACTATATTAAGGTTAAATTAAATTGTGTTTTAATAGCTATCCATTGTTTTCCCACACACATGCACCTTTTAATCCATTTCATTTGGAAGGGAAGCCTCCACAAACAGAGGAGAATGGGAGAACATTTATTAATGCAGCACTTTCTGAATCGTTTTATAATTGGAAACATTTCTGCCAAGAAAAGTCCAGGAATAAAACTCAACTCCAATTCAAACTCCTGGCTCCCTGTTATTTTTAACTCTCCAGTCAAATGTTTGTATTAGATTGAAAACTTTCACTATTCTTTTTTCATTCTTTTTTTTTAATCTCAAGCAGCGTAATCGTCTAGAATTATAAAACTGTCCCAGTGATTCTGAAGTCTGGCAAAATAATATACTTTTTTGGGGGGAGGGGATGTCTGTGTATGTTGCCAATTAGTTTTGCTGTAAATACAGACCTCCATCCATCATCGGTCTCTGGGTGGCTATAACAGATCTAATTTGTTTCAGATGCCCTGTGCTTTCTGAGCTGTTCACCAACTCTGCTGACCTGCTGAGAAGACCAAAAGCTCCAGAAGAATGACTGACAAGGGAAACAGAGAGAGAGAGAGCGAGAGAGAGAGCGCACGCTATCAGCCTAGGGTCTGGACCTGCCACAGCAAGCGAGAAGTAGAGGCCATTGCAAGCAGTTTTCTTTCCCTTCCTCACCTTTTCAGAAGCTTGGTGCTTCAAAAAGAATTTGAAAGGTGTAAGGCTCCCATTAGGGAGGCTGTGACATGGTAATGGAAAACTCTCCTGCCTGACCCATTCGCCTACCTCCCTTCCTTTGCTTTTACAAGCCTTGCTTAAAACCTTCAGTTCCCTAGGAATTTTATGAATGCCTTGGAGCAGCCAAAATAAACTCGTAAAGAAAAAGTTTCGAAAAAAAGGTCACAGACCTGTACAGCAAGTGCTAACCGGAAAGCATTTGAACGCAGAAGGGCAGCAAACGATTTAGAGAGAAGTGCACAGGCTACGGTGTGCAAGCTGGTGATACAAGCTGGTCTTGTGGCTGAAACGCCATGCGCTCGCATTGGTAGAAGTGATCCCCTCCCACCTCCGCAGGGCCCACCGGGTTTTGCAGCTTTGGTAATGAAGCTTTACCACTGACTTGAACCAAAGCCATGTTTGTTTTCCAGCTTCTCCAGAGCAATAAGTAGGCCAAAGTTTATAGACCCAGAAGCTAAACTCATATGAAGCAAAGAATCTGACATGGCCCATATAAAACCAGTCAGGAGCACAATATTGCTTTGGATTTGCCAGCAACTGGTAACCATTTGTGGATATAAGGACAGTTCCATTGCTTTCAAAGTTGGTGCTTTCTGGGTTAAATACATGTTACAAAATCACAGAGTGCTGTTTGATCCTTGAACTCAAGGAGAAGTAGAGTGGAAAGGAAGAAATAGAGAAAGAGAGAGAGAGAGAAGTAAAGTATATTATTAAATCAACAGATGGTTTGGAAACATATTTTAACTGAGAACCAGCAAAGGTGACTTGGAAACAGATTTTTTAATTACTATTGCTAGTACTGTTTCCAATATAGGAATCACTTTACAGCTGAAGCTTTCAGCTATACAATAAAATAAAAGCAAATGCAGCAAAGCATGATAAGAACAGTAGCACATCGCAATATTTTTAAGCTTTAAATGCAGCAACAATAATTTAAAATCATTTAAAAGAAGTAGATATTCAAGCAGCTGAAAGATGGGGAAGTGGTTTAAAAGTGCAGGATTAAATGGAATGACTGGGTTTGCATGAGAACACATTGGGTGCAACTAAGCATGACAGGCCACCACATCACATGGGACTGGGCCACTGTGTGGATAACAAGCCACCCAGACACCACAGGGGTTGTAGTTCCCACAATGGGTTGTTCTGTCATCTGAATCCAGATGACCAACCAAATCATGGCTTACAGGGAAACCAAGGTACTGACAATTTCCATGAAAACCTGTATAGGTTACCAGCAGATTGGGTTTGTGTTGAATATACATGGTGGAAAACCCTGGTCATGTACTGTGTGAAATGGACATTTCCTAATGTTTTCTATGAGAAGGAACAGAATTTATGGTGTTTTAGATTGCATTAATAATTCTAGTAAATACTGAAATAAATGAAGGTCAGTCTATCCAAGCTCCAGAATGGAGTTGTTAAGCGTTTGCCAGTTATTTTGTGAATGGTTTCTGAGTGCAGCTTTGTTCAACCCCATGTCTGAAATAAGCAGGTTTCCAGAACACTCTGGGAAGAAAGAATATGGAAGCCCGAGCTTTGCTGCTGCATGGGCAAGGCAAGATTCTTTTAAAAAGCTTTACGAAGTTTTAAAACAAACAGAGGAAAAAAAGAAAAAGAGTAAGAAACCCGTCACTGGCCATCATATTGGATTTGTAACTCTCCTCCCTTGCAGTCATTTTATACCATCCCCCATAGATGGAACATCATCCCTTTTGCTTAGCTTTGGGGATTTGACCAATACATCCCTCCCCAAAAACTCAGCCAGACTTCCCCTCCTCAAAAAAAGAGACCAGCCCTGTTCCATATACATGATAGCAGTCCAGCTTTTGTACACATGCTTATTGATTCTAACAGAAAAAGCGAATTAAATCACCAGCCCCTATTTTTGCTATGGAGTGCTAGCTCTTTTTCAAGATTCCTCTACCTCCAATTTAGCCATAAACGCATCAGAGGTTGAAGTGAATCTGGGGCTTGTCATCACAGAATAAATACTGTATAAACAATGCATATATTGTATAAACGGTTCCACTTTAATTTATGCCAACAAGCATTCTTACAAATGCTAATTTGCTGCCTCAGTGAAGGGAATCGCCATTGTTGCAGCAGGTTGTTTGGCTGCTGCCACAGGAATCTAAAGGACCTCCCGGGCATTGGAGGGGTGCAGGAGCCCCCCTCAGCCTCTGCACACTTTCTCAGCCAACTTGGGCATGTTTTGTGCAGAATGCTGCAACCAGCAGTTGCACAGCTGAGTTCATATCAGCCCCACTGTGTCATTTTGTCCACTCTGTTTTGTAATGGTTGGTCTGCATTTGCCCCCCCTCCCCAGAAACTTTCATATAATGCTTATTCTCCCAATATTTTAATTGTTAACCTGTTTTATTTAGTAGTTTTATATTTGACATCGGATGCTGTGCAACCACTATTCTTATTTCTGTTTTTATTCTATTTTATTATTCTGTTGTAAACTGTCCCGAGATGTCTGTGAAGGGGCAGTATAGAAAAGTTTTAAATAAATAAATAATAATATTTTTTATTTATAGCATCACCATCACCATCCCATCATCCCATTTCCAGTAAATGAAGTTTTTTTGGGGTGTTTTGCACCTTCCCGGCCTTTCTCCAAGGCATCCACAGTGGCATATATGTTCTACTTCCTGTGACAACCACCCAGCAACCTTATCTGCAAGTGAAGATTTGAACAGTAGATCTTTCCAGTCCTACCTGAACACTCAAACTTATAGCTGTTTCCCCCAAATGTCAGTCAACTTTGTGAACCAATAATCTTCATAAATAATTATCTTGTGCCACTTTATAATCCCGTGGGTAATGGCTGGCCCACTAATGTTTCCTGTTGTAAAATATTGTATCTGACACAATCTTAAACCCTATTCCAAAATGCCTCTAATGGATTACCATTCGCTGGGGGAGGAAGGTTGAAAAATACGATCCTCTACTCTGATGCCACATCTTTAGTTTTCATCATGTTTGGTAAGGAATTACATTCACTCGAAGCCATATGGAGAGCTTTGACAAAATACACATCTTGCAGTGTGGAACATTCTGCAAAGGGGGAATACAACCCAAGCAATTTATAGCAGTCACATAAGTAGCCCCTTTTCTTCCCCACATTATTCTGTCAACATTGTATTTTTGTTGGAAAAATCATCTACATAGTTATCGTCTCTTTACTGAAAAGAAATCTACTGCAGGTGCGTCAGAGTTCATCCATGGGATATGAGGAGTTTGAATGTCCCCAAGAAAGGGAAATTTATGTCAGTAATGACTAATTGATTTGCTTGGCTTCTAATCCCCAAATGTAGTGTTGTGGGGTTTTTTCCTATTAATTTCCTTCTATCCACTACTTCTGTTCCTTTTTGTAAAAACACATCTAGGTTGTTTTTTTTTAAAGCAAATCATGTGTTTGTGTTCTCTGTGGGCTTAGGTTGAACATCCTTATTCTTCCATGAAACATTTTTACTAACTTCTGCTTTACCTGTTTTCTTTTTTTTTTAAAGCCTCTCTTTATTTAACTAAACATTTAATTAATTAATTAAACAAACAATCAGTGAACTAAGGGGCTTGGGGGGAAATTGTAGTTTGAAAATAAAGTATGGAATCAATGGTACACCATGAAACCATGTCTTTGTGTTTGCCAATGAAAAGCACATGTTCTGTATTTGCATGGAATAAATGTAACATATATGTTGGACTGCTGTAAGTACAATAAATGTTTTCAGATGTCATAAGTCTACCATTTCCCGTCAGCAACTAGAATATCATTGCTTCTGAACACCTTCAACAATGTGCGCTCTTTACGAGGCCTGTACTTCACAGAATGTTACATGCAAGGTCATATTTAGCAGGTGTGTGCTTTAATACCTCTTTTTAAAAAATTGGAAACTTCCCTCATTGTAAAGAGCAGCCAGGTAATGATTTTATGAGGACCACAGAACCATGCATGTGGGCATATAACTGCTACCCTCAGTACACGACAGTCACCTCACGGTAGTGCATTGGATATAAAGTCACCAGATAGTGATCTATGTCTCAATTTGAGTAATAATGACTGGTGATGGATAACAAAGATCTCAATTCATCCCTGTGTTCTTCTGTTTTTGACTTTGTATTACGCTACTATTAATGCTGCCACTGCTCTGAGAGAAAAGATCATAGCTTGAAAGTAGATTATATGCTTTGCATATAGAAGTTACCAGGTTCTTTGGTTTCTGGAAATAGAATTTGTCTAGAAATCTAAAGAGCCAGTATTAGTCATCTTAATACAGGGCAGGGGTGAGCAGACTTCAGGCTACACTCAAGATTTACTCTGCTTTTTCTACTAGAACTCCAGGATCCAACAATGGAAGCCTGGAACATAAGGAGATTTGCATAGAATTAAAGAATTATGAGTCCAGGAGTATGTTTTGAAAAGAGTTGATAGCCTTTCCACACAAAAATTCACTCCTGATTATCCCAATGATTTCAGCAATATAATTTAGGGTGATGATGAGAATCATTTAATTGCTGCTTCCATTAAAGAACTTTAAAATAAAATTCTTTCATAATCTACTGGCCCAGAACTTCCCCTTTGATTTAGCCTGATGTAGAAAATAATAGAGGGACCTACAGTCCAACTTGGTATAACACAAGTTACTTTCTATAAATTAGGGGAGCAATATCGTTCAATTAATTTGTTCATCAATTAAAGTCTTAATCCTTAGGATTACATAGGACATCCAATATATTGCACTTATAAAAACAATAGCACCCATTTTAGAGGAATATGCCAAGCTTCCACAAACAAAGACGAGATCCTGTGGATCTCACAAGTGGAAAGGAGGTCCCACAGACGTGGGGAGAATGGCTGTGGATGTGTGGAGGCATTCTCATTGCATTAGTGGCACATTCCACCACCATCCATGGAAGAAGGCCAAAAGAGGCTTGCCAGTGGATCCAAAGCCGCCACCTTCCACCCCAACAAAAGCACAGGGACAATTCTGTACTTAATTCCTTCCCTTTACTATAACTGGAAAGGAAAATGTGAAACAGAAGTGGGGAAATACAGAAAATGTTGCACACATTCCACTGCCTACCATGGGCAGAAGGATTTGGATCTGGTGGAGAGTGAGCATGGAATGTCCCTCCATCACCCAGGAAAACAGGATTCCTCTGCAAAGTGACTAAAATATCAGGCAACTGATTTTTTTTTAATCCAAGTACTAATGTCTACTGAAAATGCCGTCTTCTGTTACACTCTCCTCTCTCACACATACAAGAAGAATATTATTCTAGACAGGCATCGACTTAGGACACCTGTATGCATCCTCTAACAATGAAGAAATTATGCTTCCTCAGAAATATTCTCTTTGCCATAATTATCTATTAAATAATAAATCATTTCATAATTAACCAAATACAAATAACACACTGAATGAATGCTTATTTATTCAAGTGGTAGTCATGATTACCATCACCATATACATGATCATACTATATTAGAAGGAATACTGGTTCTATGCAGTGTCCGTGTGATACGAATTTCTCTCTGTGTAGTTTTTACAAAAAGTGAAGCGCAAAATGAATTTCTGGGGGTGAACAGAAAGCCTTCCCTCTGAGATTTAAGAGCTCAGGGTTCTGGGTCAAGTGGCAGAGAGCTATGTACAAGGGAGAGCCGTCTCTTCAGATGTGCAGGCCGTACATGCAGACGTAAAAGGAAGGGCACATGTGACATGCAGGTCATGCATGTGACACGGTTGGGGGCATCTCTTTGGCTTGGCTACTTCGGTTGCATGTTCCATTTCGCAGTCATGTGGAATGGTTCACGTCAGAACTGGAGTCCTAACACTGCCTAGCCTGCAAGCCTCGCAAAACACAATGTCATATTTTTGCGTAAATGGACATAGGACTGTACTGTTCGAATGACCTACTCTTTAAAGGAGGGGTGGGCAACACGCAGGCTGCATGTGACCCCTTCCGCCTCTGGCCTAACTCCCGCTGTCACCCATCAGCAGGGGGAGGAAAAGTGGCGCCCAGACCACCCGAAACCCACCCCTGCTCATACACACTCATCATGCACACTCTTGGTGTTTGATGCGGGGCTCCCATCACTCCACCCCTCGTGACCTTTTGTGCTCCTTGAGAAGCTGATTTGCTTGGGAAAATCTGGACTGGGCGTCTGAAGCTCTTTAAAATAACCTTTCCTCACTCATTCAGAAGAACATTACCCTTCTTGCCAAAGGGCTTCCAATAAGCTTCCATTCAGGTTCCATAAATAAATCAAGAAAATACTCCCCTTGGTAATTTAATGGCCAGACAAGACAGCAACAAGGGAATCACTGTAAATTAGGAGGGGGAGGAAGAAAGAGTGATTTGGGAACACAAGGTCTCCATATGTCTCCATACACGTCTACCCAGACTCCTGCTTGTAATTTATAGATACCCCCATGGAACAAGGGACCTGTCTCTGAAGATGAACACATGCTGTAAAGGTTATGGAATGGGTGGCTCCCTGTTTCCTCATGTAGTCCTTTTCTCATGGTCTTCTGGGAAATAACTTGTTTCCAAAAAAGAATCAATTATCATTTACAAGGCCTGCTGCCACTGAACCTTGCAATATTAATCCTCATTCAGCATCTACAAAGTGATTTTGTTCCAGCCTCAAGAGCTTTGAGAAGCCACAGTTTTATACATCGCAGTGTGCCTTTCTGGAAGCTATTTTCTCAGAGGTTGCAGGTTCAGCAGGATTGGGATTGAGAATGCAGGCATCAGCTTTTATTGATGATCACTGCTTGATTGCATGTTCCTGGAGTTTTCCTAAACTAATTTATGCGTTGATTTTCCAGCAGAACTTCCAAGCACATAACATTGTTAGTTAGAAACAATATTTTGCAGTCATTCAGAACTGTTTCATTGAGCCAATTTGCATGATCACAGCTGGAAAAATAAGCCATGGCATCTTATTTCCTCTACCATGCATGCTGGTCATGTACCAGGAGGGGGTTAATATAATTAGCCCCGATAGCATGGATTGCACTGGAGAAACCTTGCCAAGGTGACCTGTTGTAGCAACCAAGGATCCAGAACTCATGAGCAGCTGTAGGGTTTTGGATGGCTCCCTTCCCTTCCCTTCCCTTCCCTTCCCTTCCCTTCCCTTCCCTTCCCTTCCCTTCCCTTCCCTTCCCTTCCCAGGGTGGATAATGTCATAGAAGGATCAAGGATGTTACCTGGCCTGCAGCTTGGTCCAGGTTTGTGGAGAGAGGGAATCTGGATCTTCAAGCAAAAGTGGGTGCATTCACACATGAATGCTATTTGTATCTTCCTTTTACAAAAGTTGACTGCTTGCGCTTGAGTCATACTGATAGCATTTAACCCCTGTTCCAGCATGTCTGCCTGTCCATGATCCTGGTAGTTTCCCTTGTCACCTTGTCACCTCCTATTATCTTGCTCTATTTTCCCCAGACACTCCTCATATCCCCCTCTATCCCCTTTCTTATGCACTCCCCTTTCCATCTCTGAAAATGTGTATGGGGGGGTGAGGGGGAGGTAGTGGTGGGAGTGAGGTGATGGGGTTAAATTTAAGTCAGAAGAAATATAATTTCACTTTTTTCAGGGCTGTCCCAAGCAGCAATGTCCAGATTAATTACAAGGAGACAGGAGAGAAACTTTCCCATTACATCTGTCAAAGAAAATAATTGTAGTGGCACCTTGGGAAATGGCTTGCTAAATCAATTATCCAGTGTTTCTTTTTGTATTCCTTTGAGGGTAGAGACCTCCTTCCTTTGTGGGAGGTCTCTACCTTTTCCTTGGATACACTCCTGGAGGAAGAGATTGTGCATCAAAAATAAATATTCAGGTAAGTACTTACTCACTTTTCAGTTACATAGAGACATGGTCCCACTGTTCATGTCTGATTGCCAGGTCAGGCTAGATGACCTTTACAAATCGTTCAGAGTGAAAGATGTGTAAAAGCAGAAGCAGAGATCTTCAAGCAACATCTCTCAACACGGGGCAGTAAAAACCTCCATAAGGAAGACTCAAAGATCAATATGTATGGAAGGCCAGACAACAGACTACAACAATTTATTACAAGATTAGTCCAACTGGACCAGGCTGGATTCATTAAAAACATGCATGCTGAGGACAATCTTATATTTGTCATTGATCTGATTACATTAGATAAGCACAGAACATATACAGCTGCTGTTTTCTCTTTGGATGTGGGGAAGGTTGTTGATAAACTTTACTGGAAATTTACCTTTGCCACATTTGAGAACATTTGATTTTCTTCCAGAATTTTAGAAATGGCTTAACATTTTATATGAAATTCTTAGAGCTAGAGTTAGGAGTTTTGTACAAGTTTTTTCTACTTGGGAGCCAGATTTTCTACGAAACAGGGATACCGTCTTTCCTCATTAATATTTTACTTATGTTTGGAATCCCTAGCATGTGCTATCAGACAAAACCCTGATATCCATGGATTTGTACATGATGTGTTCAAATATAAATGCATTCTCCATACTAAGTTTTTATTTAGGACTTTGTTTATAATTTCTGGCCTTGCTGCAGAAAAATCTGATTATTCCATTGATTGATCAAAATCAGAACACATGTCTACTGGAGATAATGTACTCCATTCTGTACTATCTAATTGGCAATTTAGACTCTGTGTTGAATCTATTAGCTATCTGGGAGTTTTTCTCCCTAGAGATATATTGCAAAGCATTAAGTTCAGTCTGAATAAGCTGATCAATGAGATCTTAACACTGTAAGATGGGCATGCATAATGCTAAGTCTAAGGGGTAGGGTAAATACACTTAAATGAACATCTCAAATTGCTTATGCTTTATGTGGTCTGGGTATTTTTGGTTTTGTAAATTCATAGGGGGCTCCACCATACTATGAAATACTTGAAAAGGATGCAACTTCTGATTAGAGAGGGTGGATTTGGCCTCCCTGGCCTCTCTCTATGCTGTTGGGTCTCTCTGTTGACTTGTATTCAGTGTTGATCTGTTCCTCTTCTCCTCCTCTATCTGTTCAGGAATCATCATTTTGAATCCTTTTCCCACTGGGCTCTTATCATACTAAAACTGATCATTCACCCCTTCCAGTTGTGGAGTGTACTTTCGTGTCAGTTGCAGTTTAACAAATGTTCATATCAAATTTAATTTTATGGGGAAACCAAGATTTAAAAACAGGCAAGACAATGTTTATTGGCAGACCGGGACAAACAGGATGCTTTTTACTTTGGATCCATTTATTGGCATTGATGAAGAGTTGGGTTGGGAGTGTCGTATTTCATATTTTGTTGTGTTCTTTTGGTTTTGCTTTGCTTTGCCTTGTTTTGTTTTTCGGGCTATTTTATCCTTTACTGGCTTTGCAGTTACAGCTGCATGGCATTACGTACAGTTCTGACATTTGCTAGACTCTAGGTTCAGTCATACCGCTTTCACCACTTCAGAGCAACCTGTGTCATTGGAAGTTTCAGCTGAGGCTACAAAAGTAGCTTGACACACAATTTATGTTTTTTTAAAAAAGTATTGATGCAGAAAGATGATACACTGACTCAGAATGGAATAACAAACTGGAACAAATTATTATCTATTTCACAATGGACCATGGATCTCAGGCTATGCTTAATTCAGCAAAAATCAGTGTTTCACATATATTGGATACCACAATATCTCTTTAAAAAGGCTTTTAAAGGTTTTTTGGGTTGGTATTTTCATTTAGAATTTTAAATTTGTAACAGTTTTTTAAATGTGTCCAATCAGGCCATTGTATGGGGTCAACCTGGTTGCTGCTCCTGCTGATGGAATTGATGTTTTATTTATTGGTATTGATGTTTTATTTATGGAATTGGTAAATGTTTCTCAATTTTCATATTTTGTTTGATTATCCCTTACTTGCCTTTAAGCTGTCTTTAAATTGTCCAGAGAGCCATGTGGCAATTGTGATGGTTTACAAAAGCTTGAAATAAATATATAAATAAATAAAATAAAATCTGTGTTGGGAAGTTCTTTATATTCAGTGGTGCACATGTTCTTTTAATTTTGTTAGTCATCTCTTGGAACCTAACAATAAAATAAATGCATTTTTCTGTGCCCTCTTAACAGCTTAAGGACTATTGCTACAGCTATAACAATAGAAAGATAAATGTATCTTATATCTTGAAGGGCATGATTTGCAAATGGGCTGGCATGCTTATATGTGGTATGAAAAGGCTAAGCTACATGACTCTTTTTAAAGTCACTATATTAGGAATTCATTAATGTCGGTATGGGAAAAGTTAAAGACAAAATTGTATAATAAATTGCCAAAATGGCTTTCACCTATGGAAGCTTTTGTATATCCAAATGCATTGAACTTTGAAGGGATCATAAGATATGATGACATTCTGGATAAGGATGGAGGATTGAAATTGAATTGAGAAACACAAGAACACGGATCCAATATCTCTTGGTGGCATAAGGTGCAGATACAATCGAGATATGCTAAAGACTATAAAATGTGGGGCTTTTATAAGGATTTAACAGCATTTGATCAGGTGATGCTTAAATCAGATGAGAAAATGATTAAAAGGCTATATAATTTCTTACTCGATAGGAGAATGGAAGATGAACAGGTTAAGGAAACTATGATAACGTGGGCACAAAACTTTGGATATAATATTGAATTAGAAAAATGGCAAAAGCTGTGTGAGAGAAATATTAAGGTAATATTAGCACCTTCATATAAAGAAAACCTGTATAAAATGTTTTATAGATGGTATCTGTCACCAAATAGATTAGCTAAGATGTTTCCAAATATGTCAAATGGATGTTGGAAATGTAAACATAAATTGGGTACTTTCTATCATATGTGGTGGGCTTGCGATAATGCGAAAAAGTATTGGATTAAAATACATAAATGATTTGAGGAAATGTTACAAAAATCTTCAGCTTTTAAACCTGAAGTCTTTTATTAGGCATTATACCTGCTGGTATTAGTAAACAAGAAATGTATTTGATTTTACATGTAATTACTGCGGCAAGGATTGCATTTGTTTAACACTGGAAAAGTGAAGAACCACCCACCGATGAACTGATCCTAAAAAAGATCTTGGACTGTGCAGAAATGTATAGATTGACTTTGTCATTGAAGGAGAAAGAAGATACTGATTTCTATCAAACTTGGAACTCTTTTTATTATTGGCTAGAGAATCGGGACTTCGTATAGATTTAAATATGTTTCTAAGTTATCATAAATAGATAACATAGAACTGTGGTGGCACCCCACCTATGGAATGCGCTCCCCAGAGAGGTCCGCCTGGCGCCATCGTTATTTGTTTTTCGGCGCCAGGCCAAGACCTTTTTATTTAAAAGTTATTTTAATTGTTAATTTATTGATTGTATTCATTGGGTTTTTATGTACGTGCCGAGATGATTCCAGATTTATAAGGCTAATTATATAATTGTTTATTTAGATTGTAAGCTGCCCCGAGGCTTTTTGCAAATGGAGCAGCATAGAATTTGTTTAAATAAATAAATAAATAAATAAATAATGGAAAGAAAATGTGGGGGCTGACCCAGCAGGTCCGATGTTTTTGATGATTGATGTTGTTTGTAGTTTTTCTTTGTTTTTAGGATTATAATTTTGAATAAAACTTATTTTAAAGAAAGAAGGAAAGATAAATGCTCAGCTGCAAGAAAACAGTGAGAACAGGATTTAATGCAACTTTTGATTTTTAAACAAGTGGCCTTTAGGCAAATCTTCCAAAAGGATAAACATATGGATATTTGGGCTTTGTCAAAATATATGTACAGTGATTGATAATCACAATGATATGTTATATATTAACATAGGGGGATATACAGTATAAATGTAACTAGAGCTATGGATCCCTTTTCTCACTCATTTTTCTTAAACACTCTTTAATACTGTATTTCCTTCCTTTTTTCAGTGGTGTGGTTTGTTTCTTATTGCACACTAAAAATAAATTTAAAAATCTTACTGCTTAGATATTATCACATACTGGTAAAGTATTTAGTGTGATAATGTATTAGGACTGTAACAAAGAGAAAGGTTGATGCCAAGTACAAACAGCCATCAGTTAACTATTACAAAATTTTGACCTGTTTTTCACAATTGCATGGTGGTTAATAATCAGTAGTGATTTGTTAATCACCATATGTGTACCAGTCACATGCCACAGGAGATTAACATAATTGCTGTCAACAACTTGTCCTTGCAAAATCCTACTGTTATTTGATTGTGCATAATTTATTTATTTAAAACATTTCTATGCCACCCCCATCACAACAAAGCCTCGGGGTGACTCACAACATAATTAAAACATATAAATAACAATTAAAACAATTAAAATTAAAAAGCCTGGTAACATCTCAGGTTAAAAATTTAAAACCTATAAATACATAATAAGTTAACAATTAAAATAAGTTTTAAATAAAAAGGTCTTTGCCTGGCGCTGAAAAACAAATAACGACGGCGCCAGGCGGACCTCTCTGGGGAGCGCATTCCATAGGTGGGGCACCACCGCAGAGAAGGCCCTCCTCCGGGTACTCACCCTCCTAATATCTGTCACGGAGGGTTCCCGGAGAAGGGCATCCGTTGCCGATCTCAAGGGGCGGGAGGGCAGATATGGATGCAAGCGCTCCTTTACATAATGCACTAGAGTTCAAACCTTTGCTCTATTCTGATCATCTTTTATTGTTTACTTCAGAACTCCAGGAATCTGCTCCAGCTTTAATGCAGATGACTAATGATTTTGGATACTTATCTGGCTATTTTCTTAACTGATCAGAGTTGCAATTTATAACCCACAGGGTGTTAGTCAACTAGCAATTTAGACTTTGTGCTGAATTTACTACTTATTTGAGAATACTTGTCAACAGTGATATATTGCAAATGATTAAGTTACATTTGAGTAAGTTTATCAAGTGGCATTGACAGATGGTATCTTTAAAGCAAAGTCTATGGGGTAGGGCAAATACACTTAAAATGAATGTGCAGTACTTCAAATCTTTTCTGTTTTGCATGGTATACCTAGCAAGTATTTCTGGAAGCTTAAGTTTATGTTCAATTCAACAAAAGCTGACAGTACAAGTATACTGGATGCCATGATTGGCCAATTTATGGACATATAATGCTGCTAATTCTACTCTTCTTACTATGTTTCTGGTGTAAACCAGAAATGGAGAGAAATGTGGATATTTGGGCTGACCTTGTTGAATTTTTTAGTTAATTATTTTCAATAACAGTAGTATGTTCGGTTATATACTAATACAGATAATACATGTGTAACTTGTGTTGTGGTTCTTTTTAAGTCTTATCCAAAAAGAACTAATGGAAGGGAAAATTAGTTCTTAGACTGCCAAATGCAAACCCATGTCATACTAGGAAATAATAATAAACAAGGTATTTTGAGTTCACTTCAGTGGTGCTTAGCAAAGCTGCACTCATGCTAGAGAAGCAGAGAGGGAAGCAAACTTCCTGATTCTTTCTTCCCACTGCAATCCACTGCAATTTTCTGTTTCTCCAGAAAAGCTTCTCTAGATGGACAGAGGGACTGTTTGGAGCAGCATGAGAAACAGCACAGAGAGTGGAAGGGTCAATCAGTGGCCACTTTCTCCCCTAGATTCTTGTGCCTGGTGAGAACAGAAAGAACATTTCCATTCATGGAATGGACAATCTGGATCCAGACATATACATACAACATGGAGTCCTGATTGTAATGCATATTTCTAGTATTCAAACATTTAGATGACATACTCCTAAAAAAATAGTACATCATTTAGTAATATTATATATGTCCAAATCTTAATTATTAAGTTCACTCATGACTCACCACCACAGGATGAAGAAAATCTATTGCACGTAGACTTGGGGCAACCAAGAAACATGAAAACAGAGAGAAAGCACCATCGGCTTTGTATTTAAAAGTCTTGCTGCATTATTCAGCCATCCAGTCCTACCTTCCTCAGTCCTCCTTCAAGCACACCATTGGGAGCCAAGTGTGCTACCTTGCTGCATAGCAGGGACAGCCAGTACCCCAAGCCATGCGTTACTCACAGGCTGTTCTAGAGAAGATACCCTTCACTATGTAAAGCAAGTGAACATCCCTTGCTTTACATTTTCTCCCTTAACCCACTTATCCTTAATGCCAAGGTCAAATAATCACTAAAAGCACAAAGGCCCACAACAACATAGCTCAGAGTGATTCCACCAACACAGAGCATCCCCAGTTAATATGGAAAGTGGGGGCAGCGTAATCCATCTTCATCCCTGCAAGGAACTGGGAGGATTTATGGGTGTTGATCGTGCATGCCAGTGGGCATTATTGGCATCAGTCTATTTTTTTCCATTGTTAAATAATAGACGGATTTACAGCTCACTGACCTGCATGCAGAAAGGGAATGATAATGGCTAGGACCATCCTGTTCCATCTCCTTTCACAATGCCCATGTGGACATGTCCCCAGACACATGAACACATATTGGAAGGGAGAGAAGGGAAGAGAACAGAATTTTACTTAAATGTGTAAGCCCTTTCTTCTAAAGCTGTGGTGTGTGATTTTTTGAATTGTCCAGTGAATGGAGATAAAGGCCTTCTCCTGAAAATCCCAGTCAAACAAGGACTACATTGCTGAATTTACAGCTTCACATGAAGTACTGATACAATTCTCCACTGAGAACAGTGTGCCGTGTGGTCATGTACATGCCCCAGGTACTAACCCAGCTGCAACGGGAGATACATTACAGAAACCACAACAGGAAATGTTCATTTTCTCAACCCTTATAAACCTTTCAGTACCAATTACCTTTGACTTGAAAGAAAATTACGTTAATCTCCAATTAATTTTCACTGAGAGATATTACATACCGACCCTGGTCACAGTGTCAAGATATTTCTTTGCCAATATTGCCCAAGTCAGCACTTCACTTGAAGAGTGTTCACATTCATATTGTTCTTTGCTCTGCAAGCATGAGACTTCATCCTTTTGAATTTGTCTTGCTTGGGGCAATGGCCTTCTCTGAACAGAAAGGGTGGAAGCAAAGGACGTTATCCAACAGAATGCAAGATCTAAATAGTAACAGATTAAAACAAAAGCTACTGCTCATGATTTAAGCAACATGTAACAATGAGAGTTCTCATTAATATCTAGCTCATTCATTTTGGGATAGAGATCTCTGTGATGCTTTAGAAGTTTATGGTGGGAGGTCAGGGACAGTGAAGAAGCTTTCCCAGAAGCAGCTTGCCCACCTCTGCAGCTTCCCCTACAGTGCAAAGTCAAGGGAGAACACAGAGTTGTGCTCTAAGCCATGTTGAAGGATGTTGGGAGACCATTAGGATTGCACCCTAAGAGGTTACAGGAAGATTTGAATATTAAAATACACTGTATTAAAATGCAACTAAAATGCACAGTAATTGATACAATGCTCATGTAAAACATTAAAACCGGTATAATGCCACAATGAATGGACAAACTGGGCTGCATGCTCACTCACTCAGGGAAGGCCTGCTTAAAGACATGGGACTTAAACTGGTTCTTAAGGCATGCTTCCATTGATGCCGCCTGAATACTGGTGGGAGACGGTGTGGGAGTAATTCCATAACCTGGACACCACCAGAGAGAAGGCTTGCTTCTGAGTTACTGCAAGATGGAATTTCTCATAACAATCAAGCCCCCACCCCATTACCTTAATAATCATGCAGGTCTTTAATGGAGAAGGCAATTGCCAGATAAGGCTTTACAGGAAAATAGTGTGACAACATACTACATCATACTTGGTTCAGTAACTAATAGGTAGCCAGTGGAGTTGCTTCAATGCCAGTGTAATATGTGCATGACCAGACACCCTGCTCAGCACCGTGGCTGCCACATTCTTTTCTGTCTGCAGCTTCCGAACCAAGCAAATGGACAGTCCCACATAAAATGCATTGCAGCGTTCCAGATGTGCAGACACCAAGGCATGAAGTACAGTTTCCAGGCTATCTCTGTTCAGAAATGGGCATAACTGACATACCAACCTTAGCCAGTAATAGCCCTTACCACTGAAATCCAGAAGCACCCTGAAACCACATATTGGTTCTTTCAACCTTGTCTAGAAAATCTAGAACTCCTTGAGAACCACCTCACCACCATGTCTCTTTCGTGTCAAGATTCAGTCTCGGTTTGTTAGCCCTCATTCAATCCATCCTCCCCTCAACTTTAGAACAAGCATGGCTTCTTCTGATTAGATGTTATATGTAACTGTTTTTATTTTCCTGTGTTTATTTTGATAAAATATCATGGGACTTTACTGTATTTTCTGTGCTGTTTTTATGTACTGCTGTAAACTGCCCAGAGAACTTTGGCTTTGTGGGGTATAGAAACAAAATACATCCATGATCATACTCATCATAATATTAACCAGGTGTCAACAAATCTCCTAATGAACTCCCCCAGAAGTTTCATATAGATGTAATATGAGAGACAGGACAATACCCTGTGTCACCCCACAATAAAAGTGCCAGAATTGAGGTACAATCCCCAATGCTACTTTCTGGAATCAATCCTGAAAATAGAAGTTGAATCACTGTTAGCCCAGTACCTCCATTTCTCAAAAAAAGAATACCATGGTCAATGCTATCAAAAAACTAAGCGAGTCAGATTCCCTCTGTGTTTCTTCCACCGGGGGAGGGTGGCCAGCCAACAGTGACCAAAGCCAATTCTTCTGTGAAAATGGGTTGAGACAGTCTGAAATGGCTTGAGATAATCAGTATATTCCAAAAAGTCTGCAACTGCACAGTCACTAGCTGCTCAAGCAGCTTGCTCAGACAAGGGCTATTTCAGGAGTTAATGTACTACCACCTACTTTATGGTATGGTGGTTACCACTCCATCAAATGAAGATTATTCCCCACTCCCTGAATCCAATTCCTTGCTTGCTTGATAAAGCCATGATAAGCAGACGTTGAAAGAGCAGGATGTAGGCAGAACAGGCACTAGGATTTTGCTTCCATCCTCAGGCTGCAGAACTGAAATTGATTCCAGCTTCAAAGCTCAGTTCTTTCTTTGGATAGCTGTCTTTAAACTAGACTTGGACTGGAGAACTCTTCAAATAGAAGGGACCCTCAAAATACAGAGGAGCCCACTGACAGCCCTTCAAATAGAGGACTGTTCTTTGTAAATGGGACCATTGGCCACAGCAGAAACTTTGCATGAGAGACAAAATAAAATGTTGCTGGGGGAAAATTGTAGTGACAATTTTGAAGAGCTCAAAATTAAATACAGATCTTTAACATCCAACTAATGGAAAAAGTTAGACGTTTTGACCTGGCTGAAGTGTTTTAATCTCTTTCTACAGATTAAATTTTCTTAAAGAAATAGCAAAACTCTAGCAAGACACCATTCTGATACCAGACTGGAGAAGACTTCAGCTCTTTACCCTTGCCTGGTCTCCTCAACTCCCTCTCTGTTTGCCTAAAAGCAGGGTATAAAGGAACACAAGCTTCTGTCCATTGCCTGGTCTCAGAACTCAAAGCCAAGATGATGTTTTAGGTTTCAGTTTATGGAATTACCTAATTAGATGCCACATGTGTTGCTGAGATTATCAAAACACAGGGGCAAATTCATAATACTTGGCAGGACTGCCATTTGGCTTACATTAGAAGTGAGCCAATTAAGGGTCTGCAACAATGCACATATTTTTGAATCAGACACAATGTGCACATTTTAAGTGTTGATCAGGTTATTTGGTTTGAGAACGTGGTTTTTGATCTGAGTATATTGGCTTTGTTGAGAACTTTGCTTGCCAGTTTGTTTTGCCTCATGCAGCTTTTTCTGTTTTCTGAAATTCATAAACATCAACTCCTAAGTTGATTGTTATGCTAGGTATGCTACAGAGTGAGGTCTAAACCTGGCTGGGGACTTGCTGCAGTATATTTCTGGAGCAATGCTCAGAAAGCCTGCCTTCTCAGAAGAATGTGCCAAGTGCCAGTTTCAATGCCTATGGCAAGATGCTCTTGGTGAAGTTCCCTCTCTGGAATTGCCCATTCCCAGCTCCTCCCACTATGGTCCCTATACATTCTCTTACCTCTCCAACAGCTCTACCCCCAGAGGAAGAGGGCAAAGTATACAATGGTTACTCGTCTTTTTTGCACCTCACTGCTCACTTGCTTGAGGATGGTGAACAGCAAGAAGGAGCCCAGTAAAGTCAGTGCTCAGTGAAGCCAAACTTTAATAATGGCACTGAATTCATCCATTCGCACCGTTGTTCCATCTATATGCACCTTTGTTTCTGTAACTTCATTTAGCTTCATTTTGTTTTGCAATAACTTTGATGCATTTGCTTGAGAAGAGCATCACTGGGGGAACCTCAGTATAATAACAATCCTGTCAATTTATCCTGCAGGGTGGCCATGGGGGTAAAACAGGAAGGTGGAAATCTATGTAGACTACCCAAAGCACCATAGGAGACAGAAGGGAGCTTTTACACCATTGATTTGCAAGGATTACTGGATCCTAATTAGTTAACAAAAGCCACAGAAAATGACTCCTGCTCCAGTCCTCAAGATGATACCACTGAAAAGTATGTATGTATATATGCATGTATGCATAATTTTTCTATGCTGTCCTGTAGCCCAAAGGGCTCTCTTACAAGAAAAGCTTGAGATAAGTAAGAGTGAATTTGTGTTTGGAAGGATTATGAGTGCCTTCAGTTCGGGTCTTTCAAACAAGTCTCTGCACTCAGCATTCTTTCCTTTTGACTGGAAGTCCTTTGCACCCGACTCCAGATGCTGGGTCTTGGGGATCCTAAACAAACAGTCAAAGTCAGTTCCACCAGCCTGAATTCTGCCCACCTCTGCGAAGAAGGGCAGCATGCAAATGTAATAAGCGAACAAGTAAATAAGACATTAAGGCAAAGTTGAGAGCCAGATTCAGGCCATTTGTTTCAGATGAGCATGAGTTGTTTTTCCGAACTGTGCAAACCTCCTGAGAACATCTCTGGAGCAGCAGCAGGCGTCTTTGAACCAGGAAGGCCTGTTCCTGATATGCTCGGCTCCTGACTTTCTCATATCTCCGGCCCCCGTGGTAAGCATGCTGTTCCTGCCCACCCACAGATGTACCTCTACAACATGTGTTCTCTTAAATTTTTTACTGCAAAGCCTTAAACATCTTTAAAATAGCTCAGTGAAAAGAAACCTCTTTAAATGTATACCAGATGCACAAACAGACCGCGGGCAAGGAACTGTCATCACGCCTCTGTAGCTGCATTTTCACCTGCTCATGTGCTATACACCTGTAACATGTTAGCTGGCAGGGCATCAACTTGCTGTGTCTCCTGAACTTCAGGGTGGGCTCACATTAATGATTCCTCCTCTGTGATTTAGACAAGAAAGAGCTGTTCTTTCTTGTGGATCAGAGGAACAATTCATTTCTAAAACAAATACGGTGCATTAGATTACCATTGCAATGGTACAGTCGAAACTCTCTTCATTGACTTTTTTTCTGATGTGCCCGCCCTTTTATCACTTTAACTGAGCTCACGTGGCTCTAATTTAGGCATTCTTAGCAATAAGTGGGACATTTACTGCAGTGCCCCCAACACCAGAAGAGGCTTCTTAGAACTTGTTTGGTGGAAGGTGGGATAAAAAGTCTCATCTTTTATAAAATACATTTGATAGCAGTGTGGAGAAGGTATGGAGTTAGAGTGTTTGATAAAAAGGCCTAGAGGGCGTGTGTGTCCTGGATACTTTTTGGTGTACAGGTTAAACAAGAGGACATTATGAGGAATAATAGCACGTATAACCAGCACCAGGACTGCTGCCAACACCATAAAAAACACCTGAGCCATACATTCAATAAGGTCAGTACTGTAACCAGAAATCTGGGCCATGTGCTGTAGATCCAAGGCAACAGTGATCTGGCTGTTCAGTCCATAAAGAAAAATGGGTTTCTAGTCTTCCTAAAAGTTTATGAGAGTAGGTAGAAAAGAGTGAAGCAACCCTTTTATAGCAACAAAGAGCATTGCAGCTGTTCTATGCATGTCCCCCCAGCCCAATTCCCACTTTCGAAGAAAGGTAGCTGCCAAAACTCCATGGTCCCATAAAAGGGGATAGTTTGCCCTTTTCCACCTTCTCAAGCAGCCAGGATTGGAACAGGGTGGGAAAGATGCAGGCAGAGTAGGGCCGATGAGGCAGTCCTGGTGTCCCCGGGGTACCACGCAGTGTACTGACTCTTTTTCTGTGGAATTCCCTGTCAGTATCACACAGACATCCCCATCACCGTCGCCATCTCAAGACATTGCAATTATATCTGGCCTTTTTTCCTCTTGTGAGGAAGTCAGGGTGACTTATGTTATCCTCTTAACAATGATCCTGTTGGGTGGGCTTGGCTGAAAGTGAGTGAGTGCCCAAAGTCATGCAGTGATGTGGACGAGAACCTTATTACTATTACTATTAATTGTCCTAGTAGTAGAAGGCAGACTGAGCACATAGAGACACACATCACCTGAGCATAGTCTTCCACACTATGGTGAGATATGCTGTATTTTTATTTAAAGTATGGTAAACATTTCTAGGTTTGCATATCTGCACATATAAATTAGCACATGCTAATTTAATGCAAATCAGTGTCCTTTTGTCTTATTGTTTGGAGATGCGTCTCCTCATTTTTGGTGATTCGTAAGTGGCCATCCTCTCAGCCTGCCTTCAACTTCATAAGCAGACATTTCAGAATGCAACTTCAAGTGTATCTGGCCACTGGCCATGCTCTCTGGGCCTGATGAGAAAGGGAAAACAGTGTGAGAAGGGCTGTGTGAATGGATGTCCTGCTGGAGTAACTCTGGATTTAACCCTACAGCACTGTGAAACTGCAGAGAGCTCAGCTGAAAATCTACCGTCCTTTGAGAGACCTACAGTTGGATTCTGGCAGTTGTATGGTGGAGAAATAACCATTAATGTCATTTAAGCTGACATTTGTAACACAGATGTAGCTTTTGAAAGAACCCAAAGTTCCTAAAGCACATCCACTACAAAACCATGTAAACAATGTCCTTTACCAGGCCCTGAAAGCAAATCCAGGAATAGATCAAAATGTGGTTATTTATACTCTGCTGTAAAAGGCCATTTATAAAACCTTGTACAACCACAGAACACTGTTGGAAATCTACATGTGGATTTCATGGCATCAAACCACTGTCTTTTGTCTCCTTGTCCATTCTGCTTAGCAGAAGATAAAAGAGGCCAAAAAGTTACTACACAAAGGGATGGGGGCGAAATGCAACAATTGCCAAGGATTGCTTTTGTAAAGGGTACAAACCCTACATATATTCAGACTTTGCTGGCATATGAGCAGCCTCTGCTTTTTATTACCAGGGCTCCAAACTAATATTTTCATAATATTTTTTAGTATCAAAGTGATGGGTGCTTTTCCCCTTCCTATGCAATACAGCGGAACACTGCAGAAATGTATACCAATCAGCTTGTGCCAAACATATGCTATTATACACACACACAGACACACACACACAGACACACACACACCTACCTTTGATAATAGTAAAAATGCATGTTCCAAGCCACTTTCATTCAATAACAACATCCTCCAGTTGGTGTGTTGTGCTTTCCTTTCATATTATTATGGACCTGTGTTTAATTCTTGGTGCCAGGTTGGCTTTTTAACCTCTCTTTCTACATTCCACTAGTAATGTCTGATTAAGAAATTTAGCCTTTCAAGTGCTATTTTAAAAATCCAAAAAATACAGTAATACAATACCATGGAAAACTGATATAATCTTTTCAAAACTATAAAAATTGGTCACCCGGAGGAACATCTGCATGGTAAAATTTTTAAACAAACTGCAGGGGAATCAGATAGCCTATAAAGAACCTAGCTGCTGAGAAGCTCATTGGTCAGCTCAATTTTTTTTCTGTCATTCTGATTCAGAAAGGACTACCTTTCTAAAGCCTATTGCTTCAGTGTTAGTTACCAGCATCTGGAATGAATTCCTGGATGGAACTCTGACATTTTTAAAGGGAAATTCAACCTTACAATAATCATTCCTTAAATCATTAATATGGCAAAAGAGCCAGATGTAAAAGCATGAAAATAAAATAAAAACAAAACACACTCCCAGATAACTGTCAGCTCCCTAATGGGCATCTGTCTGTGTTCTCAGAGCATTGGTATGGGTTGCTGTCTTGGATATTTTCCTTTCAAAGTAAAACTTCCCACCAACTCACTTGTCAAATCTAGGCTTGTCAGAATCATTATTCCCTGCTCAAAATAAGTCTGACTCAGCAGCCTAGCTGAGTTTGCAAACTATTGGGAAAGAGGCATCCCTTCAGCAGAAGCTTGCAAAGCATTTTTGTCTCTTTGTTTATTTGTTTAGTGCAGTTCAGGAAGAATGGTGTCTTTGGCTCAGTTCACTGTTCAGAAAGCCTGTATTTACATATGGGCATAAATGCCCAAGAAATACCAAATCTGCGCCAAAAGATTGATTTAACTGCTTGTCTTTATACATATTTCGAAATGCAGCTCGCTAAGTAGATCGATGGGAAAGAAAATGAATAAATCACAAGCAAACCAGCTACTTTTTCCTTAGAAAAGTGCAACTGTGCATCTTAATTTGAAGAATTCTAAAAATCAGCTAGTTACAGGAGCATTGTGTCATTCTCATTTGGTTAAAAGTGGAAAGTTAACATTCCAAAATGTACAAATTTCCATTTGGGAAGCTGACTGCCTCACTTATTTCAGGAATACAAGGTTATTTTCAGGTGGAAGGCCAAATCTCACTCTGGCTTCCCCAGCCACCTGCCCCACCACCACCACCAAAGCCAGACTCACCAAGGTGCTACTTTAGGCCCTTCTCAGATGCTCTGTGAACTGTTTAGTTTGGTTGACAGTTACACATTCAAAGGGCAAGAGACTTTTCAATGATGTTTTAATCAGAGATGCATGAAGCAACGAATTTTGAGTTTCTCTCAAATCCATCTTGAAGCCATTCCAACTTGCATCCACATTAAAGTGTATGTATTTGTACAAAAATGTAAAAATATTTTCATACACATTTCCTAAAAATTACATATCAACTATGTACATTTTTCTCCCATGGATTAAACAGATTTATGCATATTTTTCAACAGTATGCATTCTAAATGTATGTCTTTAATCTGTGAATTACATCACAAGCTCCAAAATCTATGGACTTTGATTGCAAACAGCATTGGTTTCATATTTGGTTCTGGATGGTGTGGACTGGGTAAATTCTGATCAAAACTGAACTAAAACTAATCTCATTGTTTCCTAGTTTTATTTGATGGGATTTTGCTTTCCTACTGGTTACCTGCTTTAATTCATCCCAACTGCCCATGATCTGATGTGAAGGGCTTAAATCGTGACTGCTGTTATTTTTCTGCATTGAAAATTATAACTTCAAGTAATGCATAAATCTGTGCATTATTGCAGATTTTGCAAATCGCAGGGAATATCTTCCTGGGACTTGTAGCTGCAGATATCTGAACTGTACTTTCATTCCAGGCTGTTCTCAAATATCTCTTTCAGATTCTGCAGAAGGTAAACAAAATACTGTCTCTTTTGCAAAGATATAACTTTGTTTACGCATGCAGTAGAGGTACCTTTGAGACTGAAATGATACAGTAGATTTCTGAAGTAGTGCAATCAACAGTAACATTTCAGACAGGAGGTAGCAGATCTGCTCTCTCCACCCCCCACCTTCATTCCACTTGCAGAATTTAAGGTTGCTTGGTTGCAGAAAGTGAAATTTCCCTTGCACCGTATACGTGAAGACCCATTAAGCAGTATTTTATTTCATTGAGCATCCCTTTTATGGCACAGAGAACTAAAGACTCCAGAACAGATCAAGAAGATATGACTAAAAGGGGATTGTATCCTTGCACACTATGATTCATGTACAAAGGAAATGGGAGCAGAGAAACTATTTGATAGCTTGCCAAGTAATGTAAAGTAGCCTCACGTGGGCCCCTCAGAAGTGCTTATGTACAAATGTGAGAGGTATGAGAAACAGACAAGGTTAACCATATATGTGCATAAATGTGGGATGATGGCCTTTGTGTAATTCTAAGGCTGTGGGGGAAGGACAAAAAAATGGAAGCGGGGCAAGCCGGATGCCGAAGGAACATGCCTTTCAGATCCTATAAATGGGCGGGGAGCAAAACATGCCTGCACTTTACATAACCCTAGATGCATATGTTTCGGTTCAGGTATAGCTGTTGGTGACACACAGTCCTGGACACTTGTACCAATAAAATATTATTATAACCACAATAAGTTTTTTAAAAACCATTCTACTCCATAAGCACATTAGTGACTTAGTCCACATTAGTCTTGCATTGTTTTTCTTTGTTTGCTCACTTTTTGCCATCAATTCAGGTAAAGTCCTTGCCAGACTTGTTGCATTTCAGTGTCTTTTTGTTGTCTTCTCCTGCCTTTGCTGTTGTTTTTCCAGATCTGATTTTTGCTAATTTTTATTTTAGCTTAAGTACAGTAGCAGCATAGTTCTGCCCAGTGCATACAGGCAAAATACCACGAGGCATTTAAAGGCTCTTTCACCTTTAATTAAAAGTTTCTTGTGTGTAGGTTTTGCCCCTACTATTGTTTCCTGTTGAGCATGGCAGCACCATTACTGATAAACACCCTCTTAATTGCACCTTGATTAGCATATCATAACTGCTCCCCTTGTTTATTACCTTTTTGTGCAGTGAAATAAATATAACTATTTCATTGTATAGAAGGCAAAAAAGGAGGAAATCAGTAATGAAAACACCCTGTGGGAATAGGAAATGAGAATAAGGGATCATTGAGAGAAGGTATAAAAAATGTTAATAACAGGTTACCCAGAGCTATTCCTTTTCCGTACTCAACAGGATAGAATAAACTTGTAAAACTGGCAAGCAGGAAGCTTGAATGGATTGTCTAAAGAAACGTGATAAAAGGTTCTTGGCCAATAGAATGGGAATTGCCAGATAATGTAGGATGAAGTTCCTTGCTATGTTGGACCACTGTATAGGGCCACTGATTTCTGCTTGTGGAGGAATTAAAGGGTTCTTCTAAAAGTGTGGAAGCCGTGGTCTGATCTGAACAGAAAGCTCAATGAAATCACAGCTCCCCATTTACTCTTACTTTGAAAATGCTTCAAATGCATAATAGGCTTGTGCCACAAAGGTCATCCCTTGCCTATGAAATGACTGCGGAAATTCCTGCTCATTGAACTTTAAATCAAAGCACACACACTTTGAGCTGCTGCAACAGCACTGCAAACATCCATGTTTAAATATTTCTACTGTCAAACCTGCAAAGGGTAGGAACTGGTGTGCCTCTTCAAATGGGTCATGATTTGTTCCTGAAAGTATATTAAAATGATTTTCAGAATTAACCTTCCCACTGAACAAATCTAGGAGCATTCTTTTGAGACAAACTAAGTTATGCTTACAAAATGTCTACAATTGTCTGTCATTAAAACTGTGCCAAAAAAACGAGTTGTGACATAACCTCATTGACAGTGAAATCTGTCACTGAATAAGGAAAGCCTTTGATTTGGGATAAGCCATCACTCTTCAGTGATTAGCTTAACATGGACACCCTGCTAGGAAAGTTTGCCAAGCTGAAAGAAAGACTTGATTTTCCTCTCTGCAACCCACGGATACTTACTGGGGAGCAGGTCTGACTGACTAAGCACAGTGAGATCCGCTTCTGAATTAACCAGAGGGAGCAGGTTGCATGGATCCAGCAAACCTGAAGTTGGTTTGAAATGCTAATGTAACACCTTTGTCAGGTCCTGGGTCACAGCAGCTCCTACTCATAGCTTCAGCTGTGAGTATCTACAGGATCGAATCAAAGGCGGTAACAAAATCGCCAATAGTGTCCCACGTGGTCAGTAATGGATTAGCAGCCAGGCCATCTCTCCTGAGACTCAAGGACAAATTCCAGGATGTATCTGAATCAAGAGCCTTTATCTGTCACCAGGTACCATAAAGAATGAGCCAAGGTCTTAGTGAAGGATTCAAATGAAAATGGGGAGGAGGACTGTGGCACACATATATATGGGGCATCAACTGAAGCAGGTGGGAGAAGCAGCAGGGATGGCACATGGATGGTATGTTGGAGCAGGAAGTGCTGAAGAAGCAGTCGTGGAACCTATTGCTCAGGTAGAAAATGGTATCTTGAGTGCAAATAACAGGAGCAAAAACTAGCATGATTAACGTATGTGGATCTAAGCAGTTTTCCTAGACCTACAGTGGTACCTTGGCTCACAAACTTAATCTGTTCCAGGACTCTGGTCATGACCCAAATTGGCCTTGAGCCAAGTTAAATTTTCCCATAAGGTTCAATGTAAATAAGGTTAATCCGTTCTGTAACCATTTTTTAAATCAGAAAAATGTGAAGCAAAGTGACAACAGCAAAGATCGCGGCCATCTCCCCACACTCCCAGCATGACCGAGATTGTGCCTGTCATCCCTGCAGGTGCCCGTCATCCCGGCGTGCTGGGGGATTGGGGGGGAGAGGCGGGCACGATTGCAGGCGCACTGGGGGAGGAAGAGACAGGTGCAAACGGCGTGCTGGGGGACGGAGAGACGGGCACAAATGGGGCACACTGGGGGAGGGAGAGATGGGCGTGATCTCAGCCATCTCCCTACTCGGTGGGTGGGGGGGACATGGCCACGATCATGCTGGTTGGGGGAGGGATGGCTGAGATTGTGCCCGTCTTTCCTGCAGGAGCGTGCCCGTGGTCTTCCCTGCATGAACACAACTGCGATTGTGGCCATCTCCCCACTCAGGGGGGTGGGAAGATGACTGCGATCTTGGTCGCCACCCAATGCGGAGTTCTTTAGTTCCTCCTCACTTTCTGCCATTAGAGTGGTATCATCTCCATATCTGAGGTTGTTGGTATTTCTTCCGGCAATCTTAATTCCAATTTATGGTTCATCTAGCCCGGCTTTTTGCATGATGTGTGCTCTGCATATTAGTTAAATAGGCAGGGCGACAATATACAGCCTTGCCATACTCCTTTCCCAATTTTGAACCAATCAGTAGTTCCATGACCAGTTCTCACTGTTGCTTCTTGACCTGCATATAGGTTTCTCAAGAGACCAATAAGATGGTCTGGTACTCCCATCTCTTTAAGAACTTGCCACAGTTTGTTGTGATCCACACAATCAAAGGCTTTGGCATAGTCAATGAAGCAGAAGTAGATGTTTTTCTGGAACTCCTTAGCTTTCTCCATGATCCAGCGTATGTTGACAATTTGATCTCTAGTTCCTCTGCCTCTTCCATTTTAGTTCACTGATACCCAAGATGTTGATGTTCAGTCTTGTCATCTCATGTTTGACCACTTACAGCTTACCTTGATTCATAGATCTTACATTCCAGGTTCCTATCTAATATTGTTCTTTACAGCATCGGACTCTCCTTTCACCACCAGATACATCTGCAACTGTGCTTCATTCTTTCTGGCACTACTGGTACTAGCCCGCCACTCTTCCCTAGTAGCACACTGGACACCTTCCAACCGGAGGGACTCATCTTCTGACATCATATCATTTATCTTTATGATTCTGTCCATGGGGTTTTCATGGCAAAGATACTGGAGTGGGTTGCCATTTCCTTCTCCAGTGGATCACCTTTTTTCAGAGTTCTCTACTATGACCCGTCCATCTTGGGTGCCCATGCATGGCCTAGCTCATAGCTTCATTGCACTACACAAGCCCCTTCACCACGGCAAGGCGGTGATCAATGGAGGGGGTAGGTGGCAGAATGTCCTCCAAATCTGTAAAACACAGATGTAAAAAATTTAACCAAATGCATCTACCCCTGCTCCCAGTTTACCCATCCATCTCAGGTTTACCCAGCAGAATCCTTTGCTGCTATTCAGTTCTACTGTGGCTACTATTCTGCTCCAGCTAAATGGATCCTGCCCAGCCCTTTACACAGTCCTGTACAGGCTGCAGTGTAAATGGTATGGAGAGTTCACATGTAAACCTCCTGGGAGACTTCTCTCTCCAGATAGATACTCTCTTGATACTTCACTTGAATTCCCTTTGCTACAGGCTTCCTTATTCCAGGTTCCAAGTTTTATTCCACTTCTTTAATTCTGCATGTGTGCATACACTCCCCAGGCTCTTTCCCACAAACTAGGAAACAGAATAAAATGCAAAGATTTTTTTAAAAACACTCTTCCATTCTGTTCTTCCCTCCAGTTGCAGGCAAAGGAGAACCCACATCAGTCCCTTAAATATGAATAGCATCACAGTTTCATGGAGAGAATACTGAATGGAGCACTGGTCATTCCCTAACCAGAAATGTAACAAGAGGTTTCTGCATAAGCAAGGTCAGTCAGCCAGACCTGGGATAATACGATTCCTCAGGGACATTCCAAAATCACTTTTTTGGGGCACTTTATACCAAAAGCAAATGGTTCTTCACAGTGACCGAAAGAAAGCTTTTACATAACATTTCTTTGACCAATTCATAGTTTACCAGCATGGATTTATGAAATGGCTTGTCATGATGTTCTGTATTTATTTCTTTTTCTTTTCATTCTTTCTCATACAGAAAGGTCAGTTGGGTGCCAGATTAACATTTCATGTACTATAGTTAACAAATTGATCTGAGGTAGACAAAAGGAATTCCATTTCTGGGCTCTGTGTGTTTTAACGAGGTAGCGCAGCTTTCACCCGCTTTTTCAGCTACATAATAATGTGCTGACTGAAAATGTCAAACTTAAAATTTAAGAAAAACATAAGACTGCAAGACTGAAGGTGGAGATGCTAAACAGAAATTAATTATGGTCTACAATGCCCTAATGTTAGGGGGATTTTAATAAATCGATCATTATTTCCCTTCATATTTCAGTGACATGAAATGAATTTAGGATAATTAATTTGAACAACTCATGAGAGATGAGTGCCAAAAGAAAACATGAACTAAGCTGGCCTCAGTCAAGGCAAGCCATGTCTATTTTGCCATAGGATGACAATGTTACAACCAAAGTCATTGAAATATATTAGTTTCTTTGGAATTAATTTTGAATTCCTAATTGTTTCCATGCAAGGAATGCTTTCTGCCAGTAATATAGTATCATATGGTGTATTTCAAATCATTGATGGATCTTCCACCAATTTTCACACTTTTTTCCTCTGATCCTAATCCAGCTTTCCTTATATGTTCTGCACACAGAATGAACAGATAGGGAGATAAAATATACCCTTTCCTGACACCTTTGCCAGTAGGAAACCATTTGGGTTCTCCATACCTGTCCTAATGATAGCTTCTTCTCTATGAGACAGGTTATGGATCAGGACAATCAAGTACGGATGCTCTCCTATTCCTTTTAGAAACAACCACCACTTCTTGTGATCCACACATCAGCTTTGCTGTTGTCTATAAAGCACAGGCTATCTTATCCTGAAATTCTTTTGTGCAGTCCAATAGGAAATGTCTGTTTGTGATATGATCTCAAGTGCCTTTCCCTTTTCAGAATCTGGTTTGTACAGGAGGCATTTCTTGCTCCAGATGGGGCAGTATCCCTTGTTGCAACACTTCGAGCATCACTTTGCTTGCATGGGAAAGTAGTGCAATTGTCCTACAGTTGCTGCATTCTTTAGCATCTTTCTCAAGGACCGTAATGTATATTGAATGTTTCCAGTCTGTGGACCATTATTTTGTTAAACACATTTGCTGACATATTCATGTTCAGATCTAAGCAGCTTGGAATAGTTCTGCTGGTACTCTATCTATTTTGGGTGCTTTATTCCTTCCAAGTGCTTTTGGAAGCAGTTTTCACTTCACTTTCTTACATTGTAGGTTCTTCCTCATTGGACTCCTCTTCAAAGTCTTTTATCCTTTTGTCAAATCCTTTTATCCTTATATTGTTTAGTTTATTTTTATCCTGCTTAGAAAGTCTGCTCCCTTTTGGTCTTTTGCCATTCCTAATCTATGCTTGATTTCAAAGATCATCTAGAAGGGGCCTCTTGTTTTCCCTCTTCGTTCTCTTCTGTTTCTCTGAACTAGACATTCGAATTGCTTGTTTGGTCTCTACATGATGGTCACTGAAAAGAGTGCTACATCTTGCCTCAGTATTCGAGCCACCCAGTTTCTCAGTTTGTCATTTACTGAGTAAAACACGTTGTGTTTGTCTGACCAAAAATGTCCCATTCCAGTCCACTTTAGTTTGCTCACACCAAACCCTGCAATGTTTAACCATTCTATTTCTTGCTTTACAGTTTCCAGTTTGCCTTGATTTGCACTTTTCTTGCCCCAATTGTATGCGTCACGCAGCATCAGACCTTCCTTTCATCCCTGTGCATGCCAGCCACCAAGTCTTCCTTTCAACTTTGATCTAGTGGGCTTTAGTGACACCACTGTCATCTCTTGCCTACAGCTGGCAGAATGCCTCCTGACCTGGGAGGCTCATCCTCTGGCATCGTATTTGGATTGATTCATCATAGGGTTTTTAAAGAAAGAAAAATCCAGAAGTAGCTTACCATTTTCTTCTGCATAATACTAACCAGACTTAGCTGGAGGATCACTGCCATTGTCTGTCAAAGATCTGCCACCAATGTCACCCTCAGCTACTGCTGCTGCCCAGCAGTGGCCCTGCAGGAGTTTGTCCACTCCCATCACCATAAGAAGTATCCGTTCTCTTTTCCTGATGTCCTTGTATTCCTGTAGAGGGTGAACTTATCTTAGTCTGGGGTGTCAGCTTTGATACTTCCACCTTGAGTAACCCTGATAGGAGACCAGCTTAATGAAGCAGTTTGACCCCTTGCAGTATTGCCCTCAGTTCTTCTGATACTCTCATACCCCTGGCCACATTACGCTATGCATCCAAGAGGGGGCACTCCTGTTTAGCAAACATGAAAGGAAGAATAAGGAAAGGGGAAATGAAAAGGAGTAAGAAAAAAATAACAGGACGATTGTAGAACCGGTTGATATGTGTGGCTCACTACACATATGGGTGATAAGCTGCTGGCGTAGGTGTTCTGCTGAACAGTTTGAGAATCCCCTCTGCAATAGTGTGGTTGGGGGAAAAGTAACACTGCAGAGAAAAAGGCCTAAAGAGGGGAAGAATGCAGTAAAGTTTCTCATTTGGGAGGAGGCACAGGAGATAATGTGACATTATGTAGTCTCCTGAGCATTTGCAGGAGGTAGTGGGTGGATAGCTTCTGTTCTAGGGCCTCATTTTTCTGCAGCAATGGGCCTTTTAGTGGGTTTTGGAGGGGAAAGCTAAGAAAAGAGAAGCGGAGAGCTTTCATGTCAGATCTTGCTCCAAGAGATAGCAAAATCATGGTCATTATCCCTTCTGCCTGTCAAATGATAGCACTGGGAATAATGAATAGGACAACAAAAAAACTTAAACTTATTAAAACGTATTACAATTAATACAAATAAGAAATATAGTGGCTCTTTCAGCAGGGCCTTTGACAAGGTTCCACATGATATCCTGGTTGAGAAACTGATGAGCTTTGGGATAGATCAATGCACTGTCTGATGGACTAGGGCATGGTTGATGGAACACAAGCAGAAGGTGGCTATCAGCAGGGTATCATCAGGATGGCAGCTGGTGATGAGCCAATTGCCCTGGGGCTCAGTTCTGAGACTGATTCTATTCAATCTCTTTATCAGTGATCTGAAGGAGGGGGTAACCAGTATGCTGACCAAATTCACAGAGGATAACAAAGTGGGAGTAGTGGCTACAAATGGGGAGCGGGAGAAACTGGGGAAGTTTACAGGGGACAACAGAATGGCATTCAATGCGGACAAGTGCAAGGTCTTGTACTTGGGACTCAGGAATAGGTGCCATATGTAGGTATAGGATAGGGGACAGGTGGCTGGAGAGGAGAGCTTGTGATTGGGATCTCGGGGTACTTGCCAAAAGCAGGTTAAACATGAGTCAGCAGTGTGACACAGCAGTTAAGAAGGCAAATGTATGTATGATGTATAGCCAGAAGCATGACTTCCCTATAGAGAGAACTCCAGTTCTGGACACATCCACTCTATAAGACTGATGTGCCCAGAACTGGAGTACTGTGTCCAGTTCTGGACTCCACATTATAAGAGAGACATAGCTAGGTTAGAATCAGTTCAGTGCAGGCTCACAAGGATGGTAGCCGGATTAGTGGGGATGACATATGGGATGAGATTGAGAGTGCTGGGTCTTTTCAGACTGGAAGAAAGGAGTCTAAGAGGGGATCTTATTGTGACATATAGGTAAGTGAAGAGGCATCACATGTAGAAGGTTGTGACATATTCTCTCCTGCAGTAGAGGAAAGGACGTGAACCAATGGGACAAAGCTAAAGGAACTGGGTTTCAGGTTGGATGTCAGGAAGTACTTCCTCACAATTAGGATCCCTTGAATATGGAAAGGGCTTCCAAGGGAGGTGGATGAGGCCCCATCTGCAAGGATGCTCAAGGAAAGATCGGACAAGCACATGTTGGGAATTACATGAGCAATGCTACTGGAGCCAGGGATATGACTAGGTGGGCCAGGAGGACCCTTCTGACTCGCTACATTTCTTTATCACTCAGTGGGCATTATCTGCTGTGTTCAAATATATTATTATTATTATTATTATTATTATTATTATTATTATTATTAGAACATTTCTATGCCGCCCCTTGCCGAAGCCTCGGGGCGGCTTACAACACAATAAAATACAATACAATATAAAAATAACAATATAAAATTAAAATTAATAATATAAAATAAATAAAAAATATAAACGATATAAAAGAAGTTATAAAAGAAAAGTTATAAAAGAAAAGAAAAGAAGTTGCCCTATCCAGATAAATAAGTAAATATTGTTAAGAATTAAAATGACGTTTAAATAAAAAGGTCTTCACCTGGCGCCAAAAAACAAATAACGACGGCTCCAGGCGGACCTCTCTGGGGAGCACATTCCATAGATTGGGCGCCACCGCAGAGAAAGCCCTCCTCCGAGTACATACCCTCCCAATTTCTTTCATGGAGGGTTCCTGGAGAAGGGCCTCTCCCGCAGATCTCAAGGGGCGGTCGGGCATATATGGATGTAAGCATCCAATCTAACAACAGTAGTAGTAAATTCATTATAACCACAGGTAATTAAAGATTAAAGTTCAAATGTAGACATAAAATACAACCTAGCTACAAATGCTGAATATTTGAAAGAATTATAACCCCAATAAGTAAGCATAATACAAAAATGCAGCCTAAAATGTCATTTGGCCAAATATCTAACTGAACAGATAGACCAAATATGATTTCTAATTTTAAAAGATAATATGGTAAAAATTGCCAGAGAGGATACATTTGCCAGCAGAAAATGAATACATACCACTTTGGAACCATCTAAACCAGAATCTACTAGCAATTCCATTTTTCTGCAGGACAAACTATTCTTGAAGTTCTCCTTAACTAATTTTAAGGGAGCAGATGAAATATGTTTGCAGTGCAACTTCCTGAACTGTGCCTACAACTGCAGTATTCCTTACCTACACATTTGCAGATATATATAGCCAATGAGGCATAACTCTTAGCAGAGCTGCAGTTTAGTTATTATGGTAGTTAAGGCACTCGAAAGAAAGAAAGAAAGAAAGAAAGAAAGAAAGAAAGAAAGAAAGAAATTCCTAAGCAGCCCAACTTCCTGCCATTACCATAATCCTAATGAGAGCTTCCTTTTCCTGCCTTTTCTAGTGCTGCCTTCATGGCATGGTAAAGTGTGCGGGAAGGAAAAACACGCACACACACAAAGAAATCTTCCCCTTTTCATTTTAATTAAACTTTAATATGGGAAGGCCACCAAGGAAGCCTAGCCTGAGTTCAGAACATGTGACCGCAGAGCAAATTCAAGTAAAACAAAAGACTTAGCCTTGCAAACGAGTGTCTCCTGCAGCATTCCTCTGGTTTCCATTCTGTTCTGTGCATCTACATTTGTTATTAATCACCAGCTTGCACATTAAAAGCAGTACATTTTAACAGTTCAGCAAGATATTCCATCCTAGCAACTTATATTAATATTTGTTTGAATAATTTATTTAAGATGATGTCTAGGCAGCAGTGTGGTCTTCCTGGCAGTACGCCACACTCTCAGCTGATAGGTTTAATGTGGCCTGTCTTCTGTTACTGTAATACTGCAGCATGTTCCAAATCTTCTTGTACAGACTGGTCCATTCCTCATAGGAACAGATCTTCCCCATTAAACTTCATCACTGAAACTTCCATTAAGTTCAAGCAGGATTATGCACTACATATTCATTTTCACACAACATGATCCATTAGTTTATTAATTTACATTTACCAGAACTCATGCCAGGCCAACAAATTTATATTTTGTGATCAAAAAGGACATTTGTTTCATGCAAACACTCATACACTTGCTTCAGCTGCCTAATTTGTCTTTTATTAGAATGTTTTGCAGATCTTTAACATCAATCTGCTAGACCCTTATAAATCAGCCTGCAGAAGACTACAGTATTCTGTGAGTGGCAAGTGAGTGAATTGCAAAGGCAGCTGAAAAACTGGACTAAACGGGCAACAATCTTTTCTGCAAGGCAGATGACCGATCTGTCTGTATTAGACTGCTCCTTTAAAAAAATGAAGATCCAAGATGCTGATGTTTGCACAATCACTAAATATGTTTTTGCACGAGACAGGATCATCCTTATTGTATAGGGTACCATTTGAACCCAAATTTACTTTGCCCCAGATTGAAAGCTCATGTACAAGTGACAAAGAATAGTCTCAGAGCATGTTAAGAGGGATGATGATGCATTTCTACTGAGATCTCACACTCAAGACTTTCTTCCAACCTCTTATGAGCATGTTGTCTTTCACTAACCTATAAGGACATACTGGATTATAGAAGTGATGTGCCCTGTCGCCGCAAACAGAAGGGAAAGTTACCTCCAGCTAAAGCTACGCCATAGCTAGAACAACAGAGGCAAAATTAATAACTCAATTTCTGCTGCAATTCACTGGCTAGGCTCCAAAGCTGGCTGGGAAAGCATTCCTTAAACTCTGGAACTCACATTTCTCATGCTGGATGTTAGTGGGATTGCTTTTCTTTACAGTGGCTGAAAAGAAAAGATGTCTGGAAATGTACGGAAAGAGGTCTGCACCCCTCCTTCCATTTCCTGTGTAATCCAGCATGGCTACCTGGTCAGAACGCATGGCTTTGAGAATGGCATGAACCTTGGCACTTTCCCTTAAACATGCCCCCTTGCAGCAACCATTTTTCCTCCTCAATAATTTCATCAGAGCAGGAACTTGATTCTGTGCCTCAGTACAAGGAAATAACCTTCAACTCCCACATGAACTTCTCTGGGCTTTATAAGAAAAGGAAGACCAATGGTGTTCACAGTTTCTGCTTCTATTGTCCAGATACTGAAGCAGACAGAATGAAGTAGGCCTAAATTAACTGCAGATCTTACCATAGTCTGGTTCAGGCAACACTTCTAATTTGTTAGGAATAAATATGGACTTAAGCTGCGTTCAGCAGTAGACAAGACAACAAAGCAAAGGTTCTAGTCACAGGGAAGCCCTGCTTTGGCTCTTCAACTCCTGGTGTTCCCACAACAAAATCTATTGAAAACACACTAGGCTTTGTATGCTCAGTTCCTTTTAGCTGGCTTATAACACAGCTGCTATATATTATCTTATATATTAGGCCACAAAGGTGCATTCTATAGGCACGATTGATCCATTTCGAGCATCCCTTTCCCCCCCCATTCACTGCTTTTCAGTATAATGTTTGGGGACCCCATTCTCAGCCACTTGTACATTTCTGCACTTGAAACATACCAAGAGGGACAATCAGCCAACTCATATCTATACCCCCTTCTCTGTGTTTCTCTAGCTTTCTACCCAATCCATTGTGCTGACCGATTGTGCTATCATAAAGACAAGAGTTTGGGGCCTGTTTTGTGGTGGAGAAGGACTGTGCACAAATCACAAGCTTTGCAGCATCCCATCCCATCTAGTGCCCCCCTCCTGCCTGTCCTTATCATGAGAGCCCATTCAAAGGAAAATTACACCAGACTTCAATGGGAAGAGGGGCGGGGGGAGTGTTCCTCTGTTTCGGAGGCTATTCAGTGCCACAACCACAAAAGGTGAGAACTGCAGAACAAGCCTCTTCTGCTTTAATTGTGAAATGTTTCGAGCAAGTAGCAAAGGAACCCTATTGAGATCGGGTGGTCCCATTTCCCAGAGACAAGCAAGTTCAATAATATACTGGTCAACAGAGTTACCCTATACTGAACAAGCTTTTGTTTGTTCAGAAAGGACTAAAATAACCACTTGGAGATGTTAAACTAAGGCATGGCATTTTAATACGAAAATGGAAGGCTAGTATATTTTGGTTCTCCATCACAATAACTGCCCTCAATTAGATCGCTTAGGCTTGGCAAATTGGTTTCTTCAGGGTCTCCTAATCATAAAAAATCATGCATCCATATTTATGGCAGACTGCGTTTCCAGAGCTGTTTTCAGTCATTCCCATAGTAACAACAAGTGCATGTTTTGGCTCTCTGCCACAATGTAATATTCAAGAATGTTCTTTTCATCTGTTTTTGAAAGAGAGGTGTGTATGAATATTTATATTACACTTTACATTTTGATAAGTTGAAGTATTTGCTGGCAACCTCTCTATTTTCTCTTGATTGAAAATGTGAATTTTTATTACACCAAGGACATCCAACGCAACACTTTTTAGTGCTGTTTATAATGATCTCTCATTCTGAGATAATTTTTAATGGTCCAGGTCTCTCAGGGGGATTCATTGACAGGTTCAAACAAGCAACATTTTGGTTTCAAATATGGAAATGGAGTGGCTGAAGAGGACTCAGTCCTTCTGTTGTGCCTATTGAAAATGTGGAGTGGATGGCCAGTGACTAGTGGAGAATCATAAAATGCTTTGAAAAAAAACCCAACAGTGTGCTTTTGCCTTAAGTGAATGGGTTTGAATGAGAGGGATCATGTACAGAAACACTACAGAAACATAGATCTGCAAGCTGCAATGCTATACATACTGCTTGGGTGTAACCTACTTCTGCGTAGGGCTGGAAAAATTGTGCTATTTTTAACCCGTGTATGTTTTCATGTGAAATCTGGTAGGATGCACCTTATTTGGATGGAAGCCTCCAGTCTTAGAGGCCTCCACATAACCAGTGCACCTCACCAAGCATTCTCTCTCTCTCTCTCTCTCTCTCTCTCTCTCTCTCTCTCTCTCTCTCTCTCTCTCTCTCTCTCTCATTTCCCTAGATGAGCCTGTCTAAGTGGGAAATGTATTCCTGGAGATGTGGCATGGGCTGGGCAGGTCATAGGATCTCACCTTTTCTGACCTCTCACCTTTCTTCCCCTTCCTGCGTAGCGCAATGTTTCCTTTCGGACCTCCTCAAGGTCTGTGAGGGCCTTTATAAACCTTGCAACGTAGATGCCATGGTTCTGTCTGTGGCTGCTGGTGGGGGCAGCAAAAATGGAATCCAGAGTCCCTCTGTGGTTTTAGCAGTACTTGTGTCCAAACAGCATAGGGTCTTTGGCATGCCCTTCAGGAATCACAGGATTTTTATTTTATATATATTAATTCATAAGTCAGTTTGGCCATGGACATGCTCAGTTTATTTAACTGGGTTTAAATACCCCGCTCAGAGTAGAAGAGGACAGTAAAATGGTACAAATATATATAATATTCAAATTATATAAATGTTTGCAAAATATATGTACTATACAACTATAGAGTATACTATATCACTATTATTTGAATTGTAGGCATGAGGTTCTTATATTTAATTCCAAATGCTTACCTTTCCTTAATTCTAATTCTAACTTTAGGGCACAGGAAGCTATAATATGAATTCTCCCACTGAGCAACAAGAGCCTGCCAACCCTATTTTTCTTGCTGAGCACAGTCTTTTCTCAGCTATTTGCCATTAATTTAGAGGAGCAGAGAAGAAAACTGAAAGACTTAATAATGGGTTTACCATGTCTAGGTTTTCCATTACTGCTAGTTTTACCAGTTCCCTTAGAAAAAAGCCAAAGCAGAGCAGCATCCCCTCCTCCAGTGAGGACAATTCCTGGAGAAGGAACTGTGAGCAGCTTTTATTGCATCCTCTTAGGAGGATATCCTTAAGACCACCTAACTGATTGTCCAGTTAAGTTTCCTGTTGCTTTTGGTTTACAAGATAGACTTGGCCATGTAAGACTGCCTTGCTATCAATAATGTTCAAACAGAATTTCTGCATGCTTATTGCAATAGAGATTTAGCCTGTTCTAAGAACTGGCAATGACAATTTTGCACCCACAATTCTAACTCCCAGGTGGATGGTCTCAGAGCTTTGTAACCAAGCTGTCAAACCATTTTCAGCCTCATGGCCAAATTCAAACCAGAGACACACTCAGAGAATTGCCTCTTATTTCCAGGTACTGGCAAAAGCCAGGCGATGGGGCAAAGGGCAAGAGATTATTTTAGCCTAAAATGCCTACTGCCAGTGACCAAAACATAGGGGCAACATTTCAACTTTTTAGAATGGGGCAGAGAGAATTGTGCAAAACCTGAGAGATCACAAAACAGTCAGTGGGAAAGGGGCAGGACCATGAAGGAAACCGGGGGGGGGGGGGCGCAATGTAGAATGATTTTGCCCCATGGGCAATAGGTTCAACAAGCTCCAGTGAGAGAATTTCTGTACTCAGCCTCCCCGTGATGGCCTGCTGAAGTCCTGCGGCAGGTTCCCTGTTTATCCTCCTGAGCACACCTGCAGGTCTGAACCTTCCCAACTGCTCCAGCCCCTGCAGAGATTTTTATCAAATGAAAATAAACAGCTTTGTTGTGATTCTCTGTCTGAGTATTTTTATGCTGTCTTCCTGTTTCCAAAATTCAGCAGGAAGACAGATGCTTCACTTGGCCAGTGGGAATCAGATGAGCAACTCCAGGAGAAGGCAGGTGGCTACAGGCAGCCACTTCTGTGGCCACTCTCACCAAGGGATTCTATGGAGTTTCCATACTAACAATGGTAAAATGACAGTCCACAGTCTGGATGACCAGAAAAGCTGTGGCGAAACATGGAAGCCTCAGAACATAGGATGGGTGCTCTCCATGGTTTCAGACCATTCAGAAACTCCAGAACTGGGATGGATGACAAAACAGACCCGCAATAGTAAGATCTGACTAGGCTTCTGATGGCGTGCAAGTCTGGCCCAAGGGTTCTCTGCATAGGTTGTTGGTGGCTTATGAGTCCTGACGCATGAGTGCAGCTGGGTTCAGACATGTTAACCCGTGTTTATCAGGATCTGCATGACTGGGGATGCAGCAAGCCCAGGTAGCCTGGCTGAGATGGTGCTCGTTTATTGCCTCTTGTCCTTCCCAATAGCTGATGATCTCTGGACTGTCTGCAATAGCCTACCCTGCCAGGCAGGGGCCTGTGAGTGGCTGCAATATTACCTTCAGGCCAATCAGGCAGGCCGGTTGGGAGCCACAGGAAGCTCTATGGAAGTTTTCCCTTTCATGCTCAGTTTTCCACAACCATATCAGTGAGGACTGACTGTTTCATAGAATCATATAAGTACTTCTAAGCCTGTCATAAAGAGGAAGGTCAAGATCTCTTCTTGCTAATGCCAGAGTATAGGACACAGAATTATCAATTCAAGTCATGACAACCCAGATTCAGGCTGGACATCGGGAAAAGCTTCCTTGCTGTCAGAGCAATACAACAGTGGAACCAGCTGCCTACAGAGGTGGAGGGCTCCCCCACACTAGAGACATTCAAAAGAAACTGGACAGCCAGCTGGACCAGTGGGATGGTGTAAGGTGGTGTCCTGCAACAGCAGGGGGTTGGACCTGATGGCCTTCATGCCTCCTTCCAACTCTACTATTCTATGCTTCTATGACTCTATCACTCGTATTCCTCAAGCAACTTCTGCCTCCAGTTCTAAAGATGCCTTCAGTTGTGTCTTGATTCTTGCCTGTTCCTGATTCTGCTTTCTGTGCTTGACTTTTACCTGTATAAAGACTCGGTTCTCATTTCATCTCCATTGTCCTTGGCCCTGGGTTCATGCTCACGGATTATGTCACAAAGCTTCCAGCAGTTCAGTAACAACATGCATTTTAACCGCAAGCACCGCTCAATCCATACTTAGCTCTTGACTGTGGGTTATTGTGCTACTTGAACCTACTCAGTGTTGTATGAGCTCCACTCTGTAACTTTATTTATTTATTTATTTATTTATTTATTAAAACATTTCTATGCCGCCCCTTGCCGAAGCCTCGGGGCGGCTCACAACATTGAATAAAATACACAATAAATTAAAACAATAACAATTAAAATATATACAGTAGAATAAAATAAGCCGCCTTGGCCAAATAAAATTCAATAATATTAACATTTAAAATGCTGCTTAAATAAAAAGGTCTTCGCCTGGCGCCGAAAAACAAATAACAACGGCGCCAGGCGGACCTCTCTGGGGAGCGCATTCCATAACTTAGGCGCCACCGCTGAGAAAGCCCTCCTCCGAGTAACCACCCTCCTAATTTCCTTCACTGAGGGCTCCCGGAGGAGGGCCTCTCCCGCTGATCTCAGGGGGTGGCTGGGCATATATGGACGTAAGCGCTCCTTCAGGTAACCAGGACCCAAGCCGTTTAGGGCTTTATAGGTCATCACATTAGCTTTAGCTTTTTACTCCAAAAGAATTAGATTGCTCCAGAATTTTATATCTTGTTTAAAGTTCAGATTAAAATTTAGAGATCAGATTTTCATAGGAGAAGCATAAGAAAATGCCCCACTGTGAGTGGTCACCACAGAGGCAGCCAATGCAAATAATTTTTTGTGGAATCTCTTCCAAAATGAGAGTTGATCCTGCTTTGCTGGACCAACCACATGGCTGGTGAGGGGCATGGCTATTTAGATGTTGCCCCTTCCCATCAACATGG
Source organism: Varanus komodoensis (assembly GCF_004798865.1). NCBI lineage: Eukaryota > Metazoa > Chordata > Lepidosauria > Squamata > Varanidae > Varanus > Varanus komodoensis. Next base: position 490,963 of record NW_025335587.1, on the reverse strand, counting down.
GAGTGGTGTTTGTAAGTATGCTATAATGGAAAAGAAAAAAAAATAGGTATCAATTGGTAGAAAATAAAGTGCTATTCTTCAAAGTAACCCAGTGTGTTTTGGCCTTGTGGCATAAATTTCTGAGTCCATGCAGGGGCTATGAAAATACACACTAGTATACTTTTCTATACATGAGCATTTGAAATTATTGTATTAGAACATATAAACATGCTAATTCTATGTATACTTAACATTTGTAAAAAGTCAGCAAGGACCTCAGAAAAGATGTTTTGTTGCATAATCTGTAAGCAGCAGTTTTTATATTTATACCTTACATAATTTCAGCTGAACCCATAATCACACTGGTTAGATTCAAGATCCTTCATTTTGGGATGCATCTGCAAAGCTGTGTTGCTTGCAGAAAGCAGGAATGGAGAACTTTTCACTGAGTCTAATTGGAATCAGGGACTTCAGCCTTCAAATCTACTCTCACTCTGTCAGGAGCCCAGGTCCTTCCTTTGACCATTCAAAAGCCACAAATGGTTTTCCTTGCAAATTGTTCTTTATTGACTCAAAAGCACAAATCACCCAGAATGAATCTGAGCATGTACAGAGTGATTTGTTGAATCCAATCTAGTATTCAACTCCCCTTATGAAAATGCCTGGACCCAGCCCTTTGGGGGGGGGGGGCTCTTCACCATGCGCCTATCTTGTAACTGGGCCACCCTCCTCTGTTGATGCACCCATCTCAGTGTCTCAGCATGGCCCATGCTTCCCAACTCCCTCCCATTCTGATTCTGATTCTGACCGATCCCAGTCCTCAAGAACAAGCACCCAGATCATCCTTCTCATTCTCAACACCCTTTTTTTACTGAAATTTGTTTGTTATCCATGGTTTGTATAATCTGATATCCAGTACAGAGTAGTTTAAGACTCTTTGCCTCTTTTCCATTGGATTGTTTTGGATGTTCTTCAGTTTTGTCTGAGTCTGGTTCCTTTTGATGACCTCTTTCAGATTGTATGGTGAGTGGGTGTGTAGGGTAAGGAGGAATTAGAGGTCCTTTAATGGAATCTGCTACGTGCTCCCTGCTTCCTTCTAAAGCACCCCCCTGAATTTCCTAGAAGTTGTCCATAAGAGATCTTGTTGTCTTGAAGGCTAAAGAGGTTGGACCTCATCATCTCCCTGCTCATAGCAAGTAGTGGCAAAGTTTTCTAGCCAAATGTCTTCTTATCTATGCAAAATTACTTCATGGATCAAGACCATCAAATAATGCTATTTTAGAGCTGCTTAGAAAACAGACAGTAGCAGCTGCTCATATTGTTAATTATTTGGATAGATTTCCTTTACAAATTGTTATGATAAACATCAAAACATAAAATACTTTTTATATGAAATCAAAATTGAATTCAATTATATTTTCACTTATTCATGCCCCAGTTCACAAGGGATTGCTTGACTGCTTTGCAAATGAGCAAAATGTCACAAAATTGGCAGTAGGGTACAAGACTAACCTTATGAATGTCTACTCAGAAGTAAAAAAAAGTGAGAAGGGGCTTAGTGGATCTGACTACCAAGAAACTGGGCATAGGGATTTACTTTAGATTCACTTTTATGGTTTGTTCCAGGATTCTCTTGTTGAATTTGCAAATCAAAAGTCCATCTCTTGCATTAGTTCACACATAAAACAATATTATTTTATCTCTACCATTTTGAATGCTTCCTTATGTAGCTGCTATGAAAAAAGAGAACCTGGATGCTGTAAATGGCAGTAATGTGTTTACTGGTGGGATCAGCAAGCAATTTTCCTTGCCCCAACTATGAACCCTAGGAATGGAATCAATTACTATTAGTTTAAACACTATCTGCTTTGCTTTAATGAAAGGGTTTTCAAGAGAGAAAAGAATTGATAAAGGACAAATAGAATAGCTTTGGGACAGAGATTCCTCAAAAATCCATGAAACCAATTTATTGTATCTAGGTACCAGTTTGATGGCCTGACATTTAATAGTCACTAGGTTTGCTTTTGACTCAGGAAATACAACTGCACAAGGTTTACATTTGAGGGAAAAAATACAAATAGGAGCTACGTTTTTGCAGTAGGTTTTGCTGAATTCAGCAAAGATTATACTAGGGATGTGGGTCTTGCATTGCAGCCTGAGTGTAAATCTCCATCTTCTCAACCACAGGAGATGGTTGAAGTCCCTTTGGTGAGGGAGTTTAAGGATAGGCTGGACCTGCACATGGTAGGCACATCATGAGCAGAACTGGCTGGAGCCAAGGGTCAGACTAGATGGCCCAGGAGGCCTCTTCTGAATTGCTCTATGTTTCTAGTTGTTTTCTCTGTGGTTGCAGACATCTATTAATAGACAAGGGCTAAGGCCACAGTCCAGTGGCTGGGAGTGATGAATTATTGCAATTCATAATTTTCTTATCCATACACATAACAAATATTACATACCTGGGTGAAAGTTCTCTGTTGCTGCAAGTTTTTTAATTGATTTTTTTGGTCATGAGCATCAGCAAAGTTCAAATACGAGCGGCATCAGTTTCATAAAGGAAGCCACAGCCTTGAGTTTACAAAAGCTGAGCAGGCCTGTCAAGGACAGGGCATTCTGGGGGACATTCACTCATAGAGTCACCAGAAGTCAGAGGCTACTTGATGGCATGTAGCAACAAAAATGACCAGCAAAGTTTATCATGAAAGCATGGCATACATAATATAGTGGGTTTTTTCCCATGCATCACGGCAGAATGGATCATCTTCTGATTATTTGCTAATGAATTGCTTTGTTTAGACTATAGAGTAATATACTGAACTGGAGATGAAGAGCATTACGAATGGCATCCTTTCATTTCCTTCAGAAACTAAAGGCTTATAGCAGTCAACATATTAGCATAAGAAACATCTGAAGTAGCAGAATTTGGTTACTTTGTGCATGCAGGAATATTTAGTGTATAAATTAACTTGCAATGAATCATGATTTGGATAACAAATGTATTAATTTTAATTTCAATCTTTGTTGAAACACAGCACGTGTTATGCATTTTAGAATTACAAGCATGCTAGATCTGATGTGAGTCAAATATTTTAGACTTTCCTTGGCATTATTCTTGGCAGACCATGAATACTATGCATGTAAAGTGCCTGATTCAGCTCTTATCTCTGTTTAAAGATCCCAGATAGCAAAGCTGAGAAAGATCCAAAAGAGCTCCTGTTAAGCACGCCCCAGAATGACCAACACTCTGACTTAGTGACCTGGTTCTCATATAACACCAACTCCTGGTTTATTTAACCCATCAGCTGTTGAATTCTGGATTGTCATGCTGTATTGTGAGGATCTGGGCTACTCTGGGGATCCATCTGATAACCAGAACTGGAACGTTCACTTCAGTATTTGGAGGATCAGTTCCAGACCCTGTTGGAGTTCTCAACCTCCTGATGTGTGCCATCTGGGAGCCTTGGCAGGGTAGGACTATATAAGAGGAAGCTCTTCCCTCAAGAAGCTGCCTTAGCAACACAGGACTTCCTGCTTGCTTTAGTCCTTGCATCTCATTTGAGTCCTGCCATGCATCACGCCTTGCCGCATTGCCTCAGCAATGCTGGTTTTCCTGCTAGCTGTTGTTCAGCCTCTGCACTTTGCCTGATCCTTGATGCATCTGGCTCTTGCTGTGCCTTGCAATATCCTGCCTTGCCTCATTGTGTCAACATGCCATGCTTTGCCTTGCTTGCCACATGTACATTACCGTGCTTCATTTGTCTGTCCCCTGCTCACTTGTCTTCCTGGTTCTCCACCCTTGGTTTGTTCATGACTGAGTCCTTGTCCTGCCCTGAGACACACTTCTGGCTGCTGACCTTGGCCTGTTCTGTGACTATGACTTGCTATTGAACCTTGTTATTGGACATTGGACTCTCTTGTCTCATATTCTGTTGCTCTCTTGTCTCATATTCTCATACACCCGCTGCCTCCTGCTGCCCATGCCCTGGCCACTGACATGTGCGAACCCAGACAAATTAACAAACCATGACACAAAGATTACAGATTTGTTTCTGGGTTGTAAATCCTAGGTTGTTCCAAATGGGTTACCATTACATACATACCCACAACTGTGGGTCCTCTATGATTGTTTCACCAGACTACAAAGGTGGGAGGAAAGAGCTATAAAACAAAAACAAATCTAAGCCATTTTTCATATCAGTACATTACTTCATCACAAAGGCATTTGGGATATGAAGAGTAAGCAGGCAAAGGAGGAAGGAAAGTAACAATCCCAAGAATGAGAAAATAAACCATGACTTGTTCAATTATCTGCCATTCAAACTGTGAGTAGAACAACAAACTATGGGTTAAATAAAAGGTGAACTCACAATAGTTGAAGGTGAACTCACAATAAGGTAATTCTACATATCTATAGGTGATCATCTCTATACAGTCTAAATCTAGAGAACGGACTATTCCCTTTTTTCAGTGTTTACAGCTCCTAATGAAAATAAAGCATTCAATTGTATACACAGAAAGGCAGAAACACTGTAAATTTTAAAATGTTATTTTCTATGTCATCTGTAAAATGTGAATGTTTAAACAAGTAATGAAGAAACTAAACCTCACATGACACATCTGGTGTACAAAGGCACCAGATTAACTTTCCTGAAGTTACGTTACTCCTCATTCTCACCTCTCCTAACTGTTTTCTTCATCTCCTTCCTAAAATGTCATGTATACCCCCACTGCTTGTTTCCACCTTGCCCTCTTAACCTCTTATAGACTGACCTGGAAGTGTTTGATGTCGCAGTCATATAGCTACTTTACTGGAAGAAGCCCATTAACTCATTGGGAACTTTTTCTGAGTAAACATGTACAGGATTGAAGTGCCACAGGCCTTTCTACAGGTTCCTAGCAACTGTGGGTGGTCCCATTGCTGCTCCTGCCCTGGCAACTGCCACAAAATGGTTGAAGCGGAAGGCTGTGTGGCCCAGCCACATGCCCGGCTCCTAAATATCTGTCAGCCCCTTGGGGTGAGGGAGGAAATCGCTCTAACCATCACCCAGCTCCAGGCCATGTAGCTATCCAGGTGAGATAGTTCTAACCATCACTCTAACCATCACTCATGATCCACTGATCATGCCTACTGATGGGATATCAAAATTATGGGATAACAGAACATAATTAAAGAGGTCTGTGTTTCATAATTAAATTATCTTGACTGTATTCAGTACACAATGAATTTTAAAAGGAACAAACAGCTCTCATCAGGATCACAGACATACTTATTCAAATGCTTACATTATAGCCAAAATCCGAGGATGCCAAATTCCTTTTGCCATCATCATCATCTGAACTTCATCACAATTGGTTTAAATGTACAGAGGTTACTTTATATTTGGCAGAACATCTTTCTCATTCTTCCACTACAGCAGGCAACAAAACCCAAGGAATGGCTGCACAGGACTATTGGTCTGTACAGACTGCCAATAGGTACGATGCTCTTCATCAGTTTGTCCAAATGGGTGTACAAGCTGCAGGTGCTTCATTTCCCTGTGTTCTCTTCAAGTATATCCAATAAGGCTATTTTGTGATCTTTAGACACTGGTTGCACAGTGATTACAGATTTTTTTTAAATATTTTCTGTCTATTGACCAGAATTTTTTAAAGATCTTTGGAACACAAGATCCAGAGCTGCCTTCTACCAAGTTACTGGTCTAACTCAGGATTTCTCCCTAACTCAGTGGCAACAACTCTGCAGACTTCAGAATTTCAGCCAGAATCAGTCTTTCACAAATGAAGTTTGAGATCAATGAAAGGACATACAAATGGCATAGGAAGCAAGTATGCTGGATGACCTCATGATTGAAATTTACATAGGGTTTAAGGACAGGCGGTCTAGTGAAACCAACATCATTCTTCTGAAATTTAGAATAATTTAGAATAATTTAGAAATTTAGAATAATCAGGCCTGGCTTTCTATTCCCACTGCCCCCCCCCTTTTTTTTTTTTTGCTAATATGATAGTAGATCAGGTGAAAGAACCTGGAGTATTATGAAACAGTTGCCACTCTTAATAATATTCAGCAAAGAAAGCATTGCATCGTCATAGTATCCTGAACCTAGAAATACACAACTGGAAACTTATATTTTAACGTAGTGTTAATGGTTCTAGCATATGCCTCATGTGATTTCACCAAATGCTCAACCCCTTCTTGCTCAAATGACTTAGGTTTCATTTTCTTTGGGAGCAATAATCTATTCATTTTTATTGCTCTTTCATAAACTTTCCATCCCAAATTCCTAATGAAATGAAGTGATGTGAAAAGTGTCAAATAAATCCTGTGGCCAGTAAGGAAAAATGTCAGTTACAATAAAGCAAGCCAAGCAGTAGCTACAGAAAGTGTCAAGATATTGAATCAAGACTTGTGGGAATGCCTTGGGGAGACTCTTCTGTACAAGCAAATAGGTTCGGAGGATGCTGCGTGTCTGAATTTAATAATGGTTGCTGACAGCACATGGTTAATCCCTGGAATTCACCTTCCTGAGATGTACTGGTGGCCACCAGTTTGGACGACATTAAAAGGGAACTGTACAAATGCATGGAGAAAAAGGTCTATCAATGGCTACCTGTCTACCAAATGGCTACCAAAGTCAGCTGCTTGGGAATTTAGGCAGGAGGGGCTGTTGTACTCGCACCCTGCTTTTGCAATCTTGTGGACAGCTGTCTGGCCGCTGTGTGAACAGAATGCTGGACTACATGGATCTGAGCCATTGATCTGATCCCACACTATTCTTCGCATGTTCTTAGAAAGTCTATTCTAAAGGAAGTATATTATTTAAAAGCATGCGTTCTTGTTGTTCTTGGCATGATTCAGTATGGAATGACTCAAAGTCAAGGAAAGATTTCAGGAAACTTCATTAGGAAGCTGTCAGGATAGGAGGAAAAGTAATCCTTTCCTGCAAGGATCTGGCTCGATCACGAGAGATAAAGAGGCCAATCAGGGCTTGTGCTTCATGTGGGCTGCATGTGGTACAATTGGAGCTTTCTGGTTCGACTGAAGATTTTTTATGCAGGTCCAGGTTTTATGGATTGCTCAACATTGTGCTCATTCCTGAATAAAGGGTTTCTAGAAAACTACAGGAGAGGTAACCATTCTTAGTCCCGTACCATTCACAGCCTGCTTTTATTGAAATACAGAATAAATTAAATGAATGACCCATGTGCATGAAGCCATCCATTACATGGCTGTTACCTTCACTTTACACTGTATTAACATCTAATATCAGCAACCTGGAAAATCACCCAAAACTCATGTTTCTATTTGCTTTACATTCTCTCTGTGGAATGCCTTGGTCACCATTTCTAACTGAATAGCCATTCCCAGCACCTTGGTTTTAATGCTGCTCATAAGCTGCCATTTTGCTGCATTTCCTTATTGCACAATTAACTGAAAATTTGGTCTATTGATTTATGTATAGAAGGAAAAAATCAAATTAATTTGCGTATATGGATTGGAGATTAAACAATCTTTGTCTGTAGCTCATGTTTTCATGCCTTTGGTATCATAGAATCATAGAATACTAGAGTTGGAAGGGGCCATGAAGGACATTGAGTCCAACCCCATGCTGTTGCAGGACACCACGTTACACCATCCCACTCAGCTGGCTGTCCAGGTTCTTTCTGAATGTCTCCAGTGTGGGAGTGCCCACCACCTCTCTAGGCAGCTGATTCCACTGTTGTATTGCTCTAACCATGAAGAAACTTTTCCCAAAGTCCAGCCTGAATCTGGGTTGTCGCAACTTGAATTGATTATTCTGTGTCCTACGCTCTGGCATTAGCAAATAGGGATTTTGACCTTCCTCTTTGTAACAGCCTTTGAGGTAGTTATAGGAGGACATCATGTCCCCCTCAGTCTTCTCTTCTCAAGGCTGAACATGCCCAGTTCCCTCAGTCTCTCCTCATAGGGCAGTGTTTCCAAACCCTGGATCATGTATCATGTATCATGACACGATCATTTATAAACCTAATGTATTTCAAAAGAGAACTGAAGTACTTAATTCTAGTTTTATATCTTCACAATATAAATTGGCTTGAAAAGTTCTGATTATATACTGGAGAAATCCAAGCACATGGATGGATAAATGATTGCTAATGTCTATGAAGAGGTAATTCATTCTATTCTTTGATTCCTCCAATAATATGGAGACTCATTACTATACCGAAACATTGCATGAAAGAAATTCTACAGCAATGAGAAAGCGCCAGTGAAAATTAATCTTGACGGTATGAGCAATGTGCCTTTTTTTCCAGTGGTTACAGAATGAACCATAGGTCTTGGGATTCACTGCCAATTCCCAAGCACATGCCCCAGCTCAGATGCAATAGTAGTATTTGTGGGCTGGTGATGACAGTGAATTTTTGTCCTGGAGAAGGAAATAAAATAACTGATGAAAAGGAGTTTTTGGAGGTCTGCTTCAAATCTGACAAATGTGCATTTGTGGAAATGTTTCAGGCTCGGCCATGGACTCCTGCACATTTTCAGATGTTGGAGCACTAGCCATTTGCCCTGGCAGTTCAGTGTGAAGCAGGTGGAAAAATAAATTTAGGTTTATTTAGGTTTCTGCCCACCTGCCAAAAACCCCTACTCAGCATCAGTCATATCCCATCCTACCCCTAATGTGGAAGGCTGGTGGGGAGGGGGGAGCAGCAAAGAGCAGGTGTGATCAGGTGATAAGCAGGGTCAACTGAACTACCTCCCGCAACTTCGGGACACAAGGTGAACTGCCATGCCTGACTCCTTCTGGGGACCATCACAAACACTGCTTGCCCCACTGAATGCCCTGAGCCAGCAGAGTAGTGGATTAGTGGTAAATTCTGAGTGCAGGTACCTATTAGGGGAGTTTGCATAGCTGGCCATCTAAGCAGAATGCATAATTACACCCCCTCAAGTCACATTCTACTTTTCTATTATTTATATTCAAGCTAAGTGCACTGGTTAAAAAGTATATTATAAATTCCACTCTGCCATCCAAAATAAATCAAACCACCAGAACATCTAAACCAAGCAGCCACAGTGGTGGTGGTGGTGGCTTATGTGATGCGATGAACAAGAACATCAGTCTGTAACTTATCCTGAACAAAAACTGAAACTGAGAAAAAAAAATCAAAACCAAAAACACGGCTATTGGACCAACCAAAACAATGCAGGCAGAAGGAGCACACAGGGTGTTTTATCTATTTTTATTTTATCTCTTTTCTTATCCACCTTTCATGACTATAGTTTTCCCAGGAGAGCATGTGGCATAGAAAAAATCCAAAAGCACAATGAAACCACATTGAATACAATGTTTTGTTTATTTATTTGTTAGCTTTATATCCTGCCTTTTTCCTTTTTTAAACCAAAGTGGCTTACATCATTCTCCTGCTGCTGCTTTGAGTCTTATCCCTACAACAACCCTGTGAAGTAGGCTGGGCTGAAAGCTGTGAATAGCCCAAAGTCACCCGGTTGGCTGCATGGCTGAGCAGCAACTAGAATGCAGGTCATCTGAGTCCCAGACCTCTGATCCCAACCAATGCACCACATTGGCTCTTAAATGTAATTCAGTTTCAATAAAATGCAATTTCAATCCATCAACAGCAAATACCATACAAATTTTCAATTTGAGTGTTTTGTCGCCAGCCGTGCCCTTGCAGCCACTAGCCTCTGAGAGGCATTTTATGAATGGGCAAGCTCTCTTTGCAGTCATTTTGGGTGAGCTCATGACAGTCTCTCAAAATTCCACATGTACCCACTCCTCCAAAAATGGTGGGAAGCCCTAGTGTACCCCATTCAGGAACAGCAGCTGGAAAAGACTTAAGTGGATAGACAAAAGGCTCTCTGTTTGGGAATTTCTGTGCAGTAGTACAAAGTGAATGTTACCCAGTATAAGTTGCATATCAGGGAAGGGAAGGTGATCACCTGACAGAATTCCGAAGGAAAAAAGCAATATTAGAACTGTTTGGATGGAGGAAAGCCATGGGAAGGCTTAGAATCCTGGAAGGATAGTCGTTTTGAAACAGCAGCAAAAATAATGTTGTTTTATTTAAATTTGATTTAGGAAATTATACATGTGTATAAACTTGAATATTTCTTATTTTCTGGAAATGGGACTTGTAAATTCTTGTTGCTTTGTGAGGTAAGAAAAAAAATGAATATCAAATCTCCACAGAATGGTAAATCCTGAAGTGCTGTCTTCACACACACACACACACACACACACACACACACACACATATATATATATATATATAGAGAGAGAGAGAGAGAGAGAGAGATGGATGAAGCCAGCAAGTTGTTTCTTGCTGAGACTAGCATTTCTAATGTCCTCTGAAAGGAGTTTTACTGTTCATTCACACTTGCTTCAGACTATTTCTATTTGAAGTGCGGGAGATCTTTCCTCATGATGAGAAAGCAAGTCATTTGTGGATGTCAGGAACAGGATCAGAAACACCTGTGCAAATCACATTGTTGGCTTGCTTGATTTCCACCTTACAGCAGATGCTAGCACAAGTGGTGGGTCTGTTCCAGGCAGGCAAAACTGGTTCTCCCTCCTGCTAGATTTGAGCCAGCCAGTTCAAATCACCAAAACAGACTTTCCACATCCCGCATTGAGGTACCGGACCAACTTATTTTTCTAACCTGTCAGACGGAAGGCATTCCAAGAGAAGAGGGTAGGGGATAGCTTGGCTTGCCACCAGGAATTCAACATTCCAAAGTAGCTTTAGATTCTAACACTTTTGTAAACCACCCAGAGAGCTTAGGCTATGGGACAGTATAGAAATTATCGTTCATTATATGTATAATAATTATCAATTATAATTACTAATTCCATTGCTATATTATTACATCAATGTTGATAATACACTATAATGCACATTATATTGTTATAATAATAATACTGTAATATAATATAATGATAAAATAAAATAAAACTGTTGTTACATGAAAGTGTTGCCTACAATAGTGACCACAAAATTAAGAGCATTTATAGAAAAGTTAAGGTCATGTGAAATGGCACAACAAACAATCCAATAATTTTCACAACCAGTGAAAATCCCAATCCATGTTGTCATCTGACTAGTATCTCCACTGATATTTGGGGGTTAGAAGGCTGAAAATAACAGACTTTGCATGTTGCTTCAAGATTTTAGAGAGGATTTCGTTAGCCGTCTGCTGCTGTGGCAACTGTCATTTTAACATGCGATAATATTTGGACCATTTCTAGTTTTAGTTGGGGCAAATTGGCAAAGTTCAATCTTAGATGTGCATGTTTATTTATGGATAAACTGAACGGAGTTCTCCAAAGCTACATATTCTGGAATATGGCACAAGGAGGTCGTTCAGTCATTAAACCACTGCGCAAGGAACAGTTCATGACAAAGAAGTTAAAAGGAACCAAAATCTTTGCTGACTTGCTTGTTTCTTCCATTTATATGCTGCCCCACAGCCCACGGGATCTCTGGGCCTTTTACGAATCGACTGCTCCTTCTCTGCTCTTGCCTAAGCTGTCTGTTCCTTGTAGCAGGATTCCCATTCTTTTGAACCTGGAGGATTGCAGGTGTCCTATGCAGAGTAAAAGGTGCAAAGGTGCAGAGCAGCTGTATGGCCATTTTCAGCCATATAAGTGGCTTTTCAGAAGGGAAGAAGGCCGGAGTGCCATCAACTTCAATCATATCCTGAAAGCGCAAGTCTCCCCACCATTCAGAATGCCCCTTTTCCCTTCTCCAAGCTGATTTTTCTGACTTGAGAAAAGCAGCTGGCATCATTCCTTCAGTGTTGGTCATGAATATAGGGCAGGAAATCCAAGAGTCAGAGTTTTGTTTCCAACCTCAGATCTGGAAATAGGAGGAAGACTATGATCCTGTGGTGTTCCTTTGTCCATTACTGTACAATTTAGGTCATTGCTTAACTCCTCTCCTCACAGCAGAGTTGGAAGGAGCCAGTGGCCCATCAGGTCCAACCTGCTGCTCAGTGCAGGACTCCAAGTTAAACCATCCCCCTCAGATGGCTGTCCAGTTGCACCTTGAATGCCTCTAGTGGGCAGAGTCTACAACCTGCCTAGGCAATTGGTTCGTATGTTTCTCTCTCATTCCCTTCCAGAGCAGTTTCACATGACATAAGAATCCATGGTGAAATCTTCCACTGTGGGTGTTTCTTGTGTTATTAGAACCTAGTTCTGGACTTCCTGCATGGTAGCATTAGTTTTCTGAAAGCACAGAGAAAATCAAACTCTATTGTAAGGTTTCTATGCCCCACTGGAGAACCATTTTACCATTGTTTTTTATGGAAACACCATAGAGTACCCTGGCAAGAGCAGTCATGGAAGTAGCCATTTCTAGCCTTTGATCTCTACTGCCCCCAGCCCCCTAGCAACAGATGCATTGTTGCTTGCTTTATTCCCATTGGACAAGCAATGTATCCATCTGTTTACTTCTGAACATGGGGAGGCTGCATGGAAATATATGGAGAGAGAAGGGTGAAAATGCAATGAAGCTATTTGCATTTAATAAATATATCTCTGGGGGCTGGAGCAACTGGGAACTGTGACAGACATGCAGGTACATCCTTGGCAAGGGGAGGCGGCAAACCCACTTCAGGACAGCAGTGGACCAATCAGAAAAGAATAGGGGAAAGACAGGGATTGCATTCCTGGGGTCTACTGAGATGTGTGGTGATGTTGGGAGGATGGAGTGGCTAGCAATGTACTGCCCATACAACTCTGATCTTCAGGTCAGTTCAGACAGAAACCCACATGCCATGGAAACAGTGGAGGGTTGTTTGTCATACTGTGTGAACTGAGCCCCTCCCCCCCACACACACACTTCTGATATGCACACACACACACACACACACACACACACGAGAGGTTGTGAATTTGGCAGTTTGAGCCAGGACAGAATTAATGTGGTGTGGATGATTGCAAATGTTCTATGACAGTCAGTAGAGCAATTGTTAGATGCCTGTTACAGAAATTACAGGTAAATGGGCCAGTAAGGGTAGGATAGGAAACCACTTGGAAAAGGGGCTCGCCTTCATTCCTTCCCTCCAAGAAAGTCACGTGGGGCAGCTGCCTTTTTCTAGAGTTCTGAAGTGGGGCAGTGGATGTGGCTGTCTGTTGAAATGATGAGCTGTGTCTGCACCTAAATCCAATCTGTGTATTTGTAAATAAATGTAAGTATTTCAAAATGTCATAAGCTTCCAGTGATCTCCTTCCAATGGAAAATAAACCCATCCTGTCCTTGGAACATACTCTGCAGGCACACCCACCACTAGTTTTTACATGGGGGCAAATTCAAAAAAAGGGTGGATTTTGTACCTCTTGTTGTATTATGTGGAAAGGAAATGTGGAAGGAGAAGGTATGTATTCTCCTACCACACAGTATGAATAACTGCCTCTTGATTTCAATAAGAGTTACTCATATCCTGTGGGAGAGGAAGCGAGAGAGCCCTGACTTTAAAGAGTAGTTGCATCTTCCACCTCTGTGGTAGGTCCTTGAGGGTTTAGTGCTATTTGGGGACAAATGCAAAACATATTTTATTGTAACTTACACTGCAAGATGCAAACATATTATAACAACATGTTGTAATGGGTTATAAAACAAGGGTGCTTTCTGCAGAACTGAGGGCTCACTTTTGCAAAATTCTTCAGTCTATGCATCAGCACTTCATGCACCTTCAAGAGGGATGGTTTTGCTTGCTTGCTTGTTTTTCTGGTTCTTTCAAGCCTGTAAACTAACCACAACTTCTCAGAAGGGCACTGAAGCAAAAAGACTGGGGCCAGTGCTTGGTAGTGAAAGAGAGACTATGAACTACACTCAAAGATGATAGAATAACCTATCCACAGAGGATGCTAATGCATTGGCTGAAACACTTACTTTGTGGTAAGAATAGCAGTTCTGAGATATCTTCAGTTCTTGTTAATGTATATCTTCTTTGCACAACCATTCTTTCCAAATTGTATAGATGCGATTGTATTATATAACAGTCAGGAGAATATAATACGCCATTCAACAGCAAACATGGCAAACACACTTACCATGTAAGACAATAGCTCAGCCTTTACCTGCAATTCAGGCTTAGGTTCAAATCATGAATTATCTCCACTCTATCAAACAGCCAAGGCAGCCACAAATAAGGAGAGGCGATAGATGGAAACTTGGCATATATTAAGTGCTTAGCTAGGTAAAAACTTCTTAAGATTGAATGACCAGAAACTAAGTGGAAGCTACTCTTTTTCCGTCCCTCCCTCTTTCTCACATACGCACAAGCATGCACACACCTCTCCTGGATGCACACATTAACACGGTGAGGAGGGGTTTGAGTGTCAGAGCCTCCAAGAGCAATGCTACTGGTAGGCCAGACTTTCTCACTAGCCTGGTCTCCTAGCAGGGTCCCCCTAAAGTGGAATGGTCCAACCTAAGAAACCGGGTGAAGATGCGCCCACACGCTTCAGCAATATCAGTTATATCAGCAGAAGAGAATTGATATCCCTAATGGGGATGGGAGAGAAACTCCTGAAGGGCAAAAAAGTTTAGCAGCCATAGGACAATTGCACTAATTCCCCATGCAAGCAATGTGATGCTCATGGTGTTACAGCAAAGAATTTTGGAGTGAGAAGTACATGACATTCAAGCTGAATACCGAAAAAAGTAAGCTATATCAGGCTCATATCACAAATATGTGTTGGCTACTGGAGTATATCAAAGAATGTCAGAAGAAGAGCAGTCTGAGCTTTATGGACTGCTACAAAGGCTGTACAGATCACTAGAAGCTATGAATGATTGTGAAAGAAATGGGTGGGCCTCACACTTCATTGTCCTGATGCGCAACCTGTGTTGTGGACAGGAAGCTACTGTTAGGACAGAACCTGAAGATACAAAATAGTTTTCTATAGGCAAAGGTATCAGACAAGGGTGTATTTTATTTCCCTATCTATTCAATCTGTAAGTACAAGATATCATAAGGAAAGCTGGATTGGGATCAAGGGAGGAAGGAGTGAAAATCGGTGGAAGATCCATCAGTAATTTAAGATATACAGATGTTACCATATTACTGGCAGAAAGCAGCACTGAAGTGAAATGACTCCTGATAAAATATAAGTAGAAAGTGCAAAAGCAGGACCTCAGCTGAACATTAAAAAAGCACAAGTTATGACTACAGAAGTATTACACCATTTTAATGTCAGCAATGAAGAAATTAACATTGTGAAAGATTTTGCATACCTTGGCCCAATTCTTAATTCAAACAGAGACTGCAGCCAAGAAATTAGAAGACTGAGACTTGGAACAGCTGTAATGAAGGAACTAGAAAAGATCGTTCTAAGGATATAAGGAAGTTTCACTGGAAATCAAGGCCAAGATCATCCACACTATTGTATTCCTGATCCTTGTATAGGTGTGAAAGCTGGACAGTGAAGAAAGTTGACAGGAAGAAAATTGACACATGTAAAACTTGGTGCTGGAGAAGAGCTTTATGAATTCCTTGGACCGACAGAAAACTGAACAACTGGATCAAACCAAGCCAGAACTTTCCCTGGAAGTGAAAACAAGAAAGATGAAGCTCTTGTACTATGAATAGGCAATACTCACTGGAGAAGGCAAAACGACCGGGGAAACTTAAAGGCAGAAGAAGGGGAAGAGCAACTATGAGATGGATCCGTTGTTCAAAGGAAGTTACAAGCTTGTCTTCACAAGAGCCGAACAGGACTGTCAAGGACAGCACCTTCTGAAGGACATGTATTCATAGGGTTGCCATTAAGTCAGAGAGAACAACATATAAGCAGCATATGGAGAGACATAACACTCATACTCCACACTTTGCTTCATCTTGCCTTCCTTCCTCTCCCCCTCAGGGGCATCCAGAGAATCTATGAGCCTGGGGCAGATCTGAACTCTGGGACTCAGCTGCTGTTCCCCACAAGGATACCCACAGATGTGTGGGGAGAGTGAGTGATGTGGCAGAGTAAGAGCCAGAAAAAATGGTTTCAATGGGAGCAGAGGCAGGAGGCTTATTTCTTAAGGGTGTTGAACCCTGTTCTCTCTCCCTTCTCTCCCTCATGCACATGGAATGATTTAAAAAAATCAGAAAAGGCAAAAACTGCACGGTGATTTAATTCTTAAAAATAAATATTTCCACTGTGAAATATTTTCCTTAGAGACACAAGAAATTTTACAGAAGGGATGATTTCTTTATGTTTTCTCTGAAAATAAGAGAATGGCAATAAAAAAGTCTTGCTATTTGGAATGTCTTAATTTGCTGTTATATTTTCCAGCTGGTAATCCTTTTCTAGAAGTACCTGTCAGTTCAGGGAAATGAGATATTCCATTCTGTGTATTTACTTCATTTTGTTGAATATCCTAATTGGTTCATAGTCAGGTTTGACCATGCAGCCAAACAATGCAGAACTTGACTAGGTCAACATGTCAGTTCAAAGGTGGTGACATAATCCACAATACCAATACTAATGAAGTAAGTGGGATTATAAAAAGAATGTTAAAAATTATTAATAGCATCAAAATTCAACAGCGGTTATGAAAATGCTATATATGATGCAAGAGATAAGGATGTCAATTTGTAACTGTGAATGATCAATTGATCATTCCCTGCTATTGGCCAACCAAAACAATGCAGACAGAAGGAGCACATATGGTTTTGCTTCTTATCTTATTTTACCTTTTCATTTCTTACCCACCTTTAATCATCATAGTCTTCCCATGACAGCATACAGCATAGAAACAATACACAAAGACACAAATGCAATAAAATAATATTGAATATGAACAATGCATAATTAAAAGCAATTTTAAGAAAATATAGTGACAAGATATCCACTGGCAGCAAATAGCATTCATTCTTTTTTCAGTTCAAGTGTTTTGTCAGCAGCCAAACCGCCTTTGGCCTTCGTTAGCCATTTTATAGTGCACACCAACCTTGTTAATGATCAAGGGCAACCCAAATGGATCTTAAAGCATCGACAGGTTCATATAGATACAAACAATCTTTCAGATAATCTCAACCCAAACCATTAAGGATTTTAAATGTGGCCACCAATCACAGCAATTAAATTGTTGGGAACAAGGAACCAGCATTATTCAGAAGTGTCTCTGCATTTGTGAAATCCGGTTCCTAAGAACTTCTATCAGGCTGCATCAGAGCATGTTTTGTAAAAAGCCTTAAAGACCCATTTGTTTTCGCAAGACTTTCTCATATTTTGGGGGGCTGGATGTTTTCTAATTTGTCTGCTTTTAGACAAATATTTATTTAACAGCATATAAAACTGAAATAAAAGTGCTTAAACAGCCCTAGCCCTAGCCCGTAATATAAGCCAAGGAAGTTATTCCAGTTAAGAATCTGGCCTCAACTTCTAGGCAAGTTGCAAGTCATGCGATGCATCATTTTTTCTGTTTTAGTGAGGTTGACTTCATTCCCACCTGATTGCTAAGGAATGCTTCCTAAATTGGGCCAGGTCTCATGGTCCAAAATTTCCCTTCATGATATGTTACCTAGATAAATCCAGTGTGTGTTAGAACAGTTGCTCAGCCACATGGTCATTTGTTAACTTTATCATATGCCTAAATGCTCCATGTAAAATGAGTTCGGTCTTTGCTTCCTCCACACTCACCTCACTGCACACTTAACAATCTGGGAATGCAACCTAGAGAGTCAGCTAGCTCTGATCCATAATGGACAAAGAAGATTAATTTTAGATGCCATCACAGAGGAGGTGCTTCACTTCTAAATACAGAACCTTGTTGTTGTTCTATTGATACCTGACAGTTTTTGCAGAAAACTCGAGGCAGCTGACATTGCCTTCATCCTCTGCTTTTATGCTCACAAAAATATTTGAGGTTGGGTAGGCTGAAAGATAACCAGGGAGCTTCCTGACTGAGTGTTGACTAGAACCCAGACCTCTTTAGTCCCAGTCCAACGCTCTAAAGACTATGTAACACTGGCTCATATATGTTACCAGTACTAAAGAAGGAAGAGAAGCATGACAATGAGGTGTTAGAATTAGGAATATGAGAAATTTGCTCAGTTTTGTAACATGAACTTAGCTAATTTCACATTTTTTAATCACTGTGCAACCAAAAATCAATTATCCTTCAAAATGGATATTCATTCAATTTTTGCAACTGAAGTATCCATTAAAAATAAAGACAAAAATGCATATATTAACAAAATTGCTTCCCAAAATTAAGAGAAATGCATGCAAAAAGGCTAACTTAAGTGCAAGCTTTTAAAAGACCTTCCAGTCTCTGGAGTGAACTGAATTTAGGACTGAAAAAAATCAGATACTGAAAGAAATTGAGTGACATATTTGTCCATCATCTACTTTGGATTGTTTGAATCAACCCTTCAAGTGTCTGCTTATAAATCCTGAACCAGCCACTGCTGTGATACAGTAAACGATTATATATACCTATATCTCTTTTTAAGGTCTTTGTGTTCACTAAATGCTGATTAAATTTCAAAGAGTTGGCCCTCTTGTCCCCTTAGCAAAACAAATCTAGAAGAAAAATGACCAAACTTTGCTTCAGATGAACACTGAAAAAGAAAAGTTTCATGCCAGGAGTATCAGAAGCTTAACTTCTCATGGGGTAGCTAGTCACTCACCTGTGGTCAGAAAAGAGCACAAGTTTACACATTTATATGTATAGGTGCAACTTTTAAAATGGCTTTATTTTAAAATTTTAAATGAATTTTAAATTCATTAAAATTTTAATGAAAATATGATACATATCACACTGCTCAGGAATACTGTGACTGAGTAGCTCTTCATTGTCTAAGTCTGCTGCACAAGATGGCTGTGCTAATTGTCAATGGGCATTTCCAAAATTGCTACTGGCATCCCTTCTTCTGGATCTTTCAACCTGCCTTGGACTGGCCAGCCTTTCCAACAGAGGGCATCATCTAAACCAGGAATGTTCTCTATAACATAGAACAAATGACCACCATAATTCCTCATTCCAGTAACTAATACATGTATTTCAGATAACAGATGTACAAAGAGTATAATTAAGTGGGCAATGTGTGTGTGTGAGAGAGAGTGATATTTTCTGGTGTAACTATTTAATTATTAATCATATTTGCATTCTACCCTTTGATCACGAAAAATGTCACTCCAAGTGACAATCATCCGTGCCCATTACAACACTTCAACTTAATACTCATATTTGCTGGATTACCTTGCCCAATCCTATTCCAGTTCCTCCCACAGCAACTTATAACTTGTTATTTTGTCACCATTACGGTTAAAATCTTTTTCCCCTCACTGCATAAGAGACATTTCAATATAAGGCAAAAGCAGAACAGTCCGGGGAAAAACACCCAACTTTTCTCAGTGCAAGCTAGAAAGAATTGCTCTTCCATGACTTTTCCAAGGCCTCAGCAACTCTTAATTAAAACACCAAGCCATAAGCTTGGATCATACTGTGTAGAAATCAGACGTGCGGAAAGTGGATAATCTGAAGACACACAGATGAACCCTCTTTCTTACACATGGGAGTTTGCACAGGCCTGCTTGCTGTGTCCAGAAGTCTAATCCTCAGGCAAGACCCATTGGGCAATAAAGCTTCCTACCAAGATTCCACATCTGGCCTGCACATCTTAATTTGAGTCTGATATGGCAACACAGCCTTTCCACTGCACAGCACAAATTAACACATCGACTTCTAAGGGCATAAATCTAATGGGTAGCATGTTTTCCCTACAGAGTTGTACTAAGGTTTTCTGAGAGGAAGAAGAAGCACCGAGCAAGAGGCACATAAGGAACTTATTCGCAATAAGCCTTAAAGAAACCACTACAGTCTGTTCTCAATTCCCAGCTTCACATTCCTGATATGACCCATGGACTACAGGTACTTTATTTTCCGTGCACCGGAGCAGAATTGTGGATACTGCAAACCAACCTAGATTTTTAATAAATGGACAAGAACGAAATTGCTCTCTTACTTGTTGAGAACTTGTTCAAGAACTGAAACAGCAGTCAGCATTATAAAAATATATAGAAAGAAAGATGGAAATATAGATAAACAGGCAGACATATTAAGGGGTACAGCTTCTGATATGATCAGCAACTTCAGCTAACCAGCATGCAGGCAGATTATTAACAGTGATCATAGTATAGTCATGTATATATGCATATAGATGGTCGCTGCAGTTCTGTTTTCACTCATATACATTCAATTTGTTGTTTGGTATCTTCTGAAAAACTTTGAAGCCATGACCATTTAAATGATCCCCCCTCTACCCTGCACTGACGATTACTTTGCAATGAACAGATGCCTATTTTTTCAATTATACCAAAAGTCTAACAACATCCCTGAACTGTTTCCATTCAAGCTGATCATTATATGAGTATTATAACTTTGAGAACTGGTGCCTGAGTTTTCCTCTTCCCTCCTCCTCCATTTTTCATTCTTGTGTCTTTTAGTTTGTTAGCGGGAGTGTAGGAACAATCTTGTTTGTTATTGCTCTTCTGTTATTGCTGCTCCGTGAGCTTACATGGCAAGGTTTTAAAAAATGACTTCCTGCCTAGACTTCTGTAACGCGCTTTACGTGGGGCTTCCCCTGAAGACAGTCCGAACACTTCAATTGGTGCAAAATAGAGCTGCCAAGTTGCTGACGGGGACGGGGCGTTATGCTCACATGACTCCAGTCCTCCGTCAGCTTCACTGGCTTCCCATTGAAGCCCGGGCCCAATTCAAGGTGTTGATTATGACCTATGAAGCCCTAAACGGCTTGGATCCTGGCTACCTGAACGAGCGCTTACGTCCGTATATGCCCGACCGCCCCTTGAGATCTGCGGGAGAGTCCCTTCTCCGGGAACCCTCCATGAAAGAAATTAGGAGAGTAAGTACTCGGAGGAGGGCTTTCTCTGTGGTGGTGCCCAACCTATGGAATCCACTCCCCAAAGAGGTCCGCCTGGCACCGTCGTTACTGGTTTTTCGGTGCCAGGTAAAGACCTTTTTATTTAAACATCATTTTAATTGTTAAAATATATGATCTGGCCAGGGCAACTTCTTCTTCCTTCTCTTTTCTCCTCCTATATTATTTATTTACTTATTTTATACTTTTATAATTTTAATTTTATATTATTATGTTCGTAACTCAGTGTATTTTTTGTATTTTTGTATTTAATGGTAATTTATTATATTCTATTGTATTTCAATGTATTTTATTGTGTTGTAAGCCACCCCGAGGCTTCGGCAAGGAGCGGCATAGAAATGTAATAATAATAATAATAATAATAATAATAATAATAATAATAATACATGAATGGTTAAATATGAACTGTATCGGACTGCTTAGTGACCATCTTGTACATCATTATGAGATGTTTCATGTTCACATGAAAAAAGATGGTTTTGCCAAGACATCATTACACAAAAATGCTAAGTGAAATTGTGTATGGGTGATTTTGCATCAAACTGGCTTTTATCAATCTATGCATTTAAGTTATGATTAGAGATGGAACATGACATATCAGATCCATGTTATAAGAATATACCACAATGTATTCCTGAGAGAAATTGAGAATAATAACAATGCAAAATGACCCCTGAAAAATTGAAACTAACAAATGTGTCTACCTAGAATCAGAGTTGTGAGAGTTTGGGTCTTACAAATCTGGGTTAAATCACTTCATTTTATCTGACTTCCATATTGTTTAATCCTCAAGCTCTTTCTGCCCTGAATTTAGAAAAAAAGTTGTGAATTATGATTTTTAAAGAAGCAGAAATAGACTTCTCAGCCATCATGGCTTACCAGATCCAGTAGATCTAGCTGCTCTCAGTATGGAGAGGCTTAAGTTGTGCCAGCCTGCTGTGCAGCTGTAAAAATGAGGAGCTTTCTAGAAAAAGAGATGGCAATGAACAGGGTTGATGCACAGGGACTGGACTCCACAAAGCTCTGGGACTACCAGTTGTGGTTTCTCCCACACTCATTTTTTAACCTTAAGTTTGTAAAGAATTTAGAGGATTTGGGTAAATTTTTATCATCCCCCCAATCCCCTCCAATCGAATGAAATTCCCACCCATCCCTCCTGGAGAGGGGATACACTGGATTTCTCAGTGGCTGCATTCACATCCCTCCCCTCCGTCCCATGGCACCCCAAGAAAGCCACAGAATTGGCAGCTCTGCACATACACTGTTAGTGAATAGGGGGTTAAGTATGTGGGGCATGACAGTTAAATAAGAAACAGCAAATTAAGCCCCACTTATGGAAACAATCCACATCAGATGCCTAATATATTTTCTCTTGTCTCAGTCATGCCATCTTGATTTGACACTCAAGATGAATTCACAGGAAAACCATTTGTCTGGCTACATCAGTTAAGTCAATAAAGGGAAACATTTTTTTAGCACGAGAACATGGCCAGCTATGTCCACAGCTGCACCTCCCCCTTCCCTTTGAAATGTTATGATGGGATGGAGCGGTAAGGATCTGTCAGCATTTCTGTTACAAACCTCAGCCTTCAGAGGTTTCTAAACCCCAGCCATGTATATAATAACACTGCATGAAAAAGTAGGTATGTGAGTTGTCAGCAAGGGTGACTGTGTTTGCTTTAGAACAGTTTAAAGAAGTTTAAGCAGATGATTACAGTTAGTGAGGTTGAGAATAATTTGAGGTGGTTTTGTACACAGTGTTTGGCTGTTTCCAGCTAAATTGGGACGTCGTATCTGAAACTTTCAGTGCATCGTATGAACTAACTCAGAGACGATGACAACAATCACCTGAACAAAGTATTTACACTTCTTACCACTTGCATGCCATCATATTTCATAGTCGTTCTTTGTCGTTCTGGTTTTATCAGTCTATAAAAAAGGTGTGGGGAAGCCTTTTCGCATAGACAATTGCCTTAAAACATGCCAAGGATATCATAGAGCTTTAAATTCCCACAATTCTAAGGCAAGCTGATGGGATTGCCAATATAGGACTTAGTTCCAGCCAACGTAGGTTCATTGGGATTGTTCCAAGCCTCTTTGGGTGGTCGAAGCTTGGTATGGAAAGCCACATTATAAACATGCTAATAAATAAGTTAAACAAACCAAAGAAGCAATATCACTGGACTTCCTTTCAGCACTTGCCTGGTACCTCAGGTTATGGTATCATCTTAGCAGCACTGGGAAAGATCTCTGCCCAAGGGCCTCAGGAGATGCCCCTGCTTGGAGGGACATATAAGAATTTCATATTTATTTGCAAATGTGTGAATGTGTCCTGCTCTCAGAATGCAAACATGAACAGGAAAATATTTCCTGGGAAAAATGTTTACAAATTCCCAAATTTTTAGTCTTGTTCTAAAATGCAAATTTTAAAAACACACATTTAATTTGGAATGGAGTTTCTTTCAGAAAAGTATATTTTCACATTTTAATCAATAGAGAGCCATGCACACTTTTAAAAATATGCACAGGAATATGCATGTTTCCTGTTAAAACAAGCTGAAAAGTGGTCCAAAATCAGGGATGAACTGAAATGAGTTGAAGTAATTTTTGAGAATTTAGGTTATGCTGGAAATTGCTGGTCCTCCCATCCCTCGATTGGTGCAGACAGGGCTGGGCCTCATAGACCGGTGATCTGCCAGAATTTAAAGGAGCTTTACATGGCTCTTGGTCTCTATTGTGCTTTGAATCCTAGGGCTCTATTTGGCCCATGAAGGTGAGAGAGGCTGGCAGGAGTAGTAGTAAAGAAAGGAAAAATATTCCTTTTTCTTGGAAAATGAGTCTGAGCTGGTTATGTCCAGATATCCCTGGTACTGGGTCACAGCTGCATTCCAGAAGCGCTGGCTGCATTTTGTCACTAACTCTGACAAAATAGTCCATTGGTCGAAGGCGAGAATACAATATACCAGGGCAGAAATAGATGCAAGTCTAGGGTGCAAAGAAACACCATACTGCAAAAGCAACAAGTGAAGCCCAGCTTACAATTAGTGGATAATCAACAACCGACACACAATGTTACCACTTTCTTCTTAGCAAGTTTATTCTGAAGTTTAGATTGTTTTTGAAATTGTGGCACGCTGTATGTAGGCCTGCCTCATTTGCACTACAGTAACTATTTATTTTATTATCTATTTAAAACATTTCTATGCCATCCCATTCGCCGAAGCCTCGGGGCGGCTCACAACATAAATTAAAATATAATACATTAAAAATATAAAACAAATTAACAATATAAAATAAGTCGCCCTGGCCAGATAAACTACATTAGAAAATCAATGGGGTACCTAGCTAGTGGTGTGAAGATAATGTTTTGGGCTGAAGACCAGGGTATGAATGTGGAAAAACAGAAACTAAAGCAGACTCTAGAAGAGCCAGGTCATTCTTTTCCAAAACAGTTGGAGAGTATTTTCATTTCATTCAGTCATAGGCTTTGGACCCCTGCAATCAAGCACACGGGCTTCTAAAATCCCACTGAAGTCAATGTGATCTGTGCAGGATTACAACCTTATTATTGCACTCCGTGCTGCCTCCAGAGAAAAGGCTCATGCCTGCTCTTTCAACTAGCTTTCACAAGCCTAGCTGATTTAAAAATATGTAAATTACAAACATTATATTTGTTACCATCTAATTGCAGTTGAAATTGAAGAGCAATTATGTTTATGATCTCCATCCTCTGAGTTGAAACAGCATCTCCACTCCATAGCATCACTTGCCCTGGGTAAATAGGCTGCTTGACAGCTTCTCATTATTACTGCACATCACCTTTTGATCTCTTTTTGTGACCATTGCCATGGAGTAGTTCCTAAAATAGATGACAGGAGAGGTATATTCTTCCTATTCATTATCTGGAGAGCTTGGGCTTCTCACGAGCCACCTTTCACAAGCAGGAGATAAAACTTCCAGCCAGATTTCATTTTGAAAAAAAGGTTCCATTAAAGCCCCGTCTCAATACATAATAAAGTTAATTCAATGTCTGTTTTATATCTCATTAAAATTGCCTGAACATTTCTCATCTGTTTGAGGATTAAATGCATGCCATCAAAACATAAACTGATCCATAAACTGTTAATGCTAGTTTATCTGAAAGAACAAAGAATATATTGCTACGTAAAGAGCAAGGAATATACTATTAAGTAAAGCATCAAAACTTTAATGATATATTAATTTGCTTTTGCTCCGAATGTGAATGCTTCAACTTGTTTCTTCGCCATTTACATGTGGGGAAGTGAGCCTCTTTCACTTATGGGGAAGTTCTCCAGGGCTGTATTCCATGGATATGTGGAACCAAAAGCAAAAGCAGCAAGACCAACATACCCCAAAAGCAACACATTCTAATTTAAATCTCTTCCAGCCAGTAAAGAAACCTTAAGAGAGGGAAGTCACCCTTTTAGAAGGGGGAAGGAACAGTGCAAATGCCAAGAAAGCACCATATAATTGGTAATTGAGAGGAAGTCGGAAGGACCAAGCGTTTACGCTACAACACCTCTGTCTGACCTATATTTATAGCCAATAACTACATCTAGAATATCCCATTAAATTTCTTTTAAGATCTAATTTGTTCCTTTTTAAAAGAAGTCATATTAAGAATCAAAAACTTGTACTGGCTTAGCAGTATCCCTTGGAATCCACTGTTTTTCTGCACTTTCCAAAACTGGAAAAGTAGGCTATGATTTTTCTAAAAGAAATGCTTATTTCTAGCATTTTCTTCTCAACATGTAGCCCACTGTCCATATTTTCATACCCCCTTGAGTACATCTTTATTTTTTGTTTTTATATTAATGTTCATCAAGCATTTCAACAAAACAAAAATCTAAACAGAATAAAAACTTACATAAATGTGAAAAAACCCACTTGTTTTGAATGACTTTGAATGCATTACTTTCAGTAAATGCAAATGAGATTGTACATGCATGCACACGTGTGTGTGGAGATGAAGGTACAGCTATCACGAGAAACAGTTATGAATAAACCCACCTTTGTTGGCTTTCAACTCTTTGGCTTTGGAGTGATGTCATACATCTGCCACATACTTCATTAGAAGTCCTGCTGTGTTCAATGGAGCTTCTTTCCAGGAAAATATGCCTGATGCAGCCCCTGTTAATTTCCCCCCCACACCCCATTTTAGGACCCATCCTCTGGAACACTTCCCCATGTGGCCTAAGAGGTGGAAACTAGTATTAGGTGCCTTTTGATCATGCACCTGTTTACTCATACTCACACTGCCCTGTTTTAGTGTTTCAGTGTATTTATTATGGTCTAACCTTGATCTTCTGTTGTATTTTATGTATTTTAATGCAGATCTAATGATAGCAGTAATAGTTTAACTAAATAAACAGAATACATCCATATGAAAAGATGCCTCTATATTTGTTTCATTTCTCATGCAATTGTAAATGCAAGTAATGTTTAGCCTCTCTGATACAACACTAGACTTCAGCACAGAAGTTTAAACATCCCTGTTTTTACACACTTCCATGGTAGCAACGCTGTGCTGAAAATATGTGATAATGGACTGAGTGACCTTTACCCTAAGAAACTGCTTTCTTTAGGATTACCACCTAGCTGGCTTTTGGCCAGCCTTTAGCGTTACGTGCCCAGGAAATGTATTTATTTTGGTTGGCCTGCTCCTTATGCCTGGAATTTCAAAAAAGAAAAATGTGGTAACCCTTGCTTTCTTTGGTGCAGTGCAACTGTACCATAACTGAAGGCCTTCGTTTCATAAGCATAGCTGTGGTCTTTTTTTTTCTAGATGTAGGTTACCACAGGAGAAGAAATACATTTACTGTTATGTTCCACAAACATGACGTCATAAGCCGAGCAGACTATATTGACTCCCACACTATCCTTACCACAGAGTTACCACTAGAGACCTCCGAAGTAGTGATGGTGAAAAATTATTAAACAAAATTTAACATCTTGTGTTCTGGATGATGGAGGTTTCACTTAACATTTTAGCATAGACATCTTATGTCAAAGGGACGTATGAACTATTTTTACTCAGTCTAAAAATATCTTTTTAGAGAAACCATTTTGTAATATGTAAGTAAGAAATCTTACTCAACAGAAAGCCCTACAGCCTGGTTTGGTGTTTTCTTTCTTTCTTTTTAAAAATCACTTTCACATCCTCACACCAATTAAAGTGGAGCAATCCCACTGCAGTTAAGGGAAGTATTCCAGAATAGGTGAACTGAGGACAGCTACCAATTCGACCTCTGGGAAATTCAATATTTGTCAGGAAAGGCTGTCTTTTGCTGATGCAGTTCTGTTGAGACCAGTGCAGTGAATTCAGCCAAGTGTATGGGTTATAGAGCGTAGCTATCTGTTAAATAGCATTGGTTGTATAAAACTACACATCACTCTTCACATCGATGCAATAAAGAGCATTTGGAAGGTCTGACTTGGTTGCTTGATGAAAAATTATTCATGGGACTCAAGAGGTTCAGCATTTCTGCAAAACCTGTGTTATCAATTTATAGAACCTGACAGAGTTTAGTCCATCATCATTATTACTTTTATAATGAGAAACATAGTGGTCTGGTGATTGTCAGCACAGAGAGAATAGGTGACTACTTGGAGGACTAACCTCATATACCAAACCCCCACCCAAAATGCAGTTTCTTGAAAGAAGGAAAAATCAATATTTTCCCCATCCTATAGCTGTCCCTTTCCCTCAGGAACATTGAACGTTGCTAAAATCACAGGTTTACTGGATCCCTGAATAGGAGCACTGTTTTGGTACACCACAATATTTTGTAGTTATTAAACCACATATATTTGTTTGTTTGTTTGTAATTTGTATGCCTCTTATGGTTTAACAGTTTGTATGCCTCTTATGGTCCAACTTTCACAGCCATACATTGCAACTGGGAAAACCATAGCATTGACTATAGGCACTTTTGTTGGCAGGGTGATGTCTCTGCTTTTTAATATGCTGTCTAGATTTGCCATAGCTTTCCTCCCAAGGAGCAAGTGTCTTTTAATTTCTTGACTGCAGTCACCATCTGCAGTAATCCTGGAGCCCAAGAAAATAGAATCTGTCCCTACCTCCATTTCTTCTCCATCTATTTTCCAGGGGGTGCTAGAGAAGACTCCTGAGAGCCCCTTGGACTGCAAAGAAATCAAACCAGTAAATCTTAAAGGAAATCAGCAAGACACTGCTCAGCCAGACACTGAAGATGGAACTCACTGAATGCTTTGGCCACCTAATGAGAAGGAACAACTCACTGGAGAAGATCCTGACTCTGATAACGATTGACGGCAAAAGGAGAAGAGGATGAGGTGGCTAGATGGAATCACTGAAGCAGTCGGTGTGAGCTTAAGTGGACTCCGGGGGATGGTGGAGGACAGGAAGGCCTGGAGGAATGTTGTCCATGGGGTTGTGATGGGTCAGACATGACTTTGTGACTGATAACAACAAAGGCCTCTACAATAATCTGTATCTGGGCTCTCTGTATGGCTCATAACAAATAAACAACACAAAATTTCAAAATCAGACATAAAATTAACATTTAAACATATTAACAACAATCAAAATATAAAAACATAATATATTAGAATATATCAGAATTAAAATATGACATACATGCATTAAAATAAGCAAGTATGAATTCAAATCCCTCCTCCAAGAGAGTCAATTAAAATCAACCACTAAAATCAATTATTAAAATAGCCAGAAAAGAAGAATGTCTTTGTCTTGCACCAAAATGCTAGCAGCTAAGGTGCTGGGCATGTCTCTGTGGGGAGTCTATTTTGACAACAGGAACCCCCAAGTCACTTTCATTTTTGGGTCCACAGGCTCCAGGTACCGTGATAATTTATACATTAATGCAAGAGAGAAAGAGGGGGAATATACCCAACAAAAGACAAATAGGACACTGATTAACATATGCTGAATTATGTGAATAAATAAACATTTAAATTAGTATAACTGAAATAGGAATAACAGCTCAGCATATTCAGGAAGACTGTAGCCAGGAGACTCATATGCTTTGTCAGTCTGTGATCAATGTATTTACTGTCAATGGAGAAGCTTCAAGACTTCTGGTTTCCCTTCAAGTAGAGGATACCTGACTATCCTCTGGCAAATAGGACACATGGCCACCTACCCCCAGATCTTCCACTGTCTCCTCCCTCTTTCCACCAGCAGTGTCCTGCATCCAAGAGCTGTCTGCAATTTGTCACTAACATAGCTGTGGCCCACGTACCCTCCTATCTGTGTGCTTGACTTTCCAGCAGCAGCACAAACTCCAATCGTCCCCACAGTTTTTCTAGTGACCAGCCTGCCTTGCCCAGATTTTGTTAAATCCATCCCATCTGTGTTTCACACCTGTGTTTCAGGCATCTTTTGTCCCATCGTTTGCTCATGGGTGGAATTGGATGCATTTAGGTATACATGTAAATTTTCTTCCACTTGCAGAATGAATGTGGAATGTGGAATGTGCTAATGAAGGAATCCATATTACTGCAATAACTCCTAAAAACAAACAACCAAACTCTTGTTTTTTGGCAAGATTAAGTTGGTTCTATACAAATACATGCATGGGTAAGGCTATTGCAGGGCATCCATGGTTTCAGGAGTCTCAAGTTCAATGTTGGGATTCATGCATAAGCTGAATGAATGTTATCATTTCTGCAAGAATGGACATGATCCATCAGAGAGCAAAGCATGACAGAGCTCCACACAGAATGCTTCCCAACCCTTCCCTCTTCACTCATGCAAGCCCTACCTTGGACCTCCTGCTGGCCTTGAACACCGGGGAGCAGAGAAAGGAAGGGCCGCAATACTGTTTGTGGCAAACGTGGACTGTGGTTGGGGTTTATGGGAGTTATACTGCAGCATATAGGGAGGGTTAAACTTTTTCTTTTTGTAGCATATATCTGGGAATTTACCAACACTTTTTTATTTCTTTCTTTACTTAATTTATTAAACATGTCTTACATAAAAGTCTGTTACTGGTTTACAACAACAGCAGCAGCAGCAACAATGATGACACACACAGAATCATTATAAAATCAACAATATAAAACTGTAAACATGCAAACACAGCATAAAACCCAGTGCTAGATATAAGATGTATTAGAGGTAAAACCTTGATGCAGGGACAAAACGTATAATATAGCAAAGATGTTTTTAATTAAGGTGGTCATAATTTGAGCATTTAATTTAGAAAACTAGTATGTGTTTTAATCCTGTTCCTGTGGGCAAGTGTAGCAAAACACATTTATGCACATACACACATACTCAGTTGGACTTGCCTCACCAGAGAGACCCGATAGATTTGGCCTTCCTTGTGCGCAAAATAGTGGATTTAGGTGTTTCTACGACAACAAAAATGTTTGTTTGAATAGGGATAGTGGGTTTGCATCTGATGCCATCACACGCAAACCATTCAAAACCAATTTACTCTTACAGAATCTGGTGAAGATGTGTTCATTTCAACCCCTGCAAGATATTACAGAACACTGGCCCTGACATAAATCTAATAGCTCATCACTCTCTTCCAGGAGACAGAAGATCTGTAGCTGCAGCAAGCGGTGCTACCTCCACTGGAGTCAACACCAGTTCACTCTGGAACGGCAGGCACAATAGGTTGCCAAGGTTAATGGATGAAAGATCTACAAGAGGATGGAAGCGTAACAAGTCTGCAAAGTAAGGAGTTAGGAATAATTGAAGGCTACATAACAAATCCATATTTAATAGAACCTGATATTTCCCTTGAACAGAAAATGATCTCCCACAGCAGTTTTCACTGCTTCAGGAAAAGGCTGCACAGGGGGTGGGAGGGGTGGAGAGCTGAGGAGGAGATTTCTTCTCTGAATTGCACACCACTTTCATAATTCTCCCTGAAGTGCCACACAGGGGCTGTGTTGAAGGGAGGAAAATGAAAACAGCTGTGGAAGTTTAGAGTTACATTCAGCTCTGCTCAGCCTTTGGCCCCTGCTCTCTCCACCGAAGCGTGTTGATAATCCTGGTTATGAATGTCCAGTTTTGTTACCTCCACCTCCGATGAGTTTCCTGCCTTTGAGGATGATAATAGTGATGGAGGTTTGACTAATACATATAATTAATGCAAGTAATGCAATCATGCTCCTCATCATCACTTTTGTTTATTTGGAAAATAAGTTCATTAGACAGTTGCAAAAACATAGGAAGGACAGTGCAAGCCATTCGCCTGCAGAGTGCCTGCTTCCCACGATGGACAATGGGAGGGCTAAGGGGGGCATCTTTCAATGGCTAAATACTCTCCTGCTGTGACACATCATCACAGGAGTTCACATGTCTTCTAATGACATAAAAAGTGTCTCAAACAACTTTCCTCTCTGTGCACCTTGACCAAGGATTTCTGAACCACAACATTTATTTTATTCATTTATTTATTAAAACATGTTTAATAAATAAACACCCTCGGGGCGGCTCACAAATCCTGATTATCCGGATCTATTGTTTCTTCTCCTATGCTCATTTCTACATCTGGTGCCGAAGCGCCTGTCCATCCACTGATCTTTGAAGGAGA
Source organism: Varanus komodoensis (assembly GCF_004798865.1). Lineage (NCBI taxonomy): Eukaryota > Metazoa > Chordata > Lepidosauria > Squamata > Varanidae > Varanus > Varanus komodoensis. The sequence goes on along the minus strand of NW_025335587.1, from coordinate 459,502 downwards.
AGGCAGCCTGGAGTATAGCAATCAGCTCCTCCATTCAAGCAGAGACCTCCCCCTGTAAATCTCCCATGCCATCGCCATAGCCCAGGGGCGGAGCAGCAAGATCTCATGTGCTCCATCGGTGTGTGAGCAGGCCGTCCCAAGTAGCCCCACCCTTGAAGTCACACGTTCTGGCCTGCTGTGCATGAGCTGCGTAGCCCAGCATGGCTTCCTGATGTCTCAGCAGGCTGCAGTGCCCAGTGTTCCTAGTGGTCTCTGAACGCAGGGACCCTCACCCTCAGTGGGGGTGGCTTGTTGCCACCACATTACCCTACACAGGCCATGGCTCCTAGGCAGTTTCTTACTCACTCCAACACACACCCCTCACAAGGCTGGGTGATACAACAATGAAAATCACTGGGCAACTGAGCCAGAACACACAGGAGTGGTTGCCAAGCAGGTGTGGCTGATGCCCCCCTCCCCACATCTTGCAAACCTGGTTGCTAACTCCCCTGGCGCCTGTGCAGCATGCATTTCTGAAGCTGCACATTGTCTGGGACGTGACCAGAGGGCACAAAATTGGGGAGCCCTGCACTAAAGCGGGATGGAAAATTATATTTACCTATCTGGAAGACTGTAGGAATGTCTGAATGTTAACTAGCAATGAATGTTCTAGGCAATCCCCATCAGAATATCGTGTCTGTTTTTCATTTGAGCCGTTGACTGTGCAGACTGTGGAATCCAAAAACCCATCTTTTTCTCCATCTTTGTGGAAAAGGCACAGTGGCTTATTTATTACGCGTTCACTGGAATCTGTACTCTACTACATCCTCGAAGGGTTGATAAAAGCTGACTTTTTTATTGCTAAGGAAAAATATGGGTTTATTGTTCCATATCAAGTATACTCAATAATGATGGTTTAAAAATAATCCCTTTGAATTGCAAGGAAACATCCCTTGTGAATATATTCTTGCCAATATAAAACTAAGGGGGTTCTTCAAAAAGAATAGGGAAGCCTTTTCTTCCCACAGATTTGTATCTAGGACTGGTATAAATCCTCATGATTTTTGAAATTTTACCAGAAATAGATTTTCCAAACTCCTTTAAGGCATTGTCTCTCTAGTGATGTCAAAAGAGAGTCTTAGAAAGGAGCCTCCTAAGTGCTCTTAGGGAACAGGTTCAAATGGAAGAAAATCCTACAACTCTAGTCTGCCATTTATAGGGCTGTCTTCTATCTAAACAGCCAAGGACTGCATCTTTAAGGAAGCCTTGAAGACTTTATTTATAGACTTATATCCTACCTTTATTATAAAATTGCTTAGAACTGTCCACAGCATCTATTGAAAAAGCTCACAAAACTATTGGTTCAGCCAGATCAGCTTTCCATAAAACCAAATAATGCCAATCCCATGACTTAGTGTTCTATCTGTGGGGCAGAAAGAGATTGCTTTCCAGTGCAGTCAGAGAAAGGGGCTTTCATGCTCCTTCTTTCTCCCAGTGCAACCGTGCAGTGGTGCACACTTCAGCATACGAGTTAATGAACTGCCTATGGAAAATCATACTAGATTTAGGGTTGGGTGAATTTCATACTGTTCTTCCCTCACTACAATGATTCGTTGTTGATCTCAAATGCTGCTCTAAGCTCAGCTGAGGAAATACGAGATATAAATGCTTGAAATAAACACACTACATGACAGTGACTGCACCCCCCCCCCCACCTGCACAGCATTCAGTTAGTAAATTTGATCCTGTGTAAAGAGTACTGACTGCTCAATAATCCAGTAGGTGGCGGCAGAACTATTGATTTATAGAGTTGTGAGGTATATATAGTTCCAGCAGTAGAGCTGGACTAACTGCACCCCATTTATCTCCCATCACTAGCTTAGGGATACTTGAGGAATTTGATCTTTGCATATTCCTATATGAAATGACATGATCTATACCTCTCAGGACAATATAAGGACCAGAACTTAGCTATCCCCCAGACTGCACTCATTTTCATATGTTGTGACATAGTTCTTGGTAGTTTGACATCAATTTCCTCTTCAGTGGAGACTCTGGAACTTTCATAGTTGTGACATGCCCAGCACCCTCTGCAGAAGGGGAAGAAATGGTCTGCTGCCATTCTGTGTTGTGTGTACCTGGTTTTATTCAGAATTCAGTTCTGTTTCTACATCAGTCTATCTGTACACACACATCAGTCCATATCTTCTCTCAAAAGAGCAGATTTTTTCTCAAAAATATACAGATTGAGCCATGATTAGATACAATGTAATGACTTTTTAAAGAAATATCTGCATTACAGGGTTGCAGTGGCAGTCATCTTGCATCCACTGAGCCTTTCCCTTTCACACATGACTATCTTGCTCTCCGTAGACTTTTTCCCTTTCCTCAGCCCTTTTCTCTTTGAAATCTGGAACATTTACACCGGCTCAAATTTTATTAGTTTCTCTTATTGAGTTTGAAGATTTTACCATAACATGTGCTAGTTACGTTTCATTCAAATCATTAAGTACCTTCCTCTCTTCTCCTCCCCCTATTTTTTTTCAGAGTAGAATTCTTCGGTACATTACACTTACACAAGTGAAGGCCCCAGAACAAGCCATGAGCAAACAACTCTAGTTAGCCCCCGAGGCAACTCTAGTTTGAACTTGCTGTTTACTCAGACTTTTATGTGATTATTTACTGCAGAAATCAGTGTAAAAACAGTACTTACACCTATTCCTTATAGTACCTATATACCACCTCTGGGACCCAGGGCAGTTGTATTAAAAGAATCAGCTATGTTGAATGTATGTTTTTACAATGTTTTTAAAAATGTTTTATAGCATGTAGAAACTCTTCTATAAAAGCAGTCTTATTATTCCCAGTTCTGCACAAATATTTTGCTTGTCTCTCCTCCCAACCAACTTAAAAAAACCCCTATGTGTAAGTTGACATACTTGGTTGAACCTTACAAGTTAAGCCAGTTGAACATGGATTAAATCTATGTTCTTAAAGATTTCATTGGGAATGAAGTCCATCTAACTTAGTTTGGATCCAAATCTAAGGCCAAATGCTCCTTACAATCATTTTCAGTAATTTAGATTTGCTCTTTTACAATACCTACTAAGAACCAAACCAGACTTTAAATCTGTATCTAGCAGCTACATCACATTCCCACTTTTAATTAAGGGGTTTTGATCCAGATCATAAAATCCCCTACCCTCTGTGCTAGGATCTTAACCTAGACTGGGATCCTCAGTCTTACTCTAGGAAGAAAAATATTGGAATGGGACATAGCTGCTACCTATAGATTTAAGGAAACTTTGTTTTGGCTCTTAGCTTAGTTGAAGAGCTTTCCTTCCCATGTGATTATTTCCAGTTGAGAACAGCCAACCCATAATTATCTCCAGCGTTTGCAGAGGGGTTCCAGTGTGAGCAGCCAGCTATGGGTTGTAGCCAATGTGAGACTTACAGTAGATCTCTCAAAATGATGAATGGGCCTTAAGTTGGACTAACATTGGTATAACCCATGGCAACAGTCACTGAGCTAAAGTGACATTCTCCATACTGGGTTCAGCATGGGTAAGCCATGAGAACTTCTATCCTTGTGCCGCTTGTCATCATGCTCATGTGTTGGAGAGACAAAGAAGAGGAAAGAGAAGGAAGACAGACAGACCAAGGAGAGGAAACTTCAGGATGGACTTATTCTATGTGTGTGCATGAATGTGTGTGTGTGTTCCTTTGTCTTTCAGGAACCCCAAGACAACCTTATTTATTAAAAAATAAATAAAAAGGGGGGTGTATAAATAAAAAGAGGAGATGTATCTTCATCTACCCTCACCAGTGGCACTGCTGGCTAAGCTGATGAGAGCTGTAGGCAAAAGACCACAAGATGTTCAGTCCTGATTTTGCCCAGCACAACAATACTTGAAATAGAAGAGTAATAGAAATAGGATGGGATCCAGATTTAGAAATGTTCCAGGGGAATGAATATGGCTAAGTTAGTCGTCACTTGTGCTCCATTGATCTCTAAGCATGACTAACTCTGGATGCAACTCTTCACTTCATTTATGTTTATTCTATTTTAAGCTTTTCATGATTTCAGAAAGGGCACGTATTAGCAAAGGCATGGGTTTTGAGTCTTTCTTTTGAGCTGTGCCACTGAGGTATGCCTGGACAGCAGCTGTTTATGCCTGTGGCTGTGTGCTATTTAAATTAATTGATTTGTATGGATTTGTATTTCTTTTGCACTCCCCACCCTTCAAAAATTTCAAGGTGGTTTACAAATTAAAACATCATGCAGATTTTTTTTAAAGGACATAAGCCCTACAGTATGTCACTGCAATTGATATACCAGTATAATTGAGTGATGATGACTGAGAAATCTGCAATAAATTCAAATGAACATGCATATATGTAAGTCTGACTTGTGGCTTCTGCAGTGAAATGGCTTTTTCAAAGCCACATGCATTCTGTAAACTTGCAGACCAGTTTATAACTGTGGGGGAGGGGCTTGTGCAATTGCATATTTGCAAGCAGGAATGTAATTATTGTACTTTCCTGAAATATATCTGATTTCATGAATGGGTAGGTGACATAGCAAAAGATGCCTGATCGCATCTGCTACCAAGCAGATCCACTACCCAGCAGATTATCTCCTAGGACGTATTTATACACAATGGCTTAAATATGATACTGAGATTCAACAAGTCAAAATATTCATGAAAAGCTGGATGCAGAATCTTCAGAAATATTGGCCTGCCAATGGGAAATCAATTGGTATAAGATGCATTTCCAGTGGTATATTTTCCTGAAAGATATACAGAAAATGGACAAGAATTATAATGGAAAATATTGGAAATGGAAAGAGATAGATGGAACATTTTATCATATGTGGTGGACATATGACAGAATCAAAAGATTTTGGAAGCAGATACATGCTGAGATGCAGAAAATACTCAAAACTGACTTTCCAATGAAAGCCAAAAATATCCAAAGATTATGACAGACTTATACAAATATATGATAAAAGCAGAAAGAGTGATAATTGCCTCAAAGTGGAAAGCTGAAGAACTTCCTAGCTGTCAAAGATTGTAAAAAACAAACTAGCTGGGTATGCAACAATGGCAAAGCTAGCTAGTTATGTCAACAGACCAGTTAAAGAATTTATTCAAAGATGGAAGGCTTACTGTGAACAATTTAAATAATGGTTAAATAAAATATAATTTGTATAAATGTTTGTGAATACTGTTTGTTTCCAAAGCAGTGTTATGGTCTATAACTAACTGTATTGACTGGATAAATATATGACTGAGAATTGAATGGGCAGGATGGGAGAGTGCTTGACAGTGACCTTTGTCTATTGTTTAAATGAGGATTTGCTTGCTAAATCTTTGGAATGACCTTTGGCTTCTTCTTTTTCTATATAATCCTCTTTGTTTTCTTTCTATTGTATTTTCTGAAAACCAATAAAATGATTTGTGAAACACAAACAAAACACAATGCATTTAGTAAAACACAAAACTAAAACTAAAAACCGAGTCAGAATGGATTGACTGCAGAATGTTTTGCAAAACGTAAGACCAGCTTCAAAAATCTTATAATATCTTCTTGGGGGCCTGACTGCATCAGGCCCTTCATCATCCAGAATAGCTCTACTAGATTACCCTAGGCTAGAATCATCAAGTAGGGCTGTACCAAACTAGATAAGGCAGGGGGATACACGTCTGAAACCCTGAAAAACCTTTTCTAGCTCTGAGATGGATGCACTAATCATCTGATTTCATGCAAAGCAACTTGCAAGATTGGCTCAAGACATTTTGCTACCTAAAGCAAAGGACAAAAAAGTGCCCCCATTCTGTATACAGAGGTTGACTAGACTGGCACTTGAATCTTACTTCAACAGTGGCCTCAAGGTAGTACCTTCCACTCTGCATGAGGGCATGAAGTTAGCTTGAGAGCAATGGACAGCACACCTAGCTTTGTCCTTCAATAGATGCAGGAGGAATGGCTTAAAGGGGCTGCCGTTGCTGTTCCCAGACATGCCTCAGCAACTGGCAGTTCTGTGGCCATTGCAGTTTGCCTAAAAGTCCTGCTATGTGGACTGGCCCCATTTCAGTCCCTTCAGGCTATATGGGCCCATGGAGGGGAGGTACAGGGTGAAGAACCTTCCCTTCTCGGATAGCAGACAGGAACAATTCTAAAATATGGCTTCCAAACTCCTGCATTCAAACTAGCATGGTGTGAGGAGCGTTCTGAAACAAAGCACATGCATTGCACCAACTTATATGAAAGGTGAGAAAACAGGCATTTTCTCTTTTCAGTGATCCACACAATTTCCAGTTGAGTTACTCTTTTTTATAAAGTAAGGTTAGTAATGCACATTACCATCTAGAGAACAGAGGGAAATGAGGCAATTAAGTCTAGAATCTAAAATTGTCCCAGTATATATGATCATCAGTGTGATATATTATTCAACCGACAGAAGCTCTGGGACTTCGTTTGCTTCTTCATTTGTTTCTGTGCTGCCCCACAGCCAAAGCTCTCCTGGTGGTTTACAACAAAGCATAAAATAATCTGGGAGGACACAGGAAGAGGTGATGAAGTTTTTCCCCTAAAGGGGGTGGGGTAACCAGGAGTACCTCCCCATATATGCCTGACTTGGACAGTGCAGCAGACCTGGTTTAGGGGTCATGTCAAATAACCAGTATTATAATGTAGAGCGACTGCATAACAGAAAGCTTGTCTAAAGAAAAAAACCTGTTTCAATGGAGATTGTGTGTCAAACTAGCTATTAATGACAGAAATAATTGCTACTACTGTTGGCATGGCTAGATATTTTTTTAACATTTCTAAATTCTGGAAACATTAAGTTGCAAGTAATATGTGATAAAGGAGACCACAAATCAGGACAGAGTGGATCCAGATAGCTCCTCATTAGTATAACTTAACAAACTTTTCCATTAACCAAGTTCTTGAGAGTGAATGCCCTATTCTATTATTATTATTATTATTATTATTATTATTATTATTATTATTATAACATTTCTATGCCGCCCCTTGCCGAACCTCGGGGCGGCTTACAACATGATAAAATACATTGAAATACAATAGTACATAATAAATTACCATTAAATATAAAAATACAAAAAATACATTGATTTACAAATACAAAATTAAAATTATCAGTATAAAATAAAAATATAGGAGGAGAAAGAGAAGGAAGAAGAAGTTGCCCAGGCCAGATCATATGTTTTAACAATTGAAATGATGTTTAAATAAAAAGGTCTTTACCTGGCGCCGAAAAACTAGTAACGACGGTGCCAGGCGGACCTCTTTGGGGAGTGAATTCCATAGGTTGGGCGCCACCGCAGAGAAAGCCCTCCTCCGGGTACTTACTCTCCTAATTTCTTTCATGGAGGGTTCCCGGAGAAGGGACTTTCCCGCAGATCTCAAAGGGCGGTCGGGCATATACGGACGTAAGCGCTCGTTCAGGTAGCCAGGACCCAAGCCGTTTAGGGCTTTATAGGTCATAATCAACACCTTGAATTGGGCCCGGGCTTCAATGGGAAGCCAGTGAAGCTGATGGAGGACTGGAGTCATGTGAGCATAACGCCCCGTCCCCGTCAGCAACCTGGCAGCTCTATTTTGCACCAATTGAAGTGTTCGGACAGTCTTCAGGGGAAGCCCCACGTAAAGCGCGTTACAGAAGTCTAGGCGGGAAGTCTCCAGCGCGTGTGTTACCGTCGCCAGGCAGTCGTACTCCAGGTAGGGGCGCAGCTGATTAATCAGCCGAAGCTGAAGGAAGGCGTTCCTCGCTACCGCTGTCACCTGAGCTTCCAAAGAGAGCTCCGGGTCGAGGAGTACTCCTAAGCTGCGGACCTTATCCCTAAGAGGGAGTGTTGCACCATTTAGGACCAGACATAGTTCTCTTAATCTATACACAATTTTTAACCTGGATTGTAATGTTGCTGTATAAATGTGCCTACTTAGAGGAGAGAACCTTCTTTATCAACCTGGCTGGCCGTCAGATGGTAATGATTCAGGTAGTTCAACAAGCATCTGTGGCCCAAAAGAAGTCCCCCTGGAGAAGAGTCTTCACTGTGGTGGCTCCCAAGAAACTCCCTGCCTGCGCATGTTGGACTTGTACAAACATTTGCATTGCTTTTGACACCTGCTAAAACTTCTTGATTTCAAGAAGGCTTCCTTGATCAACTAGCCATGGATTTGATGGGATTTCTTTCTCTCTCTCTTTCTCTCTTTCTCTCTTTCTTTCTTTCTGTTCATCACTATGGAATCTGTTTAGACATGGAGCAGGATGTAAATCTTGTAAATGAATTAATAAATTTAACATTTTGTTATAGAAAACACTCATTTAAGGAATCAAGGGGGGGGAATAAAAAAATACTGAATAGGCAACTCTACCATGCCCTATTCAATACTAAGACCTACCTGGTTTAGGAAGGGAGAAGCAAAGGCAACATGATACGAGGTCTGGGTGGGTGTTCCACTTTTATGGCCATTTCTTCCCCTTCCCTTCTCATTGATCCAACAGCTGTGATGGTTATTATATTTTTCAAGGGGCTGAAGGTCAGTAGAGGGAGAAGTGAGACCTGAGATGTGAGTACTCCATTCTATGAGTCAAAGGTGCTACTGTCCAAGGTTGGAATTACTGGGCAAATGACAAGAACCATATTTGCCTAAGAGGCCTATTGTGGATTCCTGGCGCTTCCTAACCCAGCTTTTCCTCATCCTTAGTGTCAATGACAGTTCATCTATCTCCTTTAAGCAAATGCACAGCACGGGCAGGACAAAACATTCCAGCTCTGAAGTGATGGACAAGATGCCTTCACCCCCATTCCATGGAAAGAAGCTGACAAAACTGGTAGTTGACCTTACTTAACATTAATGATGCAGTTGAAGTCTGTAGGCCACCTTGGGTGGCTCAGGAGCGTGAGCCACGCTGTTGTCACCCTCCATGCTCAAGATCTTCCACCTGAACTGACTTATCTTACTTTTCCTTGTGCTAGAAGGAAAAGAGTTGCAGGCTCGGTCCATCTTGCCATCTCCCACACAGATTAGGGAAAGGGGAGAAGCTAAGAAATGGGGATCTTTGACAGCTGTGAAGGACAATCATTTATGGGGTCACCATAAGTCAGAAATGACTTGATGGCACATTACAACAACCCCCGGCAAATGGGCAGTAGTGACAGCTATATTGCAGAGCTAGGATCGTTCAAGAGGAGTCCACTGAGAACATCCAACCCTCTACTTGCTACATCCTGAGCCCCTTGGAATCTATTGTATAGATTCATTTGTAGTGGTCCACAAATGAATCTATACAATATTTGAGATGGGTGGAAGTATCAAAACAATGTTCTAAGGAAGCTGGAGTTGGAATAATTAAGATATAGCCTTGAGTGAAAGAGCCCTAGCCTGGGTTTATGCTGTCCCTGTTTTGAAGAGCTTTTGAGACAGGTTTTCTCGCTGGCCTGTTTGAAAGGTCCTGCCTCTCGAGCTTCTCCACTGTACTCTAGTGGAGGTGGATAATGAGTAAACCCATGCAGCAGGACTTTTCTGCTGCAGGTTCCTTGATAAATCTGAAGCTGTTCTGTCAGTTTCAACAGCCTTATTCTACTTATAAGCTCAAAACAGTGGTTCAAATATGCTAGCCTGTGTCTTGTCAGAAGCCCAGGCATTCTTCCTAGAGTTCAAGAGAATTTCCTAAAGTTCTTCTACACCTCTTGTTTCTAAGGTGAAATATGAAGTTGGTTTCATCTCAAAGCTTCAAGGAAGGCAATGCATTTCTGAATGTAACCTCTATTCCATAGTTCCAAGATGTTTGGAGACAGAGCTCTGAACAATAAAAGTAAATAATACACTTACACCTTGGAATGATCTCAAGCAATGAGAAAGAGACTGAGAGAGATAGAGAGAGAGAGAGAGAGAGAGAGAGAGGGAGAGAGAGAGAGACTTTCACATTTCTCCATAACAAATATAGTGCAGGAGAGAATGGTGAGATAGAATTACATTGCTCTTTTCTTCCTCTCTCATCCTTGCTGCTTCCAGGCATTTTTGGCTGAGGTAGACTGAGGCAATGGTTAGCACACTAGGCAGAAGACTACAGCTCCGCTGCAGCCATCAGGACCATGACAAAATAAAAAGCACGCTGCATGGGCTAGCACACGGCTCAAGTTCAACAGCTTGCATGTCCCTGCACAATCACTACCACCTCAAGTCTTCGGGTGGAGCGTGGACCAAATCCCTACAGCAAGGGTGGCCAACGGCAGAGGGGTGGAAGGATGCACTGGACCCAACAGAGTCCTGCGGGTCTCAGTCCTCCACCACAGCGACTTCCAGCAGGACCAGAAGTGGCCGCATTGAAGCAGGAGCAACTTTGTTGCTGCATTTCCAGTGATTATCCTGGGAAACAAGGGATTCCTGGGAATCTGATGGCGTCGTAGCAGAGGGAGCTGCACACTGGAGGCAGGGGACCTGTGGCAGCCATGACACTTTCCCCTGGGCAACACTTCACACGCTCCTGCATTACAGCACCAATGTGGTACAAAGCGGCTGCTAAGTTTATCACTGTACATCCTTGGCTAATTTCAGTTTCAACCAGTGATGCCGTTTATTTATTCCTTGATTCAGTGTGCATCTTATTTCATGCTGCTCTAAGTTAGAGCAGCTCTGACATGAACAGCAAGCACTCTTATGGGCCCAGCAAACAATCTTCCTGTTTAGCAAAACAGCAAAAGAAAGTAATAATAGAGTATATATGTCCAACAAACTGGATTTATAAAAGGCCATCAGCTGGAGTTTGGCTTTAGGATCATCAGCATCTCCTGTCTCTCTAACGCACAGAAAACATCTGATTGTTTTAGATTTATGGACACAGAAAATCATAGAATTTAAGAGGGAAAGTGGTTCAAGAGTCTTGCAACTAGAAAATATTTGAAGAAGGTTTAGTAGTTTTCTTTCATTCCTTTGTTTGAGGTACTGGGTCATGGGTTTCTTTTGGGTTTTTCCCCTTTGTTTTTGAGGTACAGATGCAAACAGTTTTGGACTGTGCAACATGGATCTATCCCAGGTCACTTGTGAAGATTTTGGCCAATGGCTTGATGTCATACATCACTGAAGTGGCAAGAATCCACCTTGGTGTCTATACTTTTTAATTTATACATTGAGAGTTTAACTACTTCAGATCAGAAAGTTATGTTGCAGTTGTTTATACTGGCATGGATGGTGGTAAACAAAGATTAAGGAAATAGAAAGTTTTGTTAAATAACTTGCTTATACCGTATGACGAGTGGAGTGCGGTCTTCAAACAGAGATGATGGATTTGTGCCCTTATGAATACCTTCTGGAAAGCCACAGTTACTGTTATTAAGGACATTGTTGATTATGAACGATCCTGTGAATCACGGACAGTTATATCAGGACATATCGATCTAGAAGTAGATAAGAACCAACAGTGTTGTGGTAATAATATATATGGGAGTCAGTGTGGTTCAGAAGTCAGAGAACTGGAAAGGGATTGGAACGTTGTGGGTTCTAGTTCTCACTCCGCCATGAAATCCCCTGGGTGACTCTGGGCCAGTTACTGAATCTCAGCCTAATGCACCTCACAGGTTGTTGCAAGGATAGACTGGAGAGCAGCATGGCTATCTAAGCCACCTTCGGTTCCACAGAAAAGGGGAGGAAAGCTGGAAAAATGTAAGATTATAACAGTTGTAGGATATTCATATACATTCAACCTCTAATGCATGAGCGATTTCAGACAAGCTAGCTTGTAAATTAGGCTACAACTTTGCAAGGGAAAACTGAATTGTCAGTCAGGGCATGTGGACAAATCAAGGTGTGATTTGGCGTGCCCTCTTTTGCTGCCTGCCTCTGTTGGATCAGGGGACGCAGCATGACAAACATCATGGGTGGCTTTCTGCATATCCCACATTATTTCTCTTTGTGCAGCTTGTACCGAAAGAACTGGAAATGCCATTTAAATATGAAAAGCAAGCAAATATTTACTGGTATTGTGATGGAAAGCAATTTGCTATCCTAATGTTTACTCCACAATAGGGCCAGCTGCCTTTTCCGCCAAGATACACAACTGACTTTATATTGTAAGGAAAGCTCTTTTCCATCTTAAGTCTATTCCTTTAACTTCCACAGAAAGTGATTAGGACTTTGCTGCTTTAGCAGGAACATACATTTTTTCCAACTTAACATGTTGCTTTAGGAAGGCTCCTCTGGGCAGTGAGATTCCATATGTGCTGTAATATTTGTGTTTCTAAGCAATGCCTTGGTGACCACATTAGGGGTACCGAGATATATGCTGTTTTTTAACTTTCTGTTTCTGGCCATCTCCATTGGAAAATAGAAAAGAGAGAAGGTGGTCTATATTCTCAGCACAGTACGTGCTGAAAGAAATGTCCCTCATGGGCCAAACTGTATACAAATCTCACCAATAAAATTTTGTGGTGTCTTCCTTTAAAAAAAAAATGAATGAATTTCACTGGGATTAATTCAGGGGAAGAGAAAACATGAACTCTCAGACCAGGAAGATCTTGGAACAGAATATCTTGTCATTATGAAACCAGCAGGTGTTGGATAGGCATGCTTGGCAACAGCCGAAGTATTTCCAACTGCGCAGTCTGCAGGGACATTTTGCTTAACAATCAACCAAATAACTTCACAAAATGTACTAAATCAAAGACCTTCATGAACAAGCAAGATTACACAAGGATGCTGACCTGTTCAAATCTTCTTGAGACTTACGGTGTGACTTCCACTTATTTATATTTAATAGGCATCAAGTTCAAATAACTCCCCCACACCCCAAACATTGCACAATTAAGCTGTGTAATTCATGGCACTGGGATGCTGCAAAGGTTTCTCCCACAACAGCAAATAAAGTGGGGCAGGGTATGGGGGATGTTGGGAGGATCCTCCCATGTTAGGAAGACCAGTACAGGTACAGGCAGGGAGGAGGAAAAGTGGAACAGGAATGGGAAAACCAGGGATATTTGAGTTTGTCAAGATTCTTTATGCTCTAATGTGAGCCTTGCCCATATTCTTGTGTGAAGTCTCTCTTTTCATGTGAATGAGGAAAGTGCACATTTTCAAAAGAGTGCACTTTCTTGTCCCCACTGACTAAAGCATGAAATGGATTATTTTTGCCAAGACAGGTGTGCATTTTAAAGTGCACATTTTTCAGTCTATGCATGTTTGAAATGCACTTCTCTGGAAATCTTCTACTAAGATCACTCCATAAAGTAAGCAAGCAAAAACATCAGCACAAAATAAATCCATCCACCTTGCTTACAGAATCACTGATCGTGAGAATACGGAAATGCTTCTGCTGCAGAGATGCTGAACAACAGGTCCAAGGGCCGAGCCCAGCCTTTCTGAGCTTGCCTCACCCTTTTTCTCTCTGCAGATGATCCCTGTTCTCCTCTCACACCCACCAAGTATTTAGAGGCTTCCTAGCTCTGATGCATTTCTCTCCCTTCTAAAATACTTAAAATTACTCTTTTGGGTTTTGGTCACTTATATCAAACACTTTCAAGTACAATCCGTGGCATGTTAGGCTGGAAAAAATGGCCTTTAATGGCTAACCAGGGAATGTTGGAAATTGTGGGCCTTCTTTTATTTTTCTGTTTAAACATGCACAGGACTGTGACCTTAACCCAAAATATACTGGTATTTTGGCCCTGCCCCTTTTGCCTTTTGCTCCACCTACTGCTTCAGTGCAGGCCTTAGGAGCATCCCCAGAACAGAATTCAGCCTTCAGGGTGAAAAAGATTCAGTAGTTCTGCTCTTCATGGTCTGAAAAACTGTACTGTAAATAGGCAGTGCCCTTGCCTAAGGTTGCAAGAGGGCAACATCTCATGCTCCCTGCTACCTTCTTTATACAGGATTATGCTCTGTTGCCTTGCTCTAGCCTTGCTCTTCTGAAGCAGAGTGTAAATAAGATTGGCTCACCTAATCATGCTTGATACCATCTAGTTTTGCCAAAACTCTAATTTTTATATGCAAATCCAAGTTTTTAGGAGTTGCACTTTCACCAAAGTCTGGTGATGTTCTGTTAAGCTTTATTCTTGAGGTCTACCATGCACACACAAGTTAATGGCTTGGAAACAGGCATACCTAGAACAAACCCACTGAAATCAATGGGATTCCATTCCTCCCAATTGCTCCCAATTCCATTAATTTGGGAGGATCTGCTCTAATGGCTTTTCTAAACCAGGCATTTATCTTGGGCTTGTGATCACTCACTTAGGGAAGTTTGCAGATCTTTAATAATACATTGTTATCTTCCCATAACGTCTTCCCTGTTTTCCATGACTTTTTTTAAGAGCAAAAGTAATGCAGTATTTTCCTAGGAGATGCGATTATGTGATACAGAAGCCTTTCTTAAAATAGAAATTCTGCTCTGTACCACAGGGCCACCTTGTGGTTTGCAGTGGAACATACCAAGACATACAGAAGGGCAGAAGTGAAAACTCCTGGGTGGAGATGTGGAGAACGTGGTGTCAAATGTTGTCCCTGCTGCAAGGGAAAGGGAAAAAGCAGGCTCCTTAAAGCCCTGGGGTAAATGCCTCAGGTGGAGAAGCCCTCGGTGTAACTAAGTCTCTGTGCAATCTATATTCCTTTACATCAGAGCTACTGAAAATTTTCCCCAGTGCAAGAAATAAATTCTGTTTTGGAGAAGCTCTCAGGGATGGGGGAGCTCCAGTGGTGAGTGGGAGAGAAGACAAAATGGATATGGCCAGAATACCAGCATCTTTTCTGTTGAAGCTCTCACTGCTAGCACCTAAGCCATGGGAGAGGCATTTCAACATGTTGGCACGGAGAGAAGACTGGGCAAAAGCAGGGGACCCACCCAATAATTGGTGGTTGGGAAGAAACAGGGCTTGGCAAGAGTTGGGGAGCGTGGCCTTCAGTGGGACTCCTTCAGGCTCAGTTGCGAGCCCAGAGGCCAAATGTGGTCCCCGGGGCTGAGGTTCTGCATCCTGGCTTTCCATGCTTGTCAGCAAAGTGAAGGGGCGTTGTGTCTCTACACACATACACAGGGCAGACATAATTTGACTTTTAGTGTGTGGCAAACATTATAGGAGAGCAAGAGGGGGTAATTACAGCTTGCACAAACAGAGCTTGAAGACTCTTTTAATGTAAAATGCATGACTAACATCATAATTCTAGCCATTAGCTAAGTTACATAATCCTGCATAAACATACATATATGTCTGTATGAAGCCATCAGCATCTGTATCCCTGGATTTCTCTCTCTCTCTCTCTCTCTCTCTCTCTCTCTCTCTCTCTCTCTCTCTTTCTCTTCAAGGGGCTTTAGGGGTGATTATTTTCTGGCCTTATTAACTACAACATGTGTTAACATTTGATCAATTGCATTAGCTAATATTATAAGGACAAAATGAAATAGTTTCATCTGTTTTTACAAAAAGACAGAGAGCATCATGGGAGCAGGCACGGTGGTCATGAATAAAAGAGAAACATTCATTTATGATAATTGGTTGCAGCTCACCATTTGGCTGGTTCTTGTGACCTAAATGTATCCAGTTGTTTCCTTTCTTTCCCTTTGGTTTTTGGGTCACTCCTAATGGTTTAATTCAACAAAAAATGTCTACCATTTCCTGTAACCTCTGTCTTTTTTCATTCCACCTTCCAAACTGAGGGTTTTGTTGTTTTTGTTTTTTTTACACAATGAGCAAAAACTACCCCCTCTCTTTTCACTTCCTTCCAAGTGAACAAAGTCAATATTGTTGACAGATACAAAGTCCACCTACATATCCTCCACCCCTAAAATGTAATCGCTATTTATTTGTTTCTTCTTTTGGTTCACAGGACTTTTTTGTTTGTTTGTTTGATCCAGGCGGTCAAAACTTTGACACGGAACATGCCCCCTCTGGTCAAGAACAATTTTTGGAGGGTGGGGAGAGAGGGAGACAAGCCTCTCCATTCATGTTTAAGAAAGCAAAGGAAATGGCTAAAGATTAATATTTGTGCATTTGTAGCAAATTTTCTGATAGGTCTGTAATACATTCAGCCACCCTGGTTGAGAAACACAAGGGGCAAAACTATCATAGAGAGCTGAGCTTTGTTACTCTTGGACACCTTTCAAAACATCAGCACGCCTACAGCTTTCCTTATCCCGGCTGTTTTCCAGCACAAAGTAAAAATACCATGTGTTGTTTTCAGGAATGAGGTGCAGCCTGCCAATGGAATCCTTCAACTGCAAGGCCGGGTTCTTCATTTTGTGCAAATGTTCCACTCTAAGCAAACATCATGCAACTAATTTTTAAATGCCTTTTATTTTACAAGCTCCCTGTTGAGCAAAGGGCAAATTTGGAGTTTTATGCACCGAGTGGCTGAATTCCCCTTGCATGAAAGATGCTTTAAATGACAGAGGGCAGTCGATGGACCTGTATCCATGGCACTTGTAGCAACGAATAAAGTATGTGATCTTTTGACGAAGCTATGCAACCCATTAGCACTGTTACGATTGTCTTTAGAACTTCATCGCTGCATGGCAAAGGTTTAAAAATATCAGATACTTGTAGCACCATCTGAAAGTTGTCCTGTTATTTTAAACAGAAGGCAAAATTCTGGAATAGAAGGTCTGCCAAAGCAATAAAATGGCACTCAGGCCCCCCGCCTCCACCCTCCTTTTTCAGTGCCACTGCTGAGTTCCCCTTCTTTCAAGGCTGCTTCTCATGCTACTTACTTTTGGACAACTTGGGTAAGCTCCTCAGGGGCTAATGAGTGTTTAAAAGGAGCCCAAGACATTATACCAGAACTGTACTAGAGTCTGTGTAAACCTTTTAGGGCAGAGGTGTCCAACCCGCAAGCCACAGGCCGCATGCAGCCCAGGATGGCTATGAATGCAGACCCAACACAAATTTGTAAACTTACACATTATGAGATTTTTTGGTGATTATTTTGGTAACTCAGTTGTGTGGTTCTTGAGCATGAACTTTGTAGATGACAGCACCATGTTGCAATGTCACGTATAATAAACATATGTGCACTCTCTTGGGTTATGTGAGGACTTTTTTGCTTATCTGTGGTGGCAGATATCATGAAAATTATGCACAGACCTTTTTATGGCTCATCAGTTTTCATTAGTATTGTGCATTTAATTTGCAGCCCAAGACAATTCTTCTTCCAATGTGACCCAGAGAAGCCAAAAGGTTGGACAGCCCTGGTTTAGGCCTGGATATCTAAAGGAGCATCTCCTTCTGTATGAGCCTGCTTGGACATTAAGATCATCTGTGGAGATCCTTCTCAGAGAGCTCTCCTTAAAATCAAAATCAAAATATTTTTATTTATCCTGGTTTTTAATTGATAGATTATATGTTTAATTATTTTTAATATCGGGTATTGGCAGTTTGGAGTTTTTAAATGTTTTGTTGTTTGTAACTGTTTTACTGTTCTAATCGTTACATATTGTCATGAGATTGTTTCAAATAAACGATTGTATAGAGAAGTCTTAAATAAATAATACGTGGGCAAGAAGATGCCTCTGATTTAGTGACCTTTGCTGTATGCATCTTCTCTTCAAGAACTAGATGTGCTGACATTTTTATTTTTTGACAGCTTCACCAGGCTGAGCTGACAAATATAGGTGGTCTATGTGTAAAGGGATTGTGCCAGATCCTTAAGAGGTAGGTTAAAATAAGTTAAAGGCATGTCTTAATGAAAAATGAAAATGTCCCTGGAACAGCTGGGACATTCCTGCCTGCCTGCACGGAGAGGCCACTGAGGAGAGTATCGGTTAGCTGAGAGCCAGTGTGGCGTAGTGGTTAAGAGCATGGGACTGGGACTCAGACGGGTTCTAGTCCCCGCTCAGCCATGGAGCCACATAATGCAAATGTAAATTTGCATTAACACACACAGGTGTGCATGCACACGCACACACACACACACACACAGAATATACTTATATATTTATATGTGTACTTGTTTGATTTTCTCATGAACATGCATTTCTAAGTTATGCCACTTGAAATGGGAGTATTTCTAGCTGTATATTCCCCCCTTTATTTTTTATTTATTTCATGTTTATGCCACCCAATCAATAAGGTTCTTTGGGCAGTGAACAAAAATTAAAAATAAAAATTTAGCCCTGCCACTTTTGTATGCACATTTTGTCCATTTTTAACTCTAAGATGAAGTTACAGAAGTATGAAATGCAAAGAATTACTGCATTCCAGTCTTTGTATTATTCAATTCAATTTGCAGTGGAATTCATAGAGAATGAATTCCTACAGAATCCTTTGGACTTCCCTTTCTTTGTCTACAATGAAGTATTATACTTCAGACATGAATTGAACTCTCCAGAGAAAACTGGCTCTTCTTTCTAATCCTATGAAAGAAGAATCCCATAATCTGGAGAGGAGAACTTGAGGCCAGACCCCAGATCTAGCCCACCTGCAAAAGCAAAAGCTTTGTTCTTATTTATTTATTGGCATTTTAGCCCTTCCCTTTTTGTATTTGGTCTTCAACCCCACTCACCAGTGGAATTAGGCCCTGGACAGCTTCTCCAAAACTGACTTTGGCCGTCATGCAGAGAGCAGCCTGAAAATGCAGAGCCAGATACCTCCGTTTCCAAAGATGAATTGTTTCAACACTTTATACTAGTATA
This sequence comes from Varanus komodoensis, assembly GCF_004798865.1. Lineage (NCBI taxonomy): Eukaryota > Metazoa > Chordata > Lepidosauria > Squamata > Varanidae > Varanus > Varanus komodoensis. The sequence goes on along the minus strand of NW_025335587.1, from coordinate 440,877 downwards.
CAATGCTCATGTCCAAGTCCCCAAATCTCACAGTTTTAATTCTGACTGTAGCATCCAGATTCATTAGTCAGTGTGGTGTAATGGTTAAGAGCACAGAACTGGGACACAGACGATCTGGGTTCTAGTCCCCGCTCAGCCATGGAGCCAACTGGGTGACTTTGGGCCAGTCACAGATTCTCAGCCCAACCTACCTCACAGGGTGGTTGTTGTGGGGATAAGATGGAGGAGGCGAATGATGTAAGCTGCCTTGAGCCCTTTGTAGGAAAAAGGCAGGATATAAATCCAAAAATAATAAATAAATAAATAAATAAATAAATAAGCTTTCCCCACAGTGGGTAGAAAAGGGGCAAAGATGCATAGTCTTGGGAACAGAACTTTGCAGTTGGTCCATTTAACTGTATGCAGCCCATGCAGGAAAGAAGACTTAATTCACAAGTCAGCAGCTTGACAACTGTCTCTTCCATTTCTCAGCTGCACCACTGGGCAGAGTGAGACACTCAGCTCAGACACAGAGTTGTCTTCAGGTGCAGGAGAAATTTCAGTCTAGCCGCCAGTGTTGGAGAAAGATGCAACTGCTGGGCCATTCAGCTGTTGTACATGAAATAGGAGGGACTGCCATTTTGTTCTCCGCTCAAGTGGCCAAATTTCTGGGGTTGGCCGTGCCCTTTCTCCTTATTGTGCATATGTAAACAGAAGTGTGATATTAAGAACAGTCTAAACAGTCTTTGCTATTTGCTCTGCTTATTTTGAAAAGGTTCTTGACAACACATGGAAGGGCTGGAGGGGACATAATTGTTTTCATTTTCCTAAAGAGGGGCTCAGCTTTCAGAAGTTTAGGAAGAGCTGAGTTAACAGATTAGTCACACAGCTTCTTTTAAGATTGCTTCATCGAGCTGAATTGCAGTTGCTGAATTACTTGAGCTATGTTTCCTTTCTTTTCACCCTGAAAACCCATTTTAATTTTAAGTGTTGTCATGTTTTAAGTAGAAGCACAGTCCCTTTGAGACATGTTTTGATATAGGAATAATACAAATAAACATAAAGCAAGTAATTTAGACAGTCCATAGTTTAAAGGGTGGGGGGATCTGTTTTCTCTGGAAATGATAGCAATCCACAGTTCATGTGAGAAGATTATACAGGAATGTTTAGTGAACATGCAAAGGGGAGCAGAATTACACCCACCAGACAACTCTCCAGACACGAGATGTTGCTGCAAACCTTCACCCTGATGAAGAGTGAAGGGATCCTACATGTGTCTGCTTCTATGTATGCTTGTATGTGATCAAGAACCATTCACTTCCAAAAGTTTGAAATGTAGAACCAAAGGAATAGTTTGCAGACAATCCTGCTTCCTTGCTTACATTTGGTAGATACATCATGATATTCAGAGTTGCCAATCATTAGGAATTAAAACTTTGGCTGAGCCAAAACTGCTTGCTTTATTTTTGAGAGGGGATTTTATTTAACTATGTAATTATGGCCAATGCCCAAATCCATCTCCACCTCCATTTTGGTCCCACTTGTCCTTCATTCCACCAGTGACTTCAAGAGAGGGTCTTCTTGGAGGCAATGCCATGATTATGAATTTTCTTCCCTGGGAAGTCAGGACAGCCATGGCATGGTTGAGTTCTAGAGTCCAATACTGTGTAGTTGTCTACGGTGGGCTTTTTTTCTGTCTAAATATGCATTGGACAGCAGCTCTAGATGACAACTAAAAATGTGTCTTTCACTTGAACTTTTGCAATGTAATCTGGCCCAAGGACCATACAGTTTAAGATTGTGTTCATTGCATTGTGTTGTTTGCATTGTTGCTCTTTTAGCTGTATCATTGGATATTTAAATCATTCTGTGTAATCAACTATTTTTATTATGAGGTGTGCCTTCCAAGGATCTAATTGTGAGGATAATGTAGAACAGGAGAGGAGAGTTATGTAAGCGTGCCTGGGTTCCTTGCAAAAGGAAAAAGAATGGGGTCTAAGTAGAATTTAGCAATAATAATGGCCAGTGCTTCTCCACTATGTAATGCCAGGGCTTCATTTTCCCTTGAAGCATGATGCCTGATTGAGTAAGAGCACCCACGTGACTGACCTATGTAGGAGGGGGAAAACAGTCAGAGCTATGACAAGCATTATCAGACAAGAAGAACAACAAAATGAATAATTGCCCCAGTTTAGACATTTTTCTGGAGAAATTCCAAACTCACTGAACAGAATATTTGGTGAAGGACTATTTAATATTCTACTTCAGAGATTTGGGTGTATTTTCCACTTCCTTAGCTCTGGTGACATAACCATCTTTAATGTACTGTGGTAGCTATAATTACTGTAAATAATTATTTACAGGTATGTATATAATTATGAATGTATTTCTGGCAGCAGCTGATAACATCATATCAGTAGTATAAGGAAATAATCATGCTTATTTTATTTATTATATTTCTATACAGTAAGCCTACAGGTTATGAACATCTGAGTTATGAACTTCCATATTTACAAACTGCAATAAAGCCTATTAATTTTAAAAACTGAGTTAAATACAAATGGTTCATAGTAACAAATGTGGGAACTAGTTTGTTGTGTTCATTAAAGTATTCTGTGGTGTTGGTTGTCAGCTCATGTGTACCTAAACCAGTGTGTTTCGGGTCATATGTAGTTAGCATTGTCTTCTGTAACTTGTATTACAGCACTGTGTTGTGTTTAGGACATTTTAATGTATATGGAAGTGTTTCTTAAGTATTTTCTTTCTTTCTTACACATAAAATATAAATATACAGGTATGCTAAGATAAATATTTGGCTTACTCGTGCTAAATACAACCCATACTTACGTGATCTGACTTACATACAAATTCAACTTCAAAATGTTCTCAGGAACAGAACTCGTTCTGGGGACTGCCTGTCTCTCCAAATAGTCTAAGTTCTCTGGACAGTCAACACACTAAAACATAATATAAAAGCTTAAGTTTAACGTGCAGTAAGACCACAGTTTTTAAAACCAGGATTAAATCCACCAGCTATACAATAAAATGTACTAACACCATTTTTAAAGCACATACAGGCTAATGAAAATAAAACCTGCCAAGTCCTGCAGAAATTTGATTCTGCTGAAAGTCATTGTAAGCTTCTGTAAACAGAATGGTTGCATATCTAAACTTGTTATTGTTTTGAGTGCCTCTGAAACATGAAGATTAAATAAGCTTTTATAGCCAACCCCAAATTTTATGAATTCACAAATTAGTATTATGAGAATCTGAACAGTACCTTTTGAAAGCTGAAAAATGAAGAAAGTATGTTAATTTCCTAACTATGCAATCCTTTATGAGTCTGCTCAAAAGTAAATCCCATTTCTCTCAGTTAAGTGCAATTAAGGATTACAATCTCAGTGAAATAAATGGTCTTTGGACTGTACAGGCACTCACAGTTCCTTTCAAGAAGGTAAAATTAGAACACATAACTTTCACACTTTGCTCTCAGTTTTAGGTCATTTCTCCCAACAAGTATGGCCTTCACAGTATGACTAATGGAAAGAGAGATTACTTTGGCTAATGCAATCACAAAATGTTAGCCCTGGGCATAGTTTGCACTGGAAGAGTCTGCCCTGCATATTTTGTCACTAATCACTGAAGGGTGGCTACCTAACCCACATATCACTATAGATTTCACAAAATGCCTACCCAGCTTTCCCCCTTTTTCCCTTAGAAAGGGCTCAGGCAGACAGCACTCACTTTAGACTAGGAGCTTAGAGTTTATGAAACTTCTTGTAGCTCCACTAGCTCCTCTGACCTCTCCTGGGAGGAACTGCAGCCCAGGATGACAGCAGTAGCAATCATATCAGGAAACACTCGAAACAGGCCCTGCCAAGAGTCAGAATGACAGCATTAATGCAACACCAAGCAGACGGGTAAATAACTGTCTGAGCCAATGAGTTCAGCAAATATGACAGCTCAACTGCGGCATGGCCCAGCTAGGTCCTGCTTTTCAGATACATGGCATTTTACATATGATTCTGTATTTATTTGCTTGCTTCCTCCAAGGAGCACCGCATGGTATATCATCCTTGGTTCCCATGCAATCTTCAAAGTAGCTGTTTGACCTTGGTCACTTTGTGAGATCCCAACTAGCCCGAATAGGGATCTGAACCTGTTTGTTTGCATTCCTAGTCCGACTCTATCTACTGCATCACACTGCCACAGCTACGCATGGTGGTTATCACAGTATGCAACCAATGGATAAATGTGTCATTCTTGCTTTCTTATACACATGAAATGCTTAAATCTCAACTTGTTCCATCCATTCTTTGAAGTAATTTGTAAATTGTGGCAAACCAGATGAAATTCTCAGTCATTCCCATGGTAGACAAGCCTCTTGTGTTGGGTGTAGCCAGACCCACTGTACGCTAGAATATATGATGGAAGCTACAAGGAGGGTGAGGCTCACTTGGAGAACACACCTTCATACGCAGAAGCTTGCAGGCACATCTCAGGTGCAAAAAGACTTGGAGCAAAGCTGGACTTGGACTTGGAGCAAAGCTGCCAAGGCCCTCTGCTTCAAAGGGAGAGCTAAATGTCTAGGACTGGGGTGGTTAGACCAAGGTCTGACTTGAGACAAGGGAGTGAGTTATATTTTTAAGAGCCAGCAAATGCCCCTTGCTTCTCTGAAGAAATCCCACTGAAGTCCATGGGACTTATCTTTGGACAAGTGGAAGTTTACAACCACAGGATTTGGCTAGGAAAATGCTAAGACTGTGCAAGTGAAACAGATGGAGACATTCTTACCTATGGCTTTATGGCTTAACTTGGGTCTCTCTTGCTGTATGTAAATGATGTGGCACTAAATCTTCCCCCACCCCAGTACTGTCATTAATTTCTTGGCTACGGCGAGCCAGTTTTCCTGCTGCTAAGTGCTAGTGCGCTTTCAAGATGAGATCCTGAGTCCTGGCACCTTCCTCAGAAGACTGTGGTGCAGGTGAAAGAGGAACTAGCACCAAACTCAGAAGACAGCAGAATGCAAAGGGATACAGGATCCCTCCTTCACCTTTCAAAGACAAATATTTCTATAGCAAGTCTCAGCACAATAATTGAAACCGCATTTTGGCATCAGATTCGTGTGAGAGGTGATGTTGGCAAAAGCATCTATGTGCGGGCAAAACTCTGTCATAAAGATCTTTTCCTTTCTTAATCCACCCCATCCTCTGTGCTGGAACCAGCTGAAACAGGCTTTCAAATGATACCTCATTATTCTGAAAATGTAGCCATTCGAATAGCAGAGCAGACCAGCCCTGAGGGTTCCAGTGGAAAGCTTCGTTTGGACTTGAGTGGGGTCTGGACTCATCCCCCAGACCACCCTCTCTAGGAACAGAATGTATTTAAATTCCTGGAGGACCAACTAAGCAGGAGCGTTAAAAATGGGAACTCAACACTGAGAGATTAACAGCCCTTCCTTTGGACTCACCTTCCCTCTTGAGGTCTAGCTAGGCTTTCCATTGCTGTTGAAATACTCAACTTTTATGTTCCAGCAAGGAAATAAACCAAAGACACTCTCATTCTTTTCCTGGAGTGTGCTAAGACAGCCCTGCCTGAAAAGACTGTTTAACACATTGTTACAAAACTCTCACAGCCTCTTTCATACAAGCTCCTTTGAGATCTTGTAGTGTAAGCAGAATGCTAGCCGTCTGCCTTCTGCTTTCTGCTGTGAGGTTTGAGAATAATGAAAATACACACAAGCTCACACAAACCAAAACCAACAACCACCACCAATAAGTAAAAAAGGAAGAAAGGACCTTTGTGTCTTACATTCAGGAAGAAAACTGAATGTTTTGCACCTGAAATGTCTCTGTGGGATTTTCTCCTATTCATTCCTGCCAACCCTGGATACAAAATGCTGGAAACTGACAGCACAAAACTGCTCATGTGCATCAGGCTTGATCAAAAGCCTTCTGGAGCAAATGAAGCCATAACAACCAGACGTGTGCTGTTGCCTTCTTCGGGCCGAGTGCCGTTGTCCAGTGCCATCAAGGGGACTGAGAGACACAATATCACCCCCTGGGCCATGAGGAACCTTGCAGCGCAGACCCATGGCAGAAGGGAAAGATTAATCCCATTTTTGAATGCAAAAAGATGTATATGGACATAGTGCTGCCTATATGAATTATAGGATCCTGTACTGACTCAGGACTAGTCCCTCTTTGATCATTCTGTCTCCTGCTACTGATGCAAGTTCTCCAAGGTCCCTATTTTTTTTAAATGTTTGTCTGATCTAGTTCAATGTATGGTTCTATACTGAACACAGTCATACTTATTTTTGAATAGATGTGTAAAGGATCACAGTTCTGCACTGCCTTCTGGCCAGGAAGAACAGAAAATTCTTTTGTGGAGACAGCCTTATCTCCATCAAAGTGATTCTTATTCTAAAATTGTTTTTTCCAAATAGATGAAAGTCATGGAATGTACCGTGTTTCTAAAGAGCACAGGGGATGGTCAAGGCCAGGCATTTTACCAGTGTTGCAATGCCTGTCTTGCTGGCATACTTGGAACAGCCTGTTCATCTTGCAATATTTCTGCCATGGTATTCTGGATTTTTTTTAGAGCAGCTCCATTATGACTTTCATGTGTTGTGCTTTCCTTGCTGTGTGTGTGTCTGTGTATATCAGTGTGTGCTAAACTTGCGGTTCTGTTCGGAGGCCAGGCAGTAACTATGAGGAGATATTTCAGGTGCTTTTCTATCTCCTTTGCCTGCCTCCCCCTGCCCAGCATGGCTCTTCTCTCCTCCTTTGATTTAACCACTGAACTTAAGTACACATGGTTCTTCTATCCCCTCCTCTTTGAAAAAGCAAAGCCTCCAAAGCCTCTTCAAGCTTGGAAATTCACATTTTCTCAGATGTAAATCATTATTTTCAGTGGCCTTATTCAAAAGTAAATCACATCAACATTGGTGGAGATAATGCATGCGAAAGTCCTTAACGGAGGGGACCTGCACAGGCTTTTTGGGATTTGGTTATGGATGGTGGGACTGCAAATACCGATCCCTCTGGCTTCACCCCACAGGAGATGAGAGGACTCTCTCTTCTCTCCCTAGCTCTTCCCCTTTTTGTGAAGGGGCAGAAGGAGCTATCTGTCATGCGTGTGGAGGAGGTTCCCACATGCGCACAAGAGTCTGAAGGCACAGGTGAGGGCCAGGGCTCCAGACCAGAAGAAGAGGAGTTAATTATTTTTCCAGCACCGGCACAGAGTTAGCACCCTAATTCTCTAGATATCATGGCTAGAACCAGGACAGGTGGGGAATCCGCCCCGGGGGGTGAGGAGCAGGCTGAGGCAGCACAGAATAGAGACACTTCAAGGACGGACATGGGGCTTGCTACTGCTCTTAATGATGAGAACGAAGCTGATAGAGAGCAGGCTAGCAGAGGTTATTTGAGATGCTCAATCGCGCAGGCGCACGCAACGGAACGGGCAATTGGAGACACGATTCGAGGAGCAGTGACAAGCGTGAGTCCAAAGCGCACCGCCCCCCAGGATCAACCCCAAAGGGTTCATAAACAAAGCATGGGGTGACGTTAGTCAGAGCGAGAGGTCAACTTTCTATCTTAAGTGTACTATTGCTTTTGTGAATACTTTGTAGCTGTTCAGACTAAAGACTCTTTTGGCAGTTGCTGGAAAGATTGCCTTTGTTGGGAAGGGGTGCCTGGCTCTCGACACTGTCCAGCATCCCCCTCCCCACTTTTAAAACAATGTCTGTTCCTTCCAGAACTTGTGCGCAGCTAATTGAACTAAAAAGCAAACAAGCAGACACAAAAAGCAATCAGCTTCAAAGTGCCATTTCCCTGCACAGGTCCCCTTGCCAGCTCCTTCTACTTCTCCTGCAACTGCATTGCGTATGGCAAAAAATCCCATTCGCAACACATGTGCCCCCAATAATACTAAACGCATTTCTTATTATTGTGCTCCCCCATAAACAGAAGAGGCTCTACTGCAGATCTCCCCAGGAAGAATCTAGTCCTTAACAGGCCGCTGATACAACAGCTCACCTATGTCTCTATCTCTTTCATCCTTTGTCATTATTTTCCGCAAAACTTTCACCTACAATCTGCCCACCCTTCTTTAGGTAGCCACCCAGAGACAACCTTTTCTTTATGCTACTATATACATAAGTACTGGGCGGAAATGTCCCATTAATATGTTAGTCATCTCTGTTAGGCACTGGGTTACATGCTACTAGATGTAGCTCAGTCTAATCCTGGTTACAACACAGTGCAGAGTAACATGTGGACGGGTGGGTGGTATATAGTCATGATCTAGGCATATGTAGTGCAACCCAGGACCCAGCTAATTAGTGGGATGTGAAGATTAATGTGTAAACTCAAGCTCTATTTATTTCAATAGGATTTAGGCCTACCTTTCTCTGGATTGTGCCCACTGTAGTGTAATCACATAAATTGCTTTCAAGAACCCAGAAGAAAAGACCCATTTTTTCAGATCTTTCTTAATCTGTCAGTAGTCATAAAATATTCTTGTTCTGTACATTGGAGATCATGGGATGAAACTTGTGGTTGCAATGAATTAGAGCCACAGAGGGAGCTTTTTTTCTTTTACTGATTTTATTGATTGGTAGTTTTTACTACCACTACCCCAGGAATATCTAAAATAATTTGGGAATTTAAAAGGTGTGAAAGTTTAAAAGTCTAAACATATACAAAGTTTGTATTTAAATCTGCACAATATTCTCTTCAAATATATATATATAAAATTTTAATCCAGAGCTAGTAAAAATGTCATGTAAAAGAAGAGACAAGACAATGAGCGTTTATTTGAGGAGATGTCTCCAAACAGTTAAATCAGAGCTGGTCTGTTGGATATAATTAAAGACAGAGCAAAACCTTGAGATCTTTGAGTGCCCTGGTTACAAACATAGCTCAAGGAGGTGTTTGGAATGAAGGAAATGGTGGTGCTTCTTCAATTTCCCATGAATATCATATGCACAGCTCAAGACACATGTTGAGTTGAATTGCCACATTCTTCAGCGGTGGGCACAGATGTGGGCTTGATCTGACAGATCAGGGTCCTGGGGTCAACCAGGAGTAAATTGGGGGCAGATGATTTCAAAGATTCAGCTTGTTTTTAGAAACAGAAAAAGATGCTAAGAAACATTTCTATAATGTGTCTAAGGAAGGAAAAGAAAACACACATAGATTTAAATTTCCTCAGGATGACTGACAGCTTCTTCAAGACAAGGACTGGATTTTTTTAATGACTTAGTTAAACAGGATTTCTGTTCAGCCTCTGGATTGCAGATGTTTTACATAAGAGATACTGTTTTCTAAAATTATCTTGGACATTTATTTAATGCTTTCTTTGGAAGTGTTGTATTCCACTGACCTCAGACACAGCTTCCCTGGAGTTCTAAGTGCCAAATGAACTATCCATTATACTTCAGCCATACATACAGAATGGTGTATTACCACCAGCTGATGTACTTTCAGTGTTAAATAAGGGTGCATCTACACTTTTGAGAGTGCAATCCTATACATGTTTATACAAGAACATTTCCCACTACTCCCAGTTGGTTGCCTTGATCTGATTCAGCTAGAAGTCATACCGCAGGGGTGTTGAACCTTAAATCCATATTGCGAAGGTTCCCAGTCTGGCTCTCTGGCATTCCACAGATAAGCAAATCCCCTTTCCCTTTCCTAGCTTTTGTGCAACCGCCCCCCGCCCCCCCACCACCACATTTTGAAAGGTTGGAATGCTTCTCCAAGACTACAAGGATGGTGATGAGTAATTTTATTTCTATACTGCCTGGTAGCCAAAGCTCTCTTTGTGGTTCTCAAGTTTAAGCTGCTGAAGTAGCATTAAGCTAAAGGCAGGCTTTGGAGAAGGGTTCTTTGGTCCTGACATTTTGCCTTTTGTCCTGGTCACCACTGGAAGATGGCCCTCACAGCTGCTGTGGAACTGAATGCAGCTTCCTGGCTGAAGGGGAGCTTTAAAAAGGTTGAATCTACCAGTCATAGTGGTTAAGAGCATGGGATTGGAACTCAGACGATCTGGGTTCTAGTCCCCGCTCAGCCATGGAGCCAACTGGGTGACTTTGGGCCAGTCACAGTCTCTCGGCCCAACCTACCTCACAGGGTTGTTGTTGTGGGGATAAGATGGAGGAGGAGAATGATGTAAGCTGCCTTGAGCCCTTTGTAGGAAAAAGGCAGGATATAAATCGAAAAATAAATAAAATAAATACAATTTCGAATCAGGACAGTCACATGCAGCTCAATCAATGGGAGCTCTTGCTCCCATTTCTCAACAAATGGCCGATCAGTGCAGCTTCAGCTTTTTTAAAGGACTCCCTGGGCATGAACTCCAGATGCTCTTCATGTCCATTTCTGGATCAGAGCTTATAGCTTTTAACCACATTGAAACTGGTTTTTAATTCCATGGCTCTCTCCAAGGAATCCTGGGAACTGGCTCTTTTGTTTGCTTCATCTATACTTTCCCAGTTAATCCTGGGAATTGCATTTTTATGAAGTTGTGGGGAATTCTTTATTAGAGAGTTCAAGCCAGTTCTCATGGTGTCTTTGTGAGGGCCATGGATGATAAGAGTCTTGAAGCTGGCTTAAGTTGGCAAGGTAGATATGTCCTCAGAATAATGAAATATAACGATATATATAAGCTGATCAGCACTCCATTTCTACAACTTTCCTGCTATGCAGTTACTACTTTGGGTGGGAGTGCAGCACTGCCAGATTTGAAATGGTGCACATTTTCCGGCAAATTGGACAGTTTCCAACATTACTATGATGTACCACGACAGCCATTTTGCCTAATGGGTGGTGTAGAAATTATATAAACAAATAAAGAGATTGCTTATGCTGGCAGAGCAGCAGTGTTGTATGCTACACTGTTTCGTCATAAGCCACTTTGAGTTCATAAGAAAAAAGTGGCATATAAATCTAATAAACGGGTAAATAAGTACAGGGTAGATTATAAGATTCACCAATCTTTTTTCACATTTATTAGCTACCTCCTAATATCATACATACAAAAATAATAGCTAAAAGTTGATGACTGGATTTATTTTGAGTTGCTCGTTGTTTTGGTTTATTATAACTAGGGAACTATAATGCACACTATCAGACCTTACTTATAGTCTGATATAGGGCGGCTCAGGACTTCATGGCCTACATGATGGCCTTGGGGCTGTCTCAACATGTCATTGGCCCGACCCATGAACGTGGACACACTCTGGACCTGGTTTTCTCGACGGGGCAGGAAGAGGGGGATCTGAGGGGAGGAACTTGTGTCTGACACCCCTGTCATGGTCAGATCACTTCCTCGTGAGGTTTGAGCTCAAGAGTGGCCTTTCCCTCTGTAAGGGTGTGGACCCAATTGTGTTGGTCTGCCCCCAGAGCCAGATGGATCCAGATGGATTCCTGAAGGCCCTGGGGGATTTCCTGGTTGATAAGGCTGGTGCTCCTGTCGATGCCTTGGTTGAACTATGGAATGGGGAAATGACCAGGGCTATTGACACGATCACTCCTAAGTGTCCTCTCCCACCTGGCAGAGCCCATTTATCCCCCTGGTACACACCTGAATTGCAGGCAATGAAGCAGATAGGGAGATGTCTAGAGCATAGGTAGAGGAAATCACGGGATGAATCTGACTGAACACACTTAAGAGCCCATTATCAGGCCTATGTTGTGGCAGTGAGGGCGGCGAAGAAGAAATTATTTTCCGCTTCCATTGCCTCCTCACAATGCCATCCGGCGGAGCTCTTTCTGGTGGTACAGGGGCTGGTTCACCCGGGCCCCAAGAAAGATCTCGTGCCACCCTCTATGGCCAGCTGTGATGACTTTGCCAAGCATTTCAAGGAGAAAATCGCTCAGATTCGTCACAAGCTGGACTCTAGTAGTGACTCAGAACCTTCTGGGGATGTGCCAATGTTGCCGTCTGGTCCAAAATCGATGGATGAGTTTCAGTTGTTGTGGTCTGATGATGTGGACAACGTGCTTGGACAAGTACGTCCTACCACCTGCTTATTGGACCCTTGCCCATCTTGGCTACTTAAGAAAGCCAAGGACGGGATAGGGGCCTGGATCCTGGAGGTTGTCAACGCCTCTCTAAGGGATGGCTGGGTACCTGCCCTTTAAAGGAGGCGGTAGTCCGGTCAGTCCTAAAGAAGGCATCCCTGGATCCAGAGATGGCCACCAATTATAGACCGGTGGCCAATATCCCGTTCCTGGGCAAGGTGTTAGAGTGGGTTGTGGCGGGACAACTCCAAGCACTCTTGGATGAAACTGATTATCTGGACCCATTTCAGTCCAGCTTCAGATCCGGGTATGGTACTGAATCTGCCTTGGTCGCCCTGTATGATGACCTGTGCAGAGAGAGAGACAGGGGGAGTGTGTCCCTGTTGGTTCTCCTGGACCTCTCAGTGGCTTTCGATACCATCGACCATGGTATCCTTCTGGATAGGCTAGCGGGATTGGGAGTTGGAGGCATTACTTTGCAGTGGTTCCACTCCTATCTCAATGGCCGATTCCAGAAGGTGGTGCTGGGGGACTATGGCTCTGCGCCATGGCAGTTATGCCATGGAGTTCCACAGGGGTCCATTTTGTCCCCCTTGCTATTCAACATCTACATGAAACTGCTGGGAGAGGTCATTAGGAGGTGTGGGCTGTGGAATCATCAGTATGCTGATAATACCCAGCTCTACCTCTCATTTTCAACTAATCCAGGTGAAGCAGTGGCTGTACTGAACCGGTGCCTGGCCGAGGTAATGGGCTGGATGAGGGCCAATAAACTGAAGCTCAATCCAGACAAGACGGAGGTCTTGTTGGTAGGCGGTTCGGGCTTCGGGGAAGGGGACTTTGACCTTGTCCTGAATGGGGTGGCACTCCCTCTTAGGGACATGGTTCACAGCTTGGGAGTGCTCCTCCACCCAGAGCTGTCATTAGAAGCTCAAGTAACAGCAGTGGTGAGGAGCGCTTTCCTTCAGCTTCGGCTGATCCATCAGCTGCATCCCTACCTGGAGAACGATTGACTGGCGACAGTGACACATGCATTGGTAAGTTCCTGATTAGACTTCTGTAACACGCTCTACGTGGGGCTGCCCTTGAAGACGGTCCGGATACTTCAATTGGTGCAAAACAGAGCTGCCAGGTTGCTGACGGGGACTGGGTGTTGTGCTCACATAACTCCAGTCCTCCGTCAGCTTCACTGGCTTCCCATTGAAGTCTGGGCCCAAGTAAAGGTGTTGGTTATCACCTATAAAGCCCTTAATGGCTTGGGACCTGGTTATCTAAAGGAGCGCTTGCGTCCATATATGCCCTCTCGCCCCCTGAGATCGGCAACAGAGGCCCTTCTCTGGGAGCCCTCTGTGAAAGATATTAGGAGGGTGAGTACCCGGAGGAGGGCCTTCTCTGCAGTGGCGTCTCACCTATGGAAGGCGCTGCCCAGAGAGGTCTGCCTGGCGCCATCGTTATTTGTTTTTCGGCGCCAGGCCAAGACCTTTTTATTTAAATGATATTTTAACTGTTAATTGCTGTCTTTATTTATTGATTTTTATAGTTCTGCCAAGATGTATCCGGATTTTTAAGGTGTATTCTACATTTGTTTATTTACTTTGTAAGCCACCCCAAGGCTTTTTGCAATGGGGGCGGCATAAAAATGCTCTAAATAAATAAATAAATAGTGAAACATATTCTGCTTCACCCTTTTCATCACTATGATATATATCAAATAAATGTATTGGTGGAGGACCTTGGCATGCCCAACTTGCAAACTTTTTAAGTGAATGACCTAGAACTCACTGTACCATCTTTATTCACATGGGTCAAACTTCTTCTAATAAACCATAAGAGCAAAACCCAGTCCCTGTGCTCTAAGCAGTGCTTCCCCATTCACTTCACTGACTGTGTGATCTCCACATCCTTATTCTCCTGCTAATCCCTGTGAAAATCAAACTTAAATGAAGTTTATCCTAAACTAAATTAAACCAGTTAAACCAGATCAATTAAATCAGTATGCATAATGCTCCTAATGATAATTGGAGTATTTGTCTGGTTTTTTAGCTTTACTGCCCACTCCATCCAGAAGGTTTGGAGTTGTAAAAGCTGAAATGGGAACCTGATTTCCCTACCTTTCAGGTTTTGGCACTCTTCAGCTTAACCTTAACACCTGAAAAAAATCATAGATTGTTCTTACAATATTTTGAAAAGTCCTTAGTCTACAAGCCTTGGTCCTGATTAATCTTGAGGGAACTGCATGTCACAATGTGGGTGAGAGGAATAATTGAGCACACTTCTTTGTATTCATTTTGGTCACACATTGATGCAAATATGGAATCATTAAAAGTGCTGATCTTAGATATCTCAGTTAATTTGAGAATTGTAGCACTGCTAAACATTCCTATTCCTACAACATTTTAATGCAGCTTTTTATCCTTTCACAAGGAACCTCTTAAGAATAAAAAAGACATGTCTTGCTTTCCTTCAATAAATTATTGGTGTTTCCCCCACAAAGGTTTCAGACTACTAAACCATATCTTGTTGTTTCAGTGGCCATTTTTCTACTTTACAAATGACAGTCCTCTATTTCAAGGAATCCTCTCTTTGAAGGACTGTCCAGTTCAAGTATGCCATCCATTGGTCAAAGTTCTTTGGGCAGGTGATAGCACTTAAAAAAATAATGAAAATAAATAATATAATGCAATACAGTATAAAATTCAAAATACAAAACTTAAAGCAGTTTAAATATTGAAAACTATTTCAGTTAAAACTAGACCTGTTATAGATAAATTACATTTCTATCCTGCCTTGATTCCTCCTGAAAGGAACCCCGGGCAGCTTACATGATCTTCCTACTCTCTCCATCTCATTCTCACAGCGGCCCTGTGAGGTAGCCTGGGCTGAGAGTCAGTGACTGGCTCCTAGTCATTCAGCAAGCTTCATCACTCAGTGAGGACTAGAACCCTGATTTCCTAAGCCCAGTCCAACACCTTATCCACTATGCTGCATTCTATCCATTGTGCTGCACCAACCCTTATTTCCTTTTTCTTTAAACTATAATTATGATTCTTTAAAATGCATATTTGTATGCAAGCTATCACATGCTAATATGATGCAGCTCTGTGCCCTCTTTGTTTTGTTTTGGGTGATAAAATTCCTGGTTTCTGGTCATGCATAAGTGCCAACTGTAATGACCGTATGTCATAGCAAAGAATGCAGGAATCCTGAAAGTGACCATGACCTGTGCTGAGGATTTTGGTGATGAGCCCAGTGAAATTTTGTAGGGAAATACTTCTTCCTTGATCCAATGTCCAGTAAGCTTACTACCTTCTGCCTACAATCAGTGCCTACTTACATAAATAACCTCTAACCTTTTCCAACCTCATGCCCCACAGGTGTTTTGGACTTCAGTTATCTTCACCCCCAGTCAGCATGGCCAGTGGTCATGAATGCTGGGAGCTGAAGTCTAAAGCATCTGGAGAGCACCAGATCGGGGAAATCTGTAAAACAAGGCATTCTGTAAGGATGATCTCGTCTCAGTGCTTCATGCTGGACATTCCCTGCCACTCAGCTATTCCTCTTGCCTACAAGTACTAATTTCACATTATGCTGAAATTCGCTATGTCTTGGAGAAATTATAGATGGCATACATCAGAGTGCTTAAGAGTCCACATGCCTCAGAGCATGCTGGAAGGAAAAAATAGGCTGCTCCACATTAGCAAATATTAATTCAAAACACAAAGCAACATAGGAAGAAGAAATGGGAGTGAATGTTCCCTAGCTAGGAAGCTATAGCATTACACAATAGATAGTTTTATAGAGGATGCAGGGAGGGAATTTCCTTGGCTTTCTACTACCTCCAAAACCACCCACTAGCACATAAATCACCGGATCTCAAGAAGAAATAAGGGGATAACAACCTGAAACTTCAGTTTAACATCTTACAGATGCAGGGGGAAAAGAGTGCAGCAAAGATTCTGACAGCTCTAGAGAGGCTGAATTTCCTCACTTGTGGTGAAAGTGGTTTTCAGTAAATGAGCACTTATCACAATATTGACCCACTTGCAATAAGCAGGGATATTTTACTGCTCCTCAAGTGTAATATTGTGGTGTGTGGCTATCAACACAATGAGCTAAAGACTTCCTTTCAAAACACTAGGCCTCTGTGCTTCGGGCTTATGTTTTGCTCTGTTTCAGAGATGCACGTGAAAAGGTCTTTTCCTTCGTGATTGCAGAGTGCATGGCATTGTGCCTCCCCTGGGTGGGCCACTGCATTTCATAACCAGTTAGCAACAAGATATTTATTTATTTATTTATTTCAGCTATTTCTACCACTATGCATCTCTGGATGGCTTACAAACATATTGCCCTGAGCATCAGGCCCACTTCACACATAATCCTTTGTTCCCCATACATCCTCTTACAATATAAACTTATTTATGTCAGCGATTTGGAAAACAGAGTAGGGATGGTGTAACATGGTAACCTGCAACAGCAGGGGGTTGGACTTGATGGCCTTCATGGCCCCTTCCAACTCTACTATTCTATGATTCTAAAAACATCATGGAGTTGAAGAGGGTAAAAAAAACAAATACAGACAAGAACTATGCTTTTCTCGGAAAGAATGAAGAAATAATATTCTCTCTTTATATCAAGCCACCTGTGTCCTAGATTAGAGGTTCTCCAACTGTGGCCCATGGAGCACTGGTCATCCATCAGCTTCATTCAGGAGGTCTGCAGAAAGACTGAAGAATGACTCATGCATATCTGCACTTGACCCTGTCCTTGAGGTTGTTTTGACAAGCAGTGATTACTGAACAGTTAATAACACCCTGGCATATACAGATGCTGCTGTATATACTAATTTCAGGTGAGGGCCAACTTCACAGAATTTTGTGAATTTATTGTACTAGAAAGGCAGGTCTGAATATTAAAATTTTAGTCATTCATGTGTTCTGTTTTATATTAATCAACAACAACAGGAACAACAATGCAATCCTATGCAAGTTTAGATTAAATAAATGCTCTACAATTCCCAGCACCCAGAGTGTTGGAATTTGCAGGACTGGTTTTCTTTCTGCCTAAGCATTCAAAGGATTATGCCTTTAGTGCTTTTCCAACATCTCTAGTACTTTTCAAGTGGTCCAGGAAAAAAAATGAGAACCACTGTCCTACAGAATAAAGAAAATATCTGAAGAGGAAGATGCACATGACAAAGAGAAGAATATAACCATGATAAGTAAATAAATGATACTCTGGATGACAGGAAACTGAAAGGAAGATACCCGGAGGCAATTGCCAGTGCATGGATTCCTTCAAGATATATTAAATTAATACATGCTGGTTTTAGTTTTAATTAAACTACAGTTAAAATCATTTCACTGTTCAGCTTGGAATGCATCTTTTGGACACAGGCAAACCAGGATCATTTTATGATCATGGTTGTTTGCATTTGTGGTTTGTACTCGTATATTTTATATTGTGCAAGCAGGGACCATCAGTAGGATTGTAATAGTTGCTCACTGTATACAGGATAAAGGTGTTTGATTAAATATGGGAGCCCCAGGTGAAAATCTAAACATCAGGATTACTTTGGCTCATTCAAAGCCAAAGCACCTTTCCTACATCACATGGTGGTTCTGGGGCAAGAATGTGAGTTTTTAGACATAAAAATGCATCAGATATATAAACATATAGATCAGGTGCAGATTACAGAGTTCTAATCCTCCCCTCCTACAAGGATTTACATAAGGAGAATTATTTCCCCTTAGAAATGATTCTTTTTCATTTTTCAAAAGCTTTCCTGATTCCAAAATGTGCGAGGCAGCATCATGTTAAATATACATTTGAAACTTGGCTGGGACAGCATCTCTGTTGCAGTACCACTTTTATGAATTATTGGCCAGCGTCCTCACTCTGTGCCGAATATGAATGCTAACGGGTATTTATGACACCAAGAAGTGCAGCCCTTTCACTTATGCTAATGAGGAGTGAGGTCACAGACCACAGAGCAAAACTATTCAGACATCTCCCAAAGCCTCCAAAGGATTATCCCAGTGCTCTGAGAGACTGGAAACCAGATTCATTGTTGACGACTTTGGCAGCCCTTCCCACTGAAGGACATGCTACACACAGTGTGCACTACAGCTTGTGTGTGTGTGTTGTGTGTGAATGTGTGTGTGCACTCCTAGCACCTGACCTCTGTAGAGACTATCAGCGATTCAAACCTTGCGGTGGCAATATAGGAGACTGGAGGTTACACAGAGGTGTGCATACAGGGGTGGTGTTAAAGGGATGGCTTACTAGAGCTAGAACCTTGAATTTTGGGAGTCCACCTGCCCTTCTGATGTCCATGGCCACTTGTGGAAATGAAGATATAGGGGACCTGAGCACCTCCCGGGTTTTTTGCCAGCCTGTGCTGTCCACCCCTTGATTTTTTCTGCCTGCCCCCTTTCAAATCAGATATTCTCTCTTCCCTGTCCACACGTCCCTTTCCACAAAAGGGGTGTCCTTCTGACACAGGGTTCTTCAAAAACACACACAGAGAGACAGTACAGGACATGTAAATTAGCATATTCAAACCGGTGCATTTTTCTTTGTCATGCGGACTGGAGCCCTGGATATTTTCAGCACCTCCCTCACTCTCTACACACATTCAGTGGTATTGTTCAGCTTAGGTACAGGGACTATAAATTTGGGACCCACCTGTCTTTATGCGTTTTGCCTTTTCCAACTTGGTGTCCTCCAGAACTATTGGGAAATATACTGACTGGGAATTATGGGAATTGTAGTCCAGCACATCGACAAGGGAGGGATGGCTGATGGATTCTATGCAATGGCTAAATGGTGCGCTGGTAAAAATCAGCTGCTTCAGTAGTATGCACACAGGGTTGCACATTTTAGTGCATGTATGTGCCCCATTTTTGAGCCTTACTCCTGCTGTTGATTAACTGCATCTGTAACTTCTTGCAAACAACAAAACATTTGGAGAAAGAAGACTGATATCAGAAAATAATGGGCATCTGTTGCCAAGGAATGTATATTTGCATTAAGTATGGGCAAAGCATTCCATCTTCACCTCAAAATGGAAGTAGAGTTCATCCTGTGCTAATTAGATTCAGTGTGCAGTAAAGGCTTTGCTTTGTGCTTGTGCAAATGTGTTCTCAAGCTTTTTCTAAAGTAGAGGGCTGTCTTTACTTATTAATGAAAAGAGCATTTCCATGTGTGTGTGTGTGTTATATATATAGAGAGAGATCTACCCATTTTGTTGGCTAACCAGAAAATGTTTATCATTTTGACATCTGGGAGAAGCTGGAGTCTTACTTGCAGAATGAATTATCCCATAGGAATCTAAAGGCAATCTCTCTCTCTCTCTCTCTCTCTCTCTCTCTCTCTCTCTCTCTCTCTCTGATATTCCATCAGTTTTACATCCAAAAGCAGGATCCCTTTGGGTGCTTTGCTGCATATGCGACATTAACGACAATAGTTCCCAGATGGGAGGAAAATGAGGGGATGCAGAATGTCTGTGTAAAACAGCTTCAGCCACAGCCCTGTAGAACAGGATCATATCAATGTTGTTAAACACAATGAAAAGTTTAATTGGTTACAGATGACAAACAGGGATTCTGTTTGACGGCGCACTGGACACCCAGTCAGTGGTTTACATCAACCTGTCAATCTCAATATGGTACTTCCCTTAAAAAAACCATTGTGGTCCTTCTCCCCTCCCACCCCCTGTATACCCTCAGGAAACACAGCGAATTATGGCAACATGTTTATAGTCCTCAGATGCCATACAAGGAACACAATCCATATCTTTTATGGGGCGATCTGTGAAAGGGTGTTGCTCAATGTCCATACTCGTTTTCTATAAATATCACAGAGCCTTATAAAATCTGCTTAGTCACTTTTGCATTGCTGAAACCAAGCATCCGTTTCAGTGCTAAGCAAACCAAAGGGCAACCATATTCAGTAAAAGTGGGGAGATTTCATTTATGTGTAAGTGGGCATGAGGACAGGTAGGAAACCGTCTCTGGAATCTTGCTGGTCTGTCCAACCTTAATGAAGACAACATGTTATTTGTCCCTGCTGTTGAGGTCAAAACATTGCCAGCAATATATTATGTAGAACTGTGTGCTAATTGCCTTTTTGTGGGCACAGAAATGACAGAGGGTGGTGGATTGCACTGAATAATCCAGGGGCAGGCAAGAGAAATTTTCCAACACTTTCTCACGGTAAAGCTCACCACTGGCAGGGGATTTATTAGCTTCTTAGTTTGTTGAGCTTGTTTAATCATGGCAAGCTGGCTACACGAGCAAGAAACTGCAGAGCCTGCCGGATGGTGCAGAGCTGATTGTCCAGTGACAGCTTCCACACATGCCTTGGACGTTTCCTAAGTAAGCAGGGGAACCTCAGCCAAATTGGAAGAATTGCCCCGCATTTTCTTCTTCTTCTAACAAATGGAATGAGAAGGGTAGGGGGGAAATGGAGAAACGTTGGCCCCTGCTCTAACACACATCCTTATATGTGGTCTGAAAGAAGCCTGAAAGTATCCTAGTGCAAGTGTTGGAGCAATGCCAGGAACATTAAGCTTCACTAGGGGCAATTTCACACATGTGGCTTAAATTGGCTTTTCCTTAGATCAGTCTATGGTACAAATGTAAAAATTTTCACTGGTGGGAATGTACGTTTGATTTCTCTTCCATGTTTGATCATACCTTAATAACATTCACATATGCCACAAAATGAGTGGGAAAAGCTCTGGTACATTTTGTTGTATCTGGTGTGAAAAGGTCTTGCAGGCACCTGATTAATTTTCTTGACTCCAAATTATGTTCTGGATCTTGACCTGCAGCTCTGTGTCTTCTTTATAGAATTACTTCCTTTTTGTCAGTTTCTTGTATTATTTAAAAATGAACAACCCAATATTATCTATTGTTAAAACAGATACGAGGTTTCTGTAACAATGGAATCTTGACTGGTTTGCATGAGAGTGTGGGTTCTTCATTGCATCAGTCTTTTGTGTCTGATTTCAGGCTAGAAGTATTCTCATTAAATGTTCTGTTGAATTAAATCACGCTTCTGTTTAACTGCCCTTTTTTCAGAGACATCAAGAGATTCTTTTCTAGGGGGAGCCTCTATCTTATTTCTAAGGGTGCAGTTCTCTAGATGTTTAGACAAAAAGTGTTTATGACATACACATAGGAGTATGCTTTTAGTGATTGACTGATTTGTTTCAATGGGATGAAATCTAATTAAGTGCTTGGGTGGATTATCCAAGCACTGTGATAAAAAGTAAAGAATGCTGAAGGTGTTCATTGATTTCAACATGAGAACCTTGTTTTCCCCTGTTCATAAAACTTGTGGACCACCATTCACTTGTGGCTGTGGTTCAGTGGTCATGTTGGCAGCCTCGGATGTGGGTGTGCATCCCAGTTCTCATCAAAAGAAGCTTCTAGGTGAGCAGAGCTCAGCCGAGTGAAGATTAACATTGACTTGTGGCTGCAGTGCTTCTCTGTGTGCAACCCTCTTGTTCAACAGGGACATTTAATGCATACCAAGAACAGCATCCCCAGAAGTGTCTTCAAGAGGAGTGTTTTACTGTCAAATTAAAAGTTAAATCCAGAAGTCATGAGAAGATGCTGTTGCTGAATAGTTTTGAATGGCATAAGAACTACAAGCTTGCTGTTCTTCACTCAGCTTCAAGTCTGTCTCCGCCCTTCCTCTTCCTCCTCTCTCTCCCCACACTGTATTGCTCAGCTAAGCTCCTGATGCAAGACAAACGAAACGGTGCGATGGATTGCTGCATCCCAAAAAAAGCATTTCCTCTCTTCCTTTTCTTTAACAATTGTCTGCAGCAGCAGAGCCTTTTGCCCAGATATACTGAGGGGGAGAGGCCCAGCCCCTACTGGCCCGTTCTAGTGTCTGTGTGTGCGGGGAGGGGGCAGAGTAATCCAGCCCTCTCTTTCTCACGCCTCACCCCAGCCTAGCATCCTTTAGCAACAAGGGTTCATTTTCATAATACCTTAACTGCCTTGGTTCTTCAGAAGAGGAAAAAAGGTGGGACATAATTGTAATGTGATGATGGTGGTCATGATGATGGGATGGGATAATCCCTAACAATATTCTTGCTCTATCTGTGCCACGTCTTTTAGATTAAAACCCATAGGCAGGGATTACTTTCATATTAATCTTTGTAAGCAGCTTTGTAAGCTTTATTCAGCCGAAGAGCAGGGCTGATGGATAAGTTAATTAAATTGGTCAGTTAATTAATTAGAATAAAACAAACACATTAGTGGGATAATGCAATGTTGGTGGAAAGTATGATAGCCGAACGATTTAATGAAGGTGCAATCTGTCTGGGATATGCTAGGAGATGTAAATCTTTCTTCCTGCCTGAACTTGCACAGTATTTACCCTAAAAATATAAACTTTTTAGATTGGGCTTCATTTTTGCTAAATTTGCTAGTCATCTTGATACGCAAACTTCCTACATTCAGATGGCCTCTTGAGCATCCTGATTTTCAGATGGTTCATTGAGAGGATAATTATCAACACACTTTAAGGTGAAGAAATTCAACGGCATTCCATTATATGATGGTCATTTTTTTTACACCTTTAGTTTAATTCAAGGAAAACTTTACTTTCCTCAGTGTAGAATGTAAGCATGGAACATATTATTTAATCCTAATGCAAATCACACTGACAGGAAATGTCGTAAAGAGAAAAGTAATCTTCTGAAGGAAAAATAAATTATCAACCATGTTACGAAGGAAAAGAAACATTCTCAAATAATTTCTTTTTTTGTTGGTACTGGCTGGCAGCATAATCCTTCCAAGTAAATTGTAATTTCCAAATTAGATTATACATTATGTCATATTAGTTTTATATTAGAAAAACAAACTGACTTAAGGGGGAAAGCGCCAGAGTTGGCTTGCCCAACAATGTAAAAATTTTGAGCTTCTACTGTGAAATGTTTAATGTTTTTTTTACAAGTTTAACAGTAAATATAAAACCTAAATTAAAGCAAGATTTTTCACATGGTTGAGCATTGATCCAACCTTAATGGAGGAAAAAGCAAGCAAAGATTTTTTGTACACTCACAGACATCTTGGTAACATGAACTATGTGTTAAAGGCAAAATGTACATTGATAATCAAAAGGCAGGATTTCACCCATGGTCTGCAAATGTATATAACCTGTCAACACTGATCTATATAGACATGTAGTATGTTTATATCCTAAATACACAGATGCAGCTACTGCTAGTAACTGGTACCCACAGAAGGCATACAATCCTCTATCAGGTCCATCAGTTCTTTATTTTTGGAGGGGTTTTTGATACATAAAATGGGATATTTCTCTACCTTCATGGCTGAAGTATCTAAGTCGTGATAGAAAGCTAAGCCATCACATGACTCCAACCTGAATTTCCAAGTGCACTATCTGGCATTTAAGAGAGCCGCCTGCCTTGGATTATTAAATGATGGTCTTTCGTGAATACCTAACTCTAATTCTTAATACACTGTAAATTAATCCTACTCCATCTGCCCCTCAGTAGCCAATGAGATGATGAGCC
Source organism: Varanus komodoensis (assembly GCF_004798865.1). NCBI lineage: Eukaryota > Metazoa > Chordata > Lepidosauria > Squamata > Varanidae > Varanus > Varanus komodoensis. The sequence goes on along the minus strand of NW_025335587.1, from coordinate 417,309 downwards.
AGAGAGAGATCAGCCACTGTCAGCGTGTGAGAGCCGCACATTCTCAGTGTGGTGGCATTGGAGCAGTGCTGGAAGTGGGTCAAGAGCAGCAGAACCATGTGGACAAGGGGCTGCCGCTGGACTGACTCATCACTGGCACTTCTGGGGCACCAAAGTTCATCTGCGTGGTGCTGTCCCCACTCTGCCTAGAATGGCAGATCACATTTCCCTGGGTAATATGAGGGGGCTTGTCTCCCTTAGTCACCATTCAGCACAGGGGGCTCTCTAGGAATATGCTGCTCACTTGATCCTAAAACCCACATGCTTGGGAAGTGTGTGTGAATCATTAGATCTCTAGACAGGCAACAAGGACAATGAAGAGGCAGCTCATATTGTTCACATAATCAGAGCTCTCAAGTACCATTGTTTTGTTCCACAAAGTGGAAGTGAGAGGCATTTCTAGAGAAATGCAGCCCAAGGGGATGGCTTGCATGGCAATTGGCACTAAGTAGGGGTCTTTGTGGGGAGCCACTGTAGCTTAAAGCACATGCAGTTATTAAATGGGGCAATGCTCTTCAACATGAAGACTGGGGAAGTCAGTGTTATTTGACAGTAAGCCTTGGCAAAAGCAGGAGGGAAAGGCAGAAACCAAATGCAGAATAGACTTCTGCAGGTTTTCAGGGGCTCTAATACCCCTACATCTTAAAATACTTTAGGTTGTTTTCCCAGTACAGGATGCAACAGAAAACAGTTTATTCCCAAATGAGCACCATGTTCATTCTCAGATGCCCATGTCCTAGTTTCTGCACTTCTTAGTTCTTGCTGTTCAAGGTGGATAGCCGTAATTTCAGCATAAAAGAGTTTCTCAGGGCCTAACTGGATATGACATGGAACTGTATGCATCTTTTCCCCAAATGAAAGTGTAGAAATGGTAGGAATGGGCAACTTAACCATTTTGCCTTCCGCTGTTGTCTGTTCAAAATCTCCCAACTGCTTTTGGCATGGCAAGTTTCTCTCCCTCTCCTTCCTTCCCTCCTTCTCTTCCTTTTGCCGCTTACATTTTACATGTATTCTAACTTGTTATGTATCCTTATCCTGGGCCAAACATATATTTGGTGATTTGTATGTTGTAAAAATGTTCTCAAGTAGCAACAGCAGCTACTTCTGAAGACCATCTAGCTGTCTGGAGAACCATCATCCTGGCAGGACCCATCACTGAAAATTGTCTTGGGACAATTTTCCCTGGTGCTCCCTTAAGTAGGGCATCCTACTTAAATTTAAATTTAAATATATTAAATTTAATATAAATTTCCCACAATTGTATGGAGTGACACTGTGTCACACAGAACATCGTAAGATAGTTAAATGGTACCTTGAAGCTGCCCACATGCTCCCAAGAACACTATTGCTGTTTCCACAGCCCACTACCAGCACTGCCAGTATGGGCCCATGACAACTAGAGTCTGTGCGAGAGAACGCTCAGCCTGAAGCTGACACATACCTGTTGCACCTGGGATCCATACATCAGGGCATTGCTTTACTTTAAATATTACTTTAGATCCTCACTGGAACATCACTTGAGACATACTGAATTAGACCATGGGCCCATCTAGTCCAGTATTGTGAACACTGGCAGGCAGCATGCACTAATACGCACTTGCACTACTATACATTAATATCATCAATTCAAATGTGCACAAATCCTTCTGAGAAGGTGGGTGGGTGGGTGGGGAGGAAGCAATGTGCTTGTCCATAGAACCTGTGTAACCCAGAAAAAGCAACCCCATTGCAAAATCTGGAAATTAGATTTATAAAACTCTGAACTTATTTGCATTCACTGCCAATTTCTCCAACATGCCCAGCTCTGCCTCTGATCCAAGGCCCATCTTCTAAGGAATACCCCTCATCATGCCACTCACATCCTCTGCCTGCACATGCTCACACTCACACTGTCAATAAACCAACCTGGGTTTTCTTGGCATTGAGAAGCAGCTCATTTCTGCCAGCTGCAGTGTGCAAAGTTCCAAGAAAAAGTAGTCTATCCTCTGAACCACTTGTTTACCAGCAGTTTATCTGATCACTCCCTGCCCGAGTTCCAGCCATTTATGATCTTCATCCGGATATCTGATGCCTCCCCTTTCCCTGCCCACCAAATACCAGCTCACAAGCTGAGCTAACCAGGGAAGAGAAGAAAGAGAAATCTTCCCTGGGAGACTGGACAAGCTGGCATGGAAGCTTCCCTTGCACTGAAAGTGCAGTAGGCTGTACAGGCATTTACTGGAGTGATTGTAAATCTCTTCAGCAGCTTACATTTTCTGCCTAAAAGATTTGGCTTCAAGAAATGCTAGGAGAGCAGCCAGAATTAGTGTTGTTGTTCTTTAAAAAAAAAATAGATTGTTGTTGCCAAGAAATGAATAATACTATTTTAAGGATCTCTCCATCTGTATATAGTGCCTCATAAAAATGATTTGTAGTGCTGACAACCAGATTCATAGAGAAAAATTTATCACTCGTCAGGAATATATTTCTGTGCTACATACATCTGCTTATGAACTCACTTTAAATTAGATTATCTGCAGGGCAGGTTGAAAGCTATTTTGTGGTTATGCTGTCACACAACCTCCTGACCTTACCCAACTGATTACCTCAAGTAGGTTTTCTACCTAAGCTGGCAATTACATTTCTGTAAGACTGGAAGTCTTACGAACATTCTGCAATGTTGCTAAATGTTCCTCAGCAAGTGTGACCCAGGGTTCATTCAAATGTTCAGTCACTGAGGTGGCCCTGTGCTCCAGACCATCTTGAGTTTTCACGTGGAGAAGAATTTATCTGAATTTACTTCTGTATAAAAATTATACCCCCATAGCAGAGTTTACCACTACAGAGAGAAGATTTGCTTTGAGGGAAGGCTTATGATGCTCAAATGCCCTGCCTCAAACATGGACTTCCAAGGGGTGCCCAGATGATGTCCTCTCTTGGTTACTATGCTGTTTTTTCCTATATGTTGTCCACCCTGTCTCTTAACACAAAATCTCATTAAAGAGGGAACAGTGAAAACACTATATGAAGCCTTGGCCGAGGGTGAAAGGAGCTGCAACCCTTTGCTTTTACCCAGGAGGTGGGGAGGGTGGCATCTGAAAAGCATGCAAACCTATATAGAATTTGGGGAATCACTTAATGGGATTGCAGAATCATTACAGATCATTGCAGCAAGTTATGCACAAATTTGCGCAAACTTACGGATCATTGCAGAAACTTATGCGCACATTTGCAGATTTGCCCAAACGTATACTCATGGAGTATAACAGGGATGGGCAACTACTGCAGGTGTGGGGGTGGGGACACACATTGTCCCAGAAGCCACCTGGAGGGCTGCATCCTGCCACAGTTGCTGAGTTTGCTACTCAAATTGCCAGTGTTGGGGACTCAAGTTGAGTGACTCACTCCCAAGTCCAACTCAACTCATGTCAGCAATTAGACTCAAACCTAACTTGGGAACAATGAATGAGTGACTTCTGGGTTTTTTTACTGTTTGAGTGACTTGAGATTTTTACTGTTTTTACCATTGAATTGCTCCAGGGCTAATCACCTGCATCTGATGTGCAGCAGGATATCCTGGGTGATCTTGGTGGAAGGTATCTGCAACCAGCTGGAAGACAGTCATGAACACAGCAGAGGCAGTGGGAGGTCGGGCATTTCAAAGGGGCATGGGCACCGAGAGAGGAAGACTTGAGAAGAGACTTGAGACTTGACTCAAAAATTTCCTGCAATGACTTGAGACTTAACTTGGACTTGTAAGTAAAGACTTGAGACTTGACTCGAGACTTGGAGTAAAGGACTTGAACACGTCACTGCAATGGCAGCCAAAGACAACTGTTTTCCTTGTGGGAGGATTGTGCTTCCAAACAAGGCCCACATGGCTCTTGGCCTGATCACCAGACATCCGTGTAATGTCTGAAGCAGCAGAGTGCCTTCATTCAAACAGCTTTAAGAGTATTAGGGCTGTACAAAACAGAACCTGACAAAAGAATTCATGAAAATGAAGTTCAGTTCTGGGGTCTTCCACAGTGTAGAAGCCATGAAGCCTCCAAGAGAGTTAAAGGCCAGGCTAAGACATTCTCTCTTTCTCATTCTCCCTCTTTCTTGTGCACATGCGCATGCACAAACACTCACACACACATCACAAAAGCCATTCTGAGAACAATGTATTCATTCAATGGCAGACTCTTCTGGTACTGAAATATTCTTACCAGCTTAATAAGGGGCTTTAAGTTAAATGTTAATTTCCTCCATTCACAATTTTCCTCTCTTTCATTACCCTGAACCTGACACACTTTTACTTTTATTACATATATATTGGCCTCTGAAATACTTATGATTTCAGAGGAAAGCATTTCAATGTTTTATATTTCAAACAGTTTTTTGGATTATCCCGAACTTGCAAACTTATATGCTCTTCTTGCATTTTAATTCCTACTTTTACCATTGTAAGCCTCTTGAACAGATTTGATATTGTTTTTCAAAAACTGCTTGTTAAGGGGAAAAAAGCAGCTTATGTAAGTTTTTTTTCATCTTGGAATCCTAATGAGGGCTCTTATTTTTGCTCACATTAATACTTCAGCATAATTTTAATTAAAACCTTAAATCCCAGTGCAAAGTAATGTTATTCCATTTCCTTTGTTCCTCAAAATAAACCTAAAGGAAAAAAAAGAAAAGACAAAAAACCAGATTAGGTCATCCAGCCACCTAGCAAGGGACAAATCAAAACTTTGGACGGAGTAAGAAAGTGATAATTCAAAGAGGTGTTGTTAAAGACATTGTTCCCAGCAAGCTTTGTCTAAGGATATCAGGGCAAAGCCTGTTGAGCTGAACCCTGCATGGCTGAGAGCTAGAACAAACATTCATTCAAATTCATAGCTGCTTAGCATCAGTTTACTCTAGAGAAGGTTCCAGAGGCTTAATCTGAATCAGAGTAGGGAGAGGGAAAGCATTAAAACCCTCCTCATACTAGGACCCCAATCCAAATTGCCCTCACCCCCATGAATACTGTCAAATAAAAATGAAAGAAAGATGTAAGACCAGCTACAGCTTAAAGCCTGTCTTGGTCCTGAGCACAGATGGAAGAGAAATTGCACAGCATCAATGCACACCATCTTTCTTCTTCTGTGGGATCTAAAGTGGCCAGACAGTGATTTTCTTGATCAGGGAAATGAGATACTTTGTAATAACAACCCATGAACATATTCTGTAGTTACTTTTAAACGAATGCCCTGTACTGTGCTTGTTGGTCCTTGTTCCCAGGACCTTTAATCATGTACATGGCTCAGCTATGTGTGCCCATCTCTTCTCCTTTCCTGAAAGAGTACACTGACCAATTTGGATTGGATCCATACTAGGAGAGGAGGTTTTAAGATCCACACCGTTTTTGCCCTGGCATTCCAACACTTCCCCACTCCAGCAGCAGGACTTAATTTTTAAAAGATTCGTATCAATGTAGGTCCCCCCCCCACACATACTTTTATCTCCCCCACCCCAGTGCAATTTAAGGGCGAAAAATGAGTGGAAAGCTTCTTTCCCTAAACACTGGGGTCCAGATCCAGATGGGGCCATGCAAATTTGCAGGACAGCAGAGGATCCAACTATGCACAGCTCAGCTATGTTTCATTTGATCCTGAGTTCTTTGCAAGCTTCAGCTCTCCTTGGTGATTACTGTGGATTCTGGGTGTTTCTAAAGCCTCCATATTGTTCTTACGGAAGTATTATTAAGCCATATGATGAAGCAACCTTGCCAAAGCCAGCATATCCCAGCATGGTCAGTATGTGGCTGGAACATCGCACTAAAGGGGCCTGCTTACTACAGGCGGGCAGTCAGCTGAGGTGGGGCAGAGAACGGGTTCTGCTATCTCTGCCTTCTCTCCACCATTCCATGTAAACACTCGTGATGAGCTGCTATTCTCCATCTGAAACAAAGAACAAGGAGATACTGTCTTTGCCAGAAAGAGTTTAGGGGTGGTAGTGCTCCAAGGGTTTGCTAGCAGACTAGGTGTTAAAACTGGATCAAGCACTGCTATACGTATTTGTCTCTGTATTATGCATGCAATATATTTGCACAGCAAACACAGCAACAACAACATGGGAATGGAAGCAAACCTTCTCCCCGGTCTTTAAAGAATGCTCTTTCTTATCCTCCTGAACCTTCTGAAATCTTCCAGGTTAGTTTTCTAGGGACACATTTGTGCTGTAAATTATTTTCATTCAAATTGCTTATGCAAACATATGAAGGTAAGGAAGAATTTGTTGGGTGGTTTTCCTTTTAACCTAGACTTAAGAATTTCCTCTTGTACAGTATTGTCTGATCATAGGACATTACTATGCCTTCAAATTTCACACAGTTCTTCCAATAATTCAAACACTTATAGCCAGAACCCCCCTTTAAAAAGCAAATGTTAAAGTGTAACTGTACACAAAAAAAAATGAAATTTGGCAGGCTTCATCTATTTAGAAGGGGCTCTTTGGCCTGAAAAGGCCCTCAAATTATGACAAAAAGATGGCCTTTTGGATGGCCTTCAGTTTGTTTATAGTCAATGGGGAGATATATGAAGCTAAGAGACATTTTCATTTGGGTCCAAGTTGAAATGTATGACCCCTGGATCAGATCGAGCTGAAGGAAACTCTTCTGAAAACACTGAAGCAGGATCCAAACCAAATCATATCCATGGGGCACCCTTACTCTTCATCTCTTCTCATGATGCACCCGTGGAAATGACAGAGTTCGTACTCTGTCTGCTCATAATCTAAGGCTCCATCTGTTTTTATGCAATGCTCAGTGTATTATGTCCCATTCAAGAGTAGATGGTGTACTGCACCAAAAACCAGGGATGTCCAAAAGAAATGAAACCGTAAATTAAAACAAACATTGCACTTGATTTAATTTTTGTTTTATTTGCTAATTACTGTTGATTTTAATAAATTGCATCAGCTGTCTTTTGTTTAAAAGCTTAAGCTACTAGGCCTAGCAGTTTCCGCTCAGATTTTACTCCAAAGAACCACAGTGCCTGTCTAAAGATTGGATTAAACCATTAATTTGGACAATTTAGCTTGAGAAATACTTGCATCCTGTTAATACCTTGGAAACTCTTAGCCTGACGCTACTATTAACAGCTGAGTGGAAGGAAGTGTTACTCAAAGTATCCTTAAAATAACAGTTTTACACACACAAGCATACACATACACGTCAACTTGGCTAAGTTACTGTGCACAAAAAGAAAAGATCCCATCATATGTTCCTAGATAGGTAACATTGCCTAATGTTGATATGATTACAAAGCATTTGAAAACAAGATTTACTCTCCAAAAAAAGTATGCTGGTCCCTGAAAATAGCCAAGGAAGGATATGCTGTCATACCTAACACTACATTAAATGCAAACTGAGAACTTGATATATTTTAGGAAAATTCAGCACTTTCTAGACTAATAAACATTTTACAATATTATTGCACATGTTCATTTCACTTTGTACAAATAATCATTCCCTTCACATCTAATAAGTCTGCCTGACACATTTGTAGCCTTATAAAGTTACCTTCAAGGGGCCTATTCTGGGGCACATGGATCATTTATTTACACAAACCCCAATGACAAGTTATTTCAAAGACTTTGCATTCTTTGTGTTGCTGTTTGTCATTACAAAACCGTGCAATGTTTTAATTTGGAGTATTTTAATGCTGTGCTTTATTCTCTTGGTACGTATCAGGGCCTGCTAAAAGAATGTTCAAAACCAGCCAGAAGAGGGAGGCAGTCACAGTTTGCAGAAAAACCCTAAGAATGCAGCTATGTGGGAGTGGAGCATCCTAAATCCTTTGGCCATATTGTCCATGTTCTCCCCTATCCTCCAATCTTAGGGCATCATTTCTGTAATTTTGCTTCCTTTCCATTTCAAGAACTGACCTTTTAGTTGTCACAGGACTCTGAACTATTTTTTTTTTGTTTGCTATATATGGAGATAAAGTATGCGTGCCTACACTGTATAATCGTTGCGATCTGCTCATACTGCATGGAGCGAATGCAAATAGAGAAATGCTACGTAGGTGGTGGTTCCTAACTGTGAGATCTAAAATATTGGTGTACTTATATATGATTTGCCATTTTAAAACAAAAATCTCTGAGCAGTTTAGTATTTCTAAGCAGTTTGTTGTTGTTGCAGGCAGTAGGCAACCTGATGCCCTCCAGATGTTTTGGATGAGAACTGCCCTAATCCCCAGCCAACATGGCCAATGGTCAGTGATTATGGGAGTTGTATTACAAATATTTGATAAGCACCCGATTGCCCACCTCTACCATATTGCATCAAAAACATGCATCCTGGTATAGTCATTTCCCTTGGGCCTGGACACTCCAATAGATGAATTCAGAGCTCACCTCCCACAAAGATGTCCCTACTCTGTTCAGCAGAGGAAGACACTCCATGTGGCTCAAAGGTTTGTATGGAGCTGCTTCTCTAAAAGAGAGAAAAATGTCCTTCTGCATAAGATAGTATATGAACACTGGCCAGCAAGATACTTCCAGAAATCCCCCAAGAAGGAGCTAAAAGCAATGGTCCTTCCTGCCATTCTAGAAAATGATATCCAGACACACCTAAAGGTGCCACTTATCTATCATAACTAATAGCCATTGATAACATTATTGTGGAAGTAATTATGTTAAAGCCATCTAAACTAGAGGCCTACATTTGTGGCAGCGAATTCTGTAAGTCAGTGGTGTGTTTGTAAAGAAATATTTTCTTGTGTCTGTCCTATGGACAATCAGAGTCACTTGGGGTAAGTCATTATGACTTCTAGGGTTATGGTGAAAAGAAGAAAAAATCTCTGTCCACTTTACCCCACTATTATATTAAGCACTATCATATCACCAGCACCACCCTATCATCTTTATCCTACTGTAAAAATGCCTGAACATTTTGAACTTTCACTGTGGGGAAGGTGCTCTAGTACCTGCCCTACCATTTCATTACTCTTTTCTAAATGTTCGAAGCTCCACAATGTCCCTTCTGACATGGTGGAAATGGAATTGCACACAACAAATTAATGAACAAAGCTAATCAGATTTCTTCAAGAAAATATACCAGTTTTCTAAAGTAAGGAAAATCACCACCATTTATTGCAGTTGGGGCAGCTTTCAACAGTTTAGAATATGGCATACTCTTGTGAAATTCCAGGAAATTTGAGAAATTGTTTAGGGTTCTATATAAACTACAAACATCAAGCTATTCCATTTTCCATTTTGGGTATTTCCTGGCAGAAATCTCTTAGCCCTTCAAGTCAAAAGTCTTCAAGTCTCTCTATCCTAATGAATTATTTGTGAAAAGAAAGATGGAATCAGAAATGGTAGGGAAATATAGGTGGGTCACCGGTGGAAGACAATCTCATCTGGATCCCTTGCAATGTTCCATGTTTGAAACAGGGCAAATGTATAATCAAAGCCTGATTTGCAAGCTTCCTTTACGTTGAGTGAATTCACATGATGGATGAGTGTCAAAAAATAGAATCAGCTCGCAGCAGGGGTGGATGAGCATCATTTAGAAATAAGGGCATCCCCCACTCACATGTACATAGTGCACCATCCATTTACAAGTGGCCCATGTGTCCAAACCGCCTTTGAGTTTTAAGGCAGAAAGCCTCCTAACTAGGCACAGAATGTTTATACCTGGTGCTGAATGTTCTGATGAATGCTCTGACAAAACAATTCAGCACTGACGGAAAGAAATGGCTGGTTTGTAAGGCATTCTCCTTGTAGGTTGTTTTAGCAAGCCACTAAAATCACAACATTTTCATTAAACGTATGTTGGTTGATCCATGAGCAAGAGTTAACCAAAAACAGAACCTTCATTCCACTTATGACCTCAGATCCTTATAAGCTCAAATGAAGTGCCAGGGAAATATGATATAAATAGGAAAATTATAATCACTTACGTAACAATGCAAGCATTTTGAAGCTTGGTTTACCATAAAAATGGATATAACACCACCATATTTTACTGAGTCCAGATTACTTTCAAAGCAAACTGTACAAGATTAGCAGCTTTATGAAAACACATGTTAACTAGTTGTACAGGATTTCGTTTTCACCAAAAGCTACGTCTCCATCACTGGGGCTATTAAGGTCATATGATACTTTGTAGGACAGTGGGTAAAAATAAATTCCAGAAAATAGACTAAAATGGGACTGTAAATCTTTGGAGAGCCATTGAAACTTGAGGACTGCTTAATGTTCAATTACTTGCTCATTTTACTGTTACTTCCATTTTTGTCCCCATAGACATGGTCACAGCATAGGCTTCAAACTGACATCACCATCAGCACTGTCAGATGGAATTAAGTTTTAGCTGTATGTGATGCAAAATAGAATGAAAACAAACTTAGAAGAAATCTTTCTAGCTGATTTTCCCAACTTAATGGTGATTTGCATTTTTAAAAAACTGATATAAATTGTTTATATTGGTTAATTTGCTTTCAGTTAAATGTTAGACTCTAAAAGCCACCAAAGAAGGCAGAAAAGGTCATTTAAACATCAGAGATGAAAACATGCAAGATAATCTCCCATTTATTTTTACCACTGAATGAAAGGAAAACCAGTTACTATTTCTTGTCAAATGGAAGAGCAAACAGCTTTAAGCAATGTTGAGAAAACATGCATGACTCCATAACTGGAACCTGACTGGAACACCCAACAACCACATTGTTGTTTCTTTTCTTATGGCTGGCAGAAAAAATGTTTTCGCCAGTGCCAAGTTAGCCGCTGCTGGAATGCCAGACAGGATTTGTGTCCTGATTCTCATTTACCATTTCATGAAAAATAATAATCTTCTAGGTACACATGCATTAATACAGCATTTGTTGTCACAGACTTGGGACATTTTTTATTTTTGGTGAAGGAGAACTTTTTAAAGGGTTCCTATGTCAATTCCACACCTCAAATTTTAATTAATTTATAATAAGTAAATTGTCAGGCAGGTCCCACTCAAGGCCTCCTTTTTTCTTAAAATGCAACAGAATATTTCTAGGGGTTGCCATCTTTACAGTGCTGTGTTAGATATATATGACTGTATCCAGGACTGCATACAGTAATTATCTGCACAGTGATATGCACTTTGACCTCCTAAGCCATGTTTTAAAAATTAGATACATACAAATCACAGCAAGGATAATAAAATACGAAATGAAAGTAGGATGGCTACTAGCAAAAGACCAAAAATAGTCATATGGCAACAAAAAAGGGCAAAGGAGACCATTGTTAGCATATGCAAATACTTCACTCACGCATTCATTCATTCATTCATTCATTCCACCTGCAAGGAACCAATGGCAGCTTACATAATCATAGAATCATAGAAACAGAGAGAGTCAGAAGGGGCTGCCCAGGCCATCTAGTCTGACCCCCAGCTCCAGTCAGCTCTGCTCATGACATGCCCACCATGTGCATGTCCAGCCTATCATTGAACACCCTCACCGATGGGGCCTCAACCACCTCTCATGGAAGCCCATTCCACACCCTCGGGGTCCTGACTGTCAGGAAATGCTTCCTGGCATCTAAATGGAACCTTGGTTCCCTGAGCTTTGCTCAAACTGGAGCGTGTCCTGCCTTCCTCTGCAGGGGAGAACAGGTCTCTACCCACCTCCATGTGACACCCCTTCACATACCTGCATGTTACCAACATATCCCTTCAGAGTCTCCTCTTCTCCAGGCTGAAAAGACCCAGTTCCCTTGCCTCATACAGCTTTCCCTGCAAACAGGCCACCAACCTTGTGGCCCTATGCTGTACTGACTCTAACCTGGCTATATCTTTCCTGTAACGAGGGGCCCAGAACTGAACACAATACTCCAGTTGCGGGCGCACCAGAGTCATATAGAGTGGCAGTGATACCTCTCTCGATCTAGAAGCCACACTTCTGGATATGCAACCAAGGGTGGCGTTCGCCCTCTTGACCACCGCATCAAACTGCTGACTCATGTTCAGCCTGCAGTCAACCAGCACCCCGAGGTCCCTTTCACAAGTGCTGCTCTCCAGCCACTTGTCCCCTAACCTGTACTTATGACAGCTATTCCTATGCCCCATGTGCAAGACCTTGCACTTATCTACATTGAATGCCATCCTGTTGTCTCCTGCCCACTTCCATAGTCTGTACAGATCCTTTTGGATCTAGAGTACCTGCTCCTCAGTTGTGGCCACTGCCCCAGTTTTAGTATCATCTGCAAATTTGATCAGCAGACTGTTCACCCCTTCTTCCATGTCACTGATAAAAAGATTAAACAGGATTGGCTCCAGGACAGAGCCCTGGGGGACCCTGATTGTCACCGGCTGCCATCCCAATGATTCCTCACTAATGCTTACCCTCTGCTTTTGGTCAGTCAACCATGCCCTAATCCATCGGACAGTGGTTTGGTCTATCCCAAATGTCCTCAGTTTCTCAACCAGGATATCATGGGGCACTTTGTCAAAGGCCTTGCTGAAATCCAAGTAAACCACATCCATTGTATCCCCTCAATCTAGCCAGCTTGAAACCTTTTCATAGAATTCCACAAGGTTTGTCTGGCAGGACTTGTTTTTGCGGAGACCATGTTGTGTGGCTGCCAACCTCCCTTCCCTATCTAACATCACTAGATCTCTCACTATTATGAGCCTTTCCATTGTTTTTCCTACAATGGATGTAAGGCTAACTCCTCATCTTTCCTATTTAGGTTACATAGGTTAGACTGAGGAACAACTGGCTCAAGGACATCAGCTGAGCTTCATGGCTGAGTAAGGAGTTGAACCTGGCTCTCCCCAGTCCTAGGCCAACGTGTCATCCTATTGGCTTTTATAGGTCTCTGTAGTAATTTCAGGCTTCATTTAGCCAATTCACTTGTGTCTTGTGCTATACATGCACAGTGCATGCCATTGTAAGTCAGCAAAGAGGCTGTCCGAGCATCAGTTAGCAGCAGGTTAGCTTCCAGCTGATGCAAGAACAACCGAGGCAACCAGGGATAAAGAACTAAGCAGCCAAGCAGTCATTTAATCTTCCATCAAGATGGGATCAAAGCAGGGGAAAAGAGCACATGTGGAAGATAAGGCAGGCAGAGCACTTAAACATCACCAAAAAGAGAACATAAGACAGGCCATGCTCTGTTTGAACCTTGCTCAGGGAACCAAGGTTCAATCTGGATGCCAGGAAGTACTTCCTGACAGTTAGGTCCCCGAGGGTATGGAATGGGCTTCTACGGGAGGTCGTTGAGGCCCCATCGGTGAGGGTGTTCAAGGAGAGGCTGGACGTCCACATGGTGGGCATGTCGTGAGCAGAGCCGGCTGGAGCCGGGGGTCAGACTAGATGGTCCGGGAGACCCCTTCTGACTTGCTCTGTTTCTATGTTTCTATGCTGGATCAGAACAAAGTTCCATCTAGTCTATACACAGTGGAAAACCAGTTGGCCACAGAATCCCTCAAGCAGGATGGGTGCAAGACCTCCTCCTGCCCAAGCTCCTCATCAACTGAGGTATGCAGGCATGCCACCTCTGATAAAAAGATGTAGCACATAGCCAGCAAGGCTAGTAGCCACTGATAGCCTTTTCCTCCATGAATTTATCCAATCTCTTTTTAAGGCCATCCAATTTGGCAGCTGTCACCACTTTCCATGGCAGTGACCCTGGGTTTGAGTGTTATGGAAGAGGGTAGAAAATCTCTCTCTCTCTCTCTCTCTCTCTCTCTCTCTCTCTCTCTCTCTCTCATTCTCTCTTTCTCCATACCATGCGTTATGGAGAAAAGAAAATACTATCCACATTACATTTGTTTATGTATAGGTACAAATTTAGAAATAATTGCCTTAAATAGAAGTAAAGTGGAATTTACGTATAACCAAAAAGAGGGAAACTATCACCAAATAAGACAAAAGAGGGCACCAACTTCCATAACATTTGCAATGGCTTATTTCTGCAAATTTAGAAATAATTATTCTAATTTTAAATAAAAATACAGTATATCTTTCAATCCCTCTGCCATGCTGATTTTCCCAAGAGTAAGTGCCATTGAAGTTAACCTAGTTTATTGTTGAAGAATTTTCTTTTCAGCCTGTTTTAAACACTCCACTGTATTTTAAATCTTTATACTTCTGCTAGGTCCTACTCTGATTTCTACCTCCATGCTGTACTGTGAGTTTAACCATTTAAATGTTATGCTGTACTTCATGTTTTTACAGGATTGTCAATTGGAGCAAACTGTCCAGAGAACTTCAGCTCTCAGCTGCTATGAAAACGCAATAAATGAATAACTAAATAGGCACAGTGGACTTCAATGGGTTTTACTTTGCATTGTATGGAGCTCCTTACAGGGTAGCATTTATTCTCTAGATCTGCGGGTAAATTAGAGGGAGGCTGAAAAGCCTGAAAAGCCACTGAAGGCTGATTAGACGGAACTCCTCCAGTGGCGGTGGAGGCAGGGGGCGGTGGGTATGGAGGAATGTACCTAAATCGAATTCCCATATATCTTGTGCAGTGGAAAGGGGCTCAGTCAACTGGAACAGAAAACTAGCCCATTTGAGAAAGGATCCCCGAAATCCTAGGCTCACACACTACACATTTGGGGAGATTTACGAGCTCCTTCAAGAAAGCTGGTGACTCTGCAGCTCCTTAAGAGCTGCACTTGGTGTGTTTATTCAGCCTACTTTTTCTACTCTGGCCCCACTTTCATTTCTATTGGAAGCCAACCAGGAAATGTACCAAACCCATTAAATCAGATCAAGCCACATTAAACTGGAGATTAATTTCATCTTAAAGGTTAGCTCCATTTTCATTCCACTATTTCTGCCTGCAATTTGTCTTCCTAACAGGCACTAATTAATACGCCTGCACAGACTTGAAAAACTGCCTTTAATCTTCAAAAAGTGTAAATACTCACAGTCACTAATGTAAAAATCGCACTCCACAATTCATCATCAGATTAGAAGACATCATTTTCTCCTACCACAGTTTACCGACCATAAGGGCCAAGAGCACAGGTGAAATGGAAAAAAAAAATGGTGGTTCTGATCTTAAAAGCCCTGTATTTTATTTTTCTGCATACAGTGCCAATGTACTTACAATTTTATGTGTGATTGTGGCACTTTTAAGAGTTCGGGGGCCCATTGCTTCTCTTATGGATAGGGGCGTAAACCAGGAGAAGAAAAACAACAGCCAATAATTGGTCTCTGAACAATGACCTTGAAATGTAAAATATCACTCTCCAGATTACATTTGCAATGATTGCTTCCTTTTATAATGATGCAAGATTATTTATTAACTGTGAGGGACTATTCATGTGCCATGACTTAAGATGCATTTTTATCAAACATTTATTTTTCATGTCTAGAGCTAATTTGTATTTGATTAAAGGATTTCTAAGCACTTCCAGGAAAAGACTATTCATATTGAATTGGTTTGCAAAAATGTTTTGAAAAATCTTGGTGAGTCTTGCCAAAAAAAAGTGGTTTAAAATACATATCCTTTTATTTTGTGTACTGCAATGAGGACTTTTCACTTCCTGAAATGTTAATCTATACCATGCGAGTAATTAAATGAATTCACATTGCAGAAGTAAGAAGTGGATGTTCAGAATTCTTCAGGATTGCCGCAGAAGTTGCCTGGATCCTGCGGAAGAAGTATTATTCCCTGGACCATAAACCGCTTACACACTGACATCATGAAAATATCTGCCTTCACTTGGTTTTGGAAATCTGCTTAAGTTTTTAGGCCTCACTATGGTGAAGAATAAATGAGCAGTTTTCCTGCAGAAGATTTTCAAGTATTCCATAATAATAAATAACCGCAGAGCTATAGGTGTGGTTTATAAATTAAACAAACAAACAAACAATAAATAATGCATTAGTCATACACTGTAATATGACAAAAAATAGAACTGAGAAACGCCTCTCCTAATAGGGACACTCTCAATTTACAGTATCAGCCACCCATTTCTAGGTACTACAATTCAGGACACTTCTGAAGTATGTACAGTTATGTGCTACTTTGGTGTTGTCAAAGAAGAGAACTAGATTCTGCACAAATGACACCTCTAAATTCTCCACCTTATTCATGGGGAGAGAAATGGGGGGTGGGGTATGCTGATTCTCCACGGAGGAAAAAAAAATCTATATCAACTTCCCTGGGTTGGGTCTCCTCCCACCCGTCTACGATGGATGGGTACAGGGGATTTCATACATATATCACACCTTTCCACATGTGATTAGGAGGATCTGTGAACAAACCCTCTTCCGTGCACATGACTGCAATCTATGGATTGCGATGACTGGCACCTTTATCGTGTTTCCCCTTGCTCGCTTGTTTTTTAAATGGAGGAATCCAAGTTGTTATAACCATTCCTTATAAGGGAGTTGCTTCCACTTCTTGATCTTTTTAGTTCCCATTCTGTGCTATTTTTCCAACTCAGTGATTCCATTTTTGAGGTGAAGTGACAAGAACTGTGCACACTACTTTGCCGCAATTTGCATTACTTTCCACTTGCTTATTTTGAACTGCCCTTGTCATTTTGATTTCCATTCTCCCAGCCTGGAGAAGTCTCTTTGGAGCACCACACAATCCTTCACAAGAGCTGAGTGGGGCTGTCAAGGACAAGATATTCATTCACTGGTTCAGAGATAACTTGATGGTACATAACAACAACAACCACCACCTAAACATAGTGCCCTCCTACACATGTTTGCAACTGATGTTTTGCAACTTAGGCCTCCCTTGCTGGTCTTGTCATAAGCTTCCTAAATTTGGGCTTATGGACTTCTGACATTAGCCAATTTTTTCCCCTCTTCCTCCCCTAGGGTTAATTTAACCCAAACCAGATGCTTCCCGGCTCCTGTTGGCTTTCCCAGGGGTTCCGTTTAAAAGCTGCTTTTCCACCTCTCTTATATTATGCAGCAGCATTCTGATTCCATTTGGGTTCAAGTGCACCCTATCCCTGTACAGACGCAGCTTGTCCAACAACATTCCCCGATCCCTAGCAAACATGAACCTCAGCTCTCTATACCACCATCTTATCCACAGAATGAGACAGTTTAGTTGTGTCTATCAGGCCCTGTGCATGGAAAAAGTAGCATTTCACCTTGGTTTCCAACCATCTACCTAGCAACCTCAATTTGGCAACCAATTCAAGGTGTTGGTGATGACCTGCAAAGCCCTAAACGGCTTGGGTCCTGGCTACCTGAAGGAGCGCTTACGTCCATATACGCCCGCCTGCCCCCTGAGATCTGCGGGAGAGGCCCTTCTCCGTGAAGGAAATTAGGAGGGTAGGTACTCGGAGGAGGGCTTTCTCAGCGGTGGTGCCCAATCTATGGAATGTGCTCCCCAGAGAGGTCCGCCTGGCGCCGTCGTTATTTGTTTTTCGGCGCCAAAGACCTTTTTATTCAAACGTCATTTTAATTGCTAATATTATTTGCTTAATTCTTCGGCCAGGGCGACTTATTTTATAATGTTAATGTGTTTTATATTTTTAGTGTTTTATATTTTAACTGATGCTTTGTAAGCCGCCCCGAGGCTTCGGTGAATGGGGCGGCACAGAAATTTTTAAATAAATAAATAAAAAAAACTACTTTGATGCCAACCTTATGGGTACCAACAAAGATTACAACCACTGTATCTACTCCTATGCTGCACATAGGATTAACCAGATGGCACATGATATACACAGCCTTTTCACCAGGCAGCCAATTCACCATGTGGTCTCCATGACACATGACTTTGCAACCACCAGAACCTCCCCATACTCCAGAGGCATCTCTTCCGTGTGAGAGGATAAATGTTTGTTTCTTGAAGAATGGGTCCCTTCTAAGGGATCATTTCCCACATCTTCTGAATGATGCTCTCCTCACCTGAGCCCTCCCCCCCCCCACAATTTTCTAAGACACCCAGGAATTGGGAGCCAGGTATTTGAGGCTTTTGTCAGCCAACCTCTCTGCCTCCATTTGCTTTTCCAGGTCAGTAGCCACAGCTTCAAGGGTGTTCCCTGATAGCAGGGGCTCATAACACCCATGGCTTCTGCCCAATAGGCATGTGGCACTCAGTGCAATGCACTGGATACCCCCCCCCCATGCCCCTGCTGGCTCTCTAACTTCATAAATAGGCTTAATTTGTTTTATTGGGTTTATTCACCTAGTGGTTTTAAATCTTTATTTATTTTCCCCGGACGGTGGTGGATTCACTTTCAGTTGTTACTTTACAGTTTATATCTCTTGACTAGGAGAAGGAAGGGCAGAATACCCTACCCTGGCCTCCCTCACTGTTGGTGAAGTTACGCAGTTGCTTGACTCACTCGTGGGCTGGTGTTTTGTCACAAGCTCACTGAGCTCAGAGAGCTGGCTCCTTTACAAGCCTTCCTTCTTCTAGAGCTGTAGGTGGGCTGGCCCAGCTGCTGCTGCAACCAACCTGATTTGAAGGCCTCACCAAGATTAGGATGTCCTAAGCAAGCTATTCTCTTTTGCCCTAGTCCTCCTCCAACTTTAATCAATGCATGCTATTTTTCTTTAGCAGGACAAATGCTAGCACTGGCAGAACTGGTGGACATACATTCCCCTCTCCCATTGCCACATTCCCAATTCAAATTCCCTTCCCCTCGGTGTTTGCTATTTGCAAAATTTGAAAGAGACAGGTTATCTGGTCACAGATTGGCCCTAAGGTAATTTAGGGGATCAATCATTAGCAATATTGCTTCCTTGTTTCTTAAAATAATTATTCCCAGCCCTTTCCTTTCGTTTTCACTCCCCACTCCCTTTCTCTCAGCAGCAGCAGCAGAAGAAACCAAAATATGTCCTGTACACAGTCTGAATTTCCTCCAGCAGACAAAAAACACGCCCTCTTCCCACACATCCCCTTTTAATCTAGTTATTAGAGCACTCAGATATTCCGTATAAATAAATTTATTCTTGATAGCACTTAGGTCAGGCTCAAAGGTTAACAAACACTTCATCATGCAGCTACCCAGCTGTGACAAACATTTAAGAAATCTGATACAGCATGCCTAAAAATTATTCATTTGCAGGCCTCGTTGCCTTTGAGGATCAACTGTTTTATTTGTAATTTTTGACATTTCCCTTCTTTTCCTGTTTGGCCTGTGAATTTGAAGGGGTTGTAAACACGTATTCCAGCTCAGTGCCTTCAGGCACCACGTTGTTTGTCAAGATGCCAAAAGAAAAGGGGGGTTAGGAGCATTCCGGTCTGAAGGGCTTGTAAAGATAGTATTTGTTTGTTTTCTTGATCTGACTTTGAATCTGGCTTTAGCACTTGCCCTTCAGGGAAAAGCAACTTTTAAATAAATGCTTCAAGATTGTGCAAACATTTCAGTAGTCTCAGAGTCCTGGCGTTCTGGGTCAAGGCAGGAAGAAAATACATGTCACTCAACAAAGAGATGGAAACGATAAAAGATGGATGAAACTGTAGTAGTAATTTTTCATGGGCTGGGTGATTGGGCCTCCACAGTTTTGCAGGATTTGTCTGCAATTGAACCAGCTTATGAAACACACCAGTTTACAATCTTGCCTTTGTAGATGAACTAGCTCAGTTCCATTGAGGTTTGGCAACTTAATCTTTTTTTTTTTTTTTGGCATTCTCAGTCCTGAAGATCCACATCTTTATATCTGCCCGTCTGCCACCCTGATCCAAAATGTCTCTGTTGCTGCATCTGGTTGCAGTGTTGTCATGTTGGTACACAGTCTAAGCATATTTGATAGCTTGGAAAGTATTACATCCCATTCACAATGCCCCTCTTGAAATGGAAGAGTCAGGAAAATTCCTGCTGAAGTGGTCATCTGAAAGCATTTCTTCCTCATTGTTGACAGAATTACTGTGCTCTGCAAACTTTTGAAATCACATCTTCTTAGACAAAAAAAACCCCAAGCTATTCTTTGTGGTTTGTTTGCTTGTTTGTTTGTTTTCCTTCAGTTATCTCTCTGGTGTTTAATATACCCATATTTTCAGCAAAAATAAAAATAATAACAATGTAACTCTATTTAAAAGAGCCTGTGTAGTCTTAAGTACCCGCTAACAGGAATATGTCGGGTGTTGCAATGCTTACTGGAAAGCAGAAAATGTGATAGAAAAAAACTGGTTTCTCAAGGTGTCTGTGCAATTGGGTTAAGCCCAGGTGGACCCCAGGAACATGACCTCTTCTCTAGGTGTACTGGGAGAGCAAGTCACATGCCACTTAGGCTGCAAATATGTAGTTAAGGGGTTGGGATCACTCAGCCAAAAATCCCACAAAGGAGTCGGAAGTAGTAGCATGTGGATCAAACCAGGAAAAAAGGGAGACATTCTCTTCACAGGTAATTTGTCTGCGTTTTCCTTCACAGAAATGGGTATACACAGCTCAGGTTTTGACACATTTTATTGTCCTTAAAAACAAGCAAAAACTCATTCTTACTGGAACCGTCTGAGGATCCTCTTCATTAGGATCTGTGTATTACTGATGGGCAAAATGAGGCTAAGAAGAGTTGCACAATGCCATCTTATTATTATTATTTTATTATTATTATTATGATAACATTTCTATGCCACCCCTTGCCGAAACCTCGGGGCGGCTTACAACATGATAAAATACATTGAAATACAATAGTACATAATAAATTACCATTAAATATAACAATACAAAAAATACATTGATTTACAAGTACAAAATTAAAATTATCAGTATAAGATAAAAATATAGGAGGAGAAAGAGAAGGAAGAAGAAGTTGCCCAGGCCAGATCATATGTTTTAACAATTGAAATGATGTTTAAATAAAAAGGTCTTTACCTGGCGCCGAAAAACCAGTAACGACGGTGCCAGGCGGACCTCTTTGGGGAGTGAATTCCATAGGTTGGGCGCCACCGCAGAGAAAGCCCTCCTCCGGGTACTTACTCTCCTAATTTCTTTCATGGAGGGTTCCCGGAGAAGGGACTCTCCCGCAGATCTCAAAGGGCGGTCGGGCATATACGGACGTAAGCTTGTAAGTGGCATATACATTCAAGATTTTCCAATTGCAGAGCATGAATTGGTATCTGGTTGGGATCTGTTCTAATAATACAACAATCAACATCCTTACATTTTTTTCTGTGCAGCCGGTTACATCTCTTTTCAGCTAAGTTTGCTTCTGTAGTTGCACTGCTTCATTCTCAGAATATTATTCAGGGTCCGGATAAGATGCTTTCCAATTTACAGCCTACCTTGCTTGTTCCATCTTTTTCTTTACCAGAAACAGAAAATCCATTAAGGAGGAAAAGTTGGCATGGCTCCACAATACCTTTTGCATGTTAGTCGCAAGGGCCCTCCATTGGGAAGCACCTTAAATGAGGCAGGCAGGCCTCTCTAAGCAAGTGAAGCTGATCCAGTCAGTTCTAAGACTCTGATGTGCACATTGAACGCTGCCACCCTCTAGGGTTTTTCCATCCATGGGGCAGCTCTGGGCACAAGTAGGGCTCCTTCTTCCACTGCTATTGATAAAGAAAACAAGAGTTCCAAGCCTGTGTACATCATAGAACATGTGAGACAGTGAATTAAGTTATGCAAACAATAACTGTCATTTGAACTAGTTGTGTGAACTCGCCCTTGGAGAACTGAAAAAGAATGTTTAGTTTAGTGGTTTCTTTACAGCCACATAAAGAACTGCCATTGAACTTAGTTTAGAATTTAGGCTATGGCAGATTTCAGGTTTGTGGTCAGACCATATATTAGAGCTGTCTTTTTAACAGATGAGAAAGAGGAATGCAATTTAAGGGAAAGCTATCTTGTTTCCCTGGCCTGTTCTGCCCCCCACCTCCCAACTCAAAGACAAATGTTTAGTCTACTCATTTCAAAAACAAGCATAATTTTCATCACATTATTGATTGCAAATGGTGGAATGGATCGCAAGAGGATTGTAGGCCATTAAACTACCAGGAACAAGTGGTATGTACAGCTACCTGCACATGGACAAAAATTTAACAAAACTTCACACAATTTAGCTGATTTTTTTAAAAAGAGAATATGAATCTGGATTTTTGTTTGAGAACCCTGTTAACTGCTTCCCACTGCATTCCCATTTCTAGCAAAACTTCACCAATAATCTTTTACAGTGGTCCTACTCAGCCTCAGGGATAATATTACTCTAGTGTGGTTCCTAACAACTTTTGGTGCTTAGAATGGCTGCTTATGAAGGACCAAAGAAAAGGAAATGCATCACTGAAAGAGAGGACCAAAGAGGACAATAATTTGCATACAGTTATGCTAATACATAGAAATAGATGCACTTTTAGAAGCCGAAATACAGTACATCTCAGCATAATGTGGCAGTGTGCTTGCCTGTGGAATCCATGGTTCAGTGCTTTGCCGTCTCTTTCAGCCAGAATTGGACTGGACAGCCCTTCAAACAGGGGATGCTTTTAAAGAAAGGACTTTCCTCCAGCTGCCCTCCACCTGGATGATTGTCCTCTGTAAGGAGTGTGCAGGGCCACCCTTGGCCGTACAGCAGAGCTGTGAACTCTGTTAACACCCATGGTGGTTAGAATTTCTTGGGACAAGACCAAGTTTCACAGCCCTGATCCAGTTCCTCTGTCTTGGCCCCACTGCCCTCTGTGCATCCAAGGAGAGAGTCTGCAGCAGGGGCTCAGGGGTTTGCATGATCAGGGCTCTGCATTGCACCAAAGTCTGTCTGAGTGAAGCTGGCTCTGCACCTCCAGCACCCAGAAAATGCCAGGGTCAGGCAAGGGAGCTGTGGGGGGAAGCAGAGCCAGAAAATGCCCCCCTATGCGCCTTTCCTTGTGCCAGCCCTTTAGAACCTGGAGTCTTTTAATGTCTGGATTTCCAAAGCCCCCTTCTCCCCTGCTTCTGATAAATTGTTAAATGGCGTGATAGTTACACGGCAATTATATTTCCAGACTGGATGGCATCCTCAGATGGAAATCCTGCCAGCTAACTTGGGAGACCATCCATAATTTTATTCAGTTCAAAGTCTTTGCTCCAGCCTGCGGCTCTCAGCAGGGACACACACACTGAAAGCCTGAGGGAACCTCTGTGAGAAAAGCTGCTGCACCTCTAATGTGTCTCATTCGGCATTCTTGAAACCTCCCAGTGTCCAGTTTTCCTTGATCCTCTGTAATTCACTCAGAAACTCCAGGCTGTGTCACCCCAGGTGGGGACAGGAAGGGTGTGACACTGATGGGGTTGGCACCACCACTGCACAGAGGAAAATGGGCACCACAGGCTGCTGCAGGACTGACAATTACAGCAAGAGGACATCACTTTCTGTACCACATGGTTTGGCCTGCACCCCCCAAAGCCCTTTGGAGGGCTACAGGGGACAGTGCCGTGCTCACATCGAAGTAAGAGTTGACTTACAGGCCAGACAGCTTCTGGATGTGGTCGGAGGCAGCACTGCCATGTCCTTTGCATAGGAAGCAAATTGTCTTGGGCTAGCACTCCTTTGGTAGTCCAAGTCCAAGGTGCCTTTCATGCCTTCACATGGCTTTCTGCATTTTCAAATACTTACTGAACCATGAAACAGAGGCACAGAAAAGCTCCAGCATAAATATAGCTGCTTGCATAGAGATGTTGAGCTGCAAAAAAAAATATGATCAGTCCAGGGCAATCCTATGCATATTTTATTTATTTATTTTATTTATTTAAAACATTTTTATGCCACCCCATCACAACAAAGCCTCAGGGTGGCTCACAACAAAAACAAAATATACAAATATGACAATTATACCACAAAAATATTAAAACCCGTTGCATCTCGGCTTAAAAGATTTAAAATCCTATAAATACCAATAAATTAACAATTAAAATAAGTTTTAAATAAATATTTACTAGGAAGTTCAGGTGTGTTCAGTGGCACGGAATCTCAGGTAGGGATGTACAGGAAGGCAGCATGAGCATACGTCTGAGTCACTGAAGATATTGCAATGGGTTGCTTCAGTTTTTATATGCTAGTGTATTACGGTACTTTAAAAATGTCTTGTAATAACAAAACATACATTAAAATAACTTTAAATGCATAATTTAAAAAAGGATTTCACAAGCACTAAATAAAGAATTATTTGTTTCATCCATATCTATCTTCTCCTACAAAGAAGCCAAGATTGTCTACATGATTCTCTTCCTCTTAACTACATCCTCACAACTACCCTGGAAGGCCAAAGTGAGCTGCATGGAGCAGCACCTAAACATTTCAGTTCTAGCACTAGATGCGGATCCTAATACTTGACACAAGTGGGATGGAGCATAAGATCAGTGGGGATGCTAATAAGACCTCATTCTCTGCACGGCATAAGCCTCTCTCTACGGCACTCCCAGTTACTACTGGATACTCAAAGGAGCATGTGATCTTACTAGCACTAGACCACCAAGCCAGTTTAACTGATGGTACTTTTCCATTGTAACTTCCCTAGCAATAAAAATCTGAGCCCATGTTTTTGGGAAGTCTGCTAAATATGCGTTGTTCCCTATTCGTAGCAATTAATAGCTTGTGAAATGTTTGCAATTCCAACTGGTGATAGGCTCAAAAAGATGCTCTTTTGGTCTGGTGAGTAAAAGGCAGGTTCCTGCGGACTGCAAGCGAGGTGGTTTAAAGAAGCACGTACTTAAATCTGCCCTAAAGAACGCCTTTCCTTGGTTGCATGTGACCAGTTTGTGGGTTCTATTTAGGTGGCCAGGATTTGGGAATTTGTCTAGAAATAGAAAACAGATTAGCAAGAATAAGATAAAGGATTAAACACAACCAGAAGGCAGCCACATTTCTAAAAAGACACAGATGAACACGATTAAGCTTGCAGCATGCGGCAGAGTCTGGAATTAAAAGCGGAAACAGGACCCCAAATCCCAGAGGGCTTTTATGAGCACACTGTTGAGCAATGGGTGGGATTTTAATTGCTCCCCTGTGCAGCAATGACACCTAAAATGTCCTCTGTACCACCATCCTCTCCCCTCCACCAGCCCAGCCACTGGTTCCCTTATTTCTTCCCACTGAAAGAAGTACTTTCTATGTGTTTATTGCGAGAATGGAACTAGCTCTGACTGCATGTCCAGATGGGCCTAATTGAGGGGTGCCATTGTGCATCTGATATTCCACAACGTTCATGGGAATGTTACTTCCATTCTCACTGGTCTTTTCTGGTTCACACACAGAGGACTGGGGCACCATTCTAGGACCCAGTGGAGGATGCAATCCACCACAATGCCTGCTTTGAACTTGAACCTGGAGTTAAAGCTATCTACCAGTTGGAGAACGACTTCCAATGCCTCCAGTCTGCTGAGGTGCAGAACCTCAGGTGCAGGGCCAAAGCTTGGGAAATGAGGACAGCACCAGCACAGCTCTCCAGGGTTCCCCAGGGGACCAGGCCTTCTTCGCCTGGTGCCTTCTCCTTCCCACCACAGCAGTGATCATTTGGTGCTTTCCTGGCATTTGTGCAATCCTCCTTCTCTTGCTCTCAGTCTTCTCTTGCTCTTGCCCACAACAACAACCCTGTGAGGTAGGTTGGGCTGAGAGTCTGTGACTGGCCCAAAGTCCCCCAGTTAGCTTCCTGGCTGTGTGGAAACTAGAACCCAGATCGCCTGAACCCCAGTCCTGCACTCAGCACTGGATGCTTCCATTTTTCTGCTTTATTCTCAGGGCATCTTATAGCTTATTCTCAATTTGCTTTGGTTATGTTTTTGAGCTTACTTAATCATGGATTGTGGCTGGAATTGTTTTGTTTTGGATTGCATATTGCTCCCTTGCTCTGCAGCACCCCTGCCTCTCTGGGCTTCCTGATAGGAACATGCCCTAGGGGTGGAATTACCTCATGGTCTCCCCCTGGGCTTTAATGGAAGCCTGGAAAGCAGAAGAGGCTCCAAGCTGCCAGACATGTGATGAAAGACAGGACATTCAGACACTCCTTGGCCACCTAATCAGTAAGGTAAATACAAGAATTCTGGAAACAACCCATGATGATTTCTTTGAAATTTTCTTCTCCTTTGAATTTTATTTTTGAAAACAATTTCTTATCCATCCAATTAATGACAATTCAGTTGGAGCAGCCTATTTTTTCACCATGATAAGGAAGAAATGCCTCTCTTAATGCTTAGTTACTGGCAGTGAGAGCTTTAAACTAAATATGATTATATTTCGAGCATTTTGGCTGAACTACTTGCCTTTGGTTCCACCACCACTGCAATGTACTACTGATAGCTGCTCCATAATGGAATTCAGCAGTGGGGCTGAAAGATGTTCAACTCCATGTCCTGCATTTTAGAACCCCGGGGCTGAAATTCAGCCCCCTGAGGACCTAGCCTTGATCTGACTCAAAGATACCAAGGAACCCAAGTAGCCTCGTAGTCGCCCGTCACTGGCATATGGTGGGCCCCGAATCAACACCCAGCATAGGACCCAAAGACCCATGGATGCTAACAACACTGTCTTATCTATGACGCAGTGAGCCATCCTTCATTTTAAATTTCCCCAGATAGTCTTATAAAGCATCACACTATGACATCCCAAGAAATTCAGAATGGCAAGCAACTCCCAGCTGCCCACCGCACAAGTCCAAGTGGACAGGTGTGGAAGGTAGGCCTCAGAAGAGCAAGCATCTCCCCTGGCAAGCTGCCCTGCACATGGGTCAGTAAGCAGGAACATTACGGGTCGTCCTCAAGGTCAAGACTCACCATGTCTATGAATCACCCCTGAAGTGCACAGCAGATCATTCCGTTGCTGTGAAGAGAGCTAAAGGGAGGGAAGAAAAGACTTCTTCCTCTGCTGTCCCACAGAGATCTTGAGCTATGGGATCTCAGGAGTGGGCAGGGGATGTTTCTTCTGACTGGCCATCATTCGCAGGCAAAGTGAGTGATGGATTAAGAAGTTTGCATAAATCAACACACTGGTCCATCAGCCTTTCTTCTTGAGTCCAAGATATATCCTAATGTCTTGACCCTTAGCTGACAGCTAGGGTGGCCATGTGTCCTTTTTCACAGAAAACAGTCCTCTGAAGGGCTGCTGAAAGACTATTGCCCATTTTGAAGGTGACCTCTGTTTCAAAGATTTTCCGGTCCAAGTCCAGTGAAAAGGACCATTTGAAGGAGAAAGTGGGACTTAAAGTTGCCCAACAGCAGAACCTGAAAAGCAGACTAAGCAAGTTCAGCTGATCTCACTCTTGCACACTGTGGCAAGATGTACTTATTTCTGTTTAAATTCCAATAATTATTTATAAGCCTGCATCTAGACATATAAATTAGCGCATGCAAATCTTATCCAAAGTGTTTCCACCTCTGTCCACTTTTTGGTGGTTCATAAGCAGCCTCCTAATGTTGATCTGTCTGTTCGTCTCACAGTATTTCCCAGGCTTTCTCTTTCCACTCTGTTCTGTTGTGTCCCAGACATAAAAGCAGAGCCACTGTGGCTTCAGGTTTGTGGACTTACATAACGGCATTGCCATGTTTTCAAGATACTCTGACTGTGCCCAGTGGACTATGCTGTCATTCTTTCTGTCTGCAGAGTAGGCTCAAGATGTCCACAGTGTGTCTAAGAAGCATCGAAGCTGCTTCTTCAGTGATGGAGGACCAAAGCAATATAGCAAGGTGTTCCCACAAGCAGGTATCCTAGAACAGAAAGGATGTGTCATCAAATAGGGCCTCCAATAGCAATCACTTAGCCACAGCTCTCCTGATCACAACTGTAGGGCCAAATTCTAGTCTGTATTTCTCTCTGCCCTGTGCACATTGAACCCACCACAACTTCATTTCTTACATTTGTGAAAAGTGCACTTTCTACACATCCTTCGAATACAATCTTGTGCGGATGACCGTAATCCTCTACATTTCAAGGATGATGGACATCCTATGTAACGCAGGAGGTATATCAAGGCAGAGTTCACTTGTTCTGCTAAGCAGCTGGACAGCCGACCTCGGAGAAGGAGCAGGCACTGCTGGTTGTAATCAGGAGAGGTCCTCAGAATGGAAGCCACAGTCATTTGAAAGATATGGCAATCTAGAGGCTGTCCATGGTTCATAGGATTCCTCTGGTCCAGATGTGTTTGAAAAGTAAGCATTATTGAGAAAGAATATATGCCACCAAGCTATTTCTAGAAGTTGGATTTAATTTCTGTTTCATATTTATCAACTGAATTTGCGTTTTCTTCAAGCAACTTCCTAATGATGTATTCTTGTCCTATTGTCTTTAAATTTAATTTAAATCAATTATTATTATCATTATTAACCTCTATTACATTGCATTTATATCCTACCTTTCTTCCTCTTGCAAAGAACCCAAAGTGGCTTACAAGAGTTGTCTCCTCTCCATTTTTTCCTCACAGCCTGTGAGGTAGTCTAGGCTGAGACTCTATACTAGCCCAAAGTCATCCAGTATGTTTCATTGCTGAGTGGGGACTAGAACCCGGATCTCCTGAACAGAGCTGCAATAAAACTCTGTCAGCCCTTCCCTCTAGTATTTGTGGACTTCCTCTTGTGCTCAGCCTTCTCTTTGGTGCTCCAAAGGTGGTTGCCCCTGGAATGCTACTGCCACAAAGGTAACCCAAACAGAGTTTCCCTTTGAGTTGGTCCTTGAAGGATTAACAAGAATATTGCCTTTCTCCCTCCCTTCCTCCTTCCCGCCCTCCCTTTTCATTTCTGGAGGTTTACATGGAGGATTTTTGGAGTATGGTAGTATCTCATATTATTGCCATATGAAAAGGACATATTCCTATTAGCTTCTTATGTATTGATATTGTCTGCAGAAATAGATTGATTTAATGTTTTGTGAATTTCACTTCATGTTTTCTAATTGAATCACTATATATATTGCTTCATTATTACTGTATTTGTTTTGGTATCTTACTGTGGGCAATACAATAACTGGGCTTCCAGTTATTGGGCATCCTTTGGAAGGAAAAGTATTTATTTAAGCAGTATTTTAAATGTTAATATTATTGAATTTTATTTGGCCAGGGCGGCTTGTTTTATATTGTATGTTTTATATTATATATTTGTATTTTAATGTATATATTTTAAAATGTTATTTTAATTTATTGTTGTAAGCCGCCCCGAGGCTTCGGCAAATGGGGCGGCATAAAAATGTTTTAATAAATAAATAAATGAATAAAAGTAGGATGCAGACATGACATCACATGTTGCTACTGGCCAGGAAGGAATAGTAGAATTTTAGAGTTAGAAGTGTATTTAAGGTTCATCTAGTCCAACCCCCTATTGTTAGACCAAGGTGCATTTAATCCAGCATTTCTTTGCCAGGAACTGGACACCCATGATTAAAGTCATGGCAAAAGTCATTATTTTATATTTAAATTAACTTATAATATTATAGCTCACCAATCATTATATACAAAAACATATGGACATGCCCTGTTGCCACACTGTTCCATTTAAGGTTTTAAATTCAGTCATAACTTGCAGTTGATCCTGCTAAATATTGAGATTTTGCACTGAGCTTGCTTTAGCCTGACAGATCAGCCCTCGCAAAGCTTGCTTTATTTGAATCAAGTGGCAAGGAGATGAGTCCTTGCTTGGAATGAGCTCCTGGACTCACCAAAGTGTGCCTGTGCTCATGCGTGCACACCCCCACCCACACCCCCACACAACCTTATCTCCTGGGCATATATTACACAAAATCATTCATTACATATTGACACACTACTACATTTTAAAACTTTAAATGTTACCCTTTAGGTAACTTGCATTTAATTTTTTTCAATGCTTAACTTGCAGGAGATCTTTCAAGAATATTGCTTTTGTCTAACAATTATCTTTTGTAAAGCAATCTAGGTTTTAATGAACAGAAAAATGAAAGTTTCAGAATAATTCTGTTCTCACAAAACAACAAAAGCAAAGCAAAGCAAAGCAAAGCAAAGCAAAGGGTCTTGGAAACTTTATCCAGTTTGTGCTACCCAGAGAAGGAAATGAGTTCTTGCACCCATCTCTGGCTTGAGCAAACTCTGGTTTTCTGGGACTGGGGAACTAACCAGAACATCAAAAGCAGTAGAAAAACACATTAGATATAATGTGGAGAGTTTATAAGATTGTTTTGCTTTGCTGTTGTCTGAATACAGTACTTTTAATTACTTTTTTGTTATTATATGTTTTATGGATTGTGATCCACTTGGGACTGATTCAGTGGATAATCAGTCTATAAATAAATAAATAAATAAATAAATAAATAAATAAGACACTGAATTGGAGTTGACAGCCTTATGAATTCAGCCCCATGGATTTTTTGGGATTACCCATCAGAGGGAAAAGATCCATTCCACAATCTAAGCAGAATGACTACCCATTTTCTATAAGGACTAGCCTTCCTAGAAATCTATTTAGTCACATTATAAGGGGCTTGTTGGAGCATTTGCCAGATTTAACTGAGCTCCTTGCAATATTTTATTTTATTTTCCATAAAGACTCCTTCCCAATCCTTTAATATGGAGCTGATTCTCTGTTACAGGTAAGGTAATGAATAAATGGGCTAACTCAACTCAACGTAATGTCACCTAATTTGGGGGAAGCAATGCAGGAGCCATTAAATGGAAGGCAAACTCTGACATAAGTCTACAGTTTTTGTTCCATATGCTGAAGAGAAATATTATTTCTTTTTCTTAATATACTCTGTAGTAAAACCACCAATAATATGAAAATAAATGACACCTGGGGCAACCCAATATTGCACTAACAGTCTGTCTCTGATTAACCCCCGTTATCGGTGTATGCATCGTACTAGTTCATTTCAAAGAATTCACAAAGAAATTCATACTTCAGCCTTAAAACAGAAAGTAAAAACACAGCTGATTCGAATTACTCGCTGACCACATGGACTGGGTTAGGTAATAAAATATGGAAGCAGTAAGATATGTAATGCTTTATTAAGCTATCTGAGATACAACAGCATGCATACCAATTATGCCTGCAGGCTACTGAAAGTCTAAGCGAGAGCTATCCTGGACCACCCAAAGAGACAGCTAAACAGAACCTGCTCTTCACTCCACAAAATAGACATCTATAAATAAAAAGCTATATGCTACAGAAGTGCCTGCTTAGCCCTATGTGCCTGTAAATCCACATGTTTATCGAACGTACATTGTCTCAACATGGGCCTATTCTTCTCAGCATTGTTTGAGACATGCTTTTTTTAATGTGTTCCTGATGTGTTTTTAAGCCTGGCTTAAGGCTCAAAGTTTATGAATGTTCAAATAAAACAGCTGAAAATTAAATAAAGACCAGAAAGATGCTTGGATCTGGAAAGGGAGGGGGAAGTAAAGGAGGGATCGAGCTGCCTTTTCTCTATATCAAAGTTCTGTGTGAGTGTGTGTGCGCCCATAGGAGAAAGGGAATAGAATATATGTATATATGTGCATATACACACACACAAATATATACATATTATACAGAAACTGACATGAAGAATCACTTGCCAGTTTGCTGCACAAATAAACAAAATGTTTCTGCTGTTGGACTCCTGCAAATAGACAAATGAAGCTGTTGAGGCTGGTAGGATCAAAGGGCAGGTCTGATACTGAAATGAACAGTTTACGGGCTTTTGTCATAAATGAGAGCTGCAAATGTGGGTTTAACCAGATCAGTGTGCACAGGCAGTCATTTCTGAATTACTTTAAACTAACATGAACCCATTTTATATGGTGCCTCCAACCATATATTGCCCTTCACATGTAAACTTACCCTAGTAAAACAGAACACTGTAGAGTGTTTAATGAAGAGAGATGGTGATAAACAAAACAAAATGACATGTTGCTGGGTTTTGATTACAAAGACCCTGCTGAAAGACACGTTGTCAGTGCTTGGTACGAGAGATGAGATACTTTATAAATAATAATAAAAAGTTTATAAAGCGATTCAGATTTCAACCATGAATTTCTCTAGCCTTAGAAATTGGGGTGGAGCTTGATCATCCATTTTCTTCCTGGGCAAACACTAAAAAGCAATGGAGACTGCAAGCACCAGCTAGTTATTAAAAACTGTGTGGCAACTTCGTGGAATATTCTATGCTATATAATTCGTATATTTTCATTCTTTGTTTCATCATGAGCTTTACCCTAGACTGCTTCACCCTAGCTATTCCACAAGCATGGCACTGATAGACTAGGAAGTTGTGGGGTGATTGACTGATTGATTGATTGATTGGTTTTACTTTCAGGCACAATATTATTATGAACATAGCAAGCCCATAAACTCTGAAGCTTACCTGCACCCTGTACTAGGTGAGAGGAACAGTGAGGCTGAGCTTTCCTTTGCTGTCCATAAGCCCTACATGTTCACTACACTGCCTTTTTGCCCATCTAGATAAAGCATTTCAGGGGAGAAGGGAAGGAAGCTGGAGAGGTTTCAGCTTATATCCTGGTTTGTCTAGTCTCCCCCTTTCCCTGCCCTGCTAAGTGCCCCATTCCCCCTATTCTAAGACCATGTTTCCAACCTCAGAGATGCATTTCTTTTCACTCCGGCTGTGATGGGTGGTGGGGACAGGTTGCAAATCCCCACCCCACCCCGAGGTTCAAGCTCTGCCTTTGCACTTGGATCTGGGAATACAAAGTATCCTATGAGCCCTCATATATTATATAGGGCCATATTTATTTATTTAAAATATGTCTATCCCATCCTTTGCGCAGCCTCAGGATGGCTTACAACAGTAGGACTGCTACTGGAGAACTGCTCACTTACTGATCTTATTATATTATTATGTATGTTCTTTTCATTGCCTGTATTAAAAAAAAAATCATTCAACATAAAATAAAATTTCAGGGAAATAACTTCAAAGAAAGCAAATGAAGAACAGAAGATTTTCTTCACAAGTTTATTATTCTGCTCTATCTACTTTAGATTTTGCTGCACAACTGAGACCCAAGTACTACACAAAAAGCATTTTCCTGTTTTTCTGCTATATAACCGCTAGGTGACGCTGTGGTATAGCTCCACCTGCATCCCTATAGTACAATTACACAACAGGAAAAATACATTTTCTTTTTACAAATAATATCACATTTTGCCAAAACTCTTCCAAAACTTGTTGAAAAGTGCAGATCGGGCACAAAAAACTGGAGATTCATGACATTGTCTAAAGAACCATAAATGCCCTGTGTAGAAATGCTTTAAGGCTACCAATGACTAATATTTATAATAGCTATACCCTACAGGAGTATTGTGTTCATATCCTGTTTGTAGACTTTCCAAAGTTATTTATCTCACCACCATTTGAAGTTGTCCAATGTCTAAGGGACTCAAAAGAAGGTACAAAAAAAAAGAGATTAAATCTTGTCCAACACAGTGGAGATCTTCAAGTATTGGCCTTCTTAGACAAATATGTTTCATAAGATAGATACCTAAATGACAACGGTGGGACCATTGGGAAATTGCCCATCCAATCCTACAGCAGAAGAGTTTTCTGAGGCTGTTGTTCTCAGAAGGGGGGGGGGGGAATATGGTATTGATTAGTATGGGACAATGTCACAATTATATTTTATTATATTAGGCCAGGATGGGGAATTTCTTTCATACTAGGGGACAAATTGTATTTTGGAGATTCCGGGGGTTGCATTCCAAGGATGGCTGGGGCCTAAGACAAAGGGAACATGGCCACAGGAGAAGGAAGTAGAACCATGCACAA
The DNA here is from genome assembly GCF_004798865.1 of Varanus komodoensis. Classification (NCBI taxonomy): domain Eukaryota; kingdom Metazoa; phylum Chordata; class Lepidosauria; order Squamata; family Varanidae; genus Varanus; species Varanus komodoensis. The sequence continues at coordinate 383,728 of NW_025335587.1, read as the reverse complement.
AAATGTAGGAAACCCAGAATGTTATAGCATAACCCTCTTACATTTCTATATGTAATGGGAGGCATTTCTATATTTTAGCATGAGATTAGTTGATGCACAAAAGTCAGGAACCACCCAACAACTGGTGACTGGGGAAAAGTGCTTCTGGACAAACGGGGAACCTGGAGGAGACTGAACCCCAGGCCACCAGTTCTCCATCCCTGCTGTAGATCATGGTGAGTATAAGTGGCTGAATAAAGCAGAATAAATCCTGAAAATGAAAGGATCAGCAAACTTTACTGAACCATAAACTGGCAACCCCCTGATTGAGGAGAGTAAATCAGGGAGAACTTCTAACAGCATGAAATCATCATTTCTCCTCCTCCTCTTTGATATACTGAACATGGAATTATTTTTAAACACTAGAAGTCTAGGCTGAGCAGAAACTTACATGGCTCCACATGCTGCTAGGCAGCACACCTTTGTGACTTGTCTGACCCAAAAGGCTCTCTAATATAGGAAATGTTAGGTTAATGGGTACCAGAGTTGGGGCCTTTTCTGTGAAGTTCTCACACCTAAGGAATTCCCTTCCTCAAGATATGTGTTCCCAGCAAAGGTTAAAGAAAAATCTGTATTCTTATTATTTTATTCCACATGTTAATGGTTTTCAATTAACTGTCTGGCACTGCTCAGTTCAAAGGGCACGCAATATAAACACACAAATGATTATTACATTGTTGTCATGTCTTATACTAGTTTCTCCCTGCCTTGGGAAGGCACAATAATTTAGAAATGCTAAAATAAAATAAAACATCTACAGAAAGTCCATGTGTTCTTTCAGGTTAATAAGACTCTTCCTCATCATATTCATGGTTGGCCTCAGCATGCTAGATAAATTCGTTCCAATTCACAGATCTGGCTAGAACAGATTAGCCTGTTCTTGGGTCACCACTGGAGACAGAGCTGGTCAGCAGCAGAGAATTCCTTCTTCTGGGCATGCTCTCTTAAATCGGCAGCACAAGGTGATCGCACAGGAACTCAGAAGAGCTCCACAACAGCCAATTGCCCACCCAAGTTAGCCTCTGTAAGAGGCAACATCTTTCTTGTTCTATTTGTGTACTTATTACATTTCTATACAACCCAACAGCTGAAGCTCTGGTCAGTTCATAACAATTAAAAGCAAACCATATAACACAATAGAATGCAATATAAAAGTTGAAACATTTGAAACTAGAGTATAAAATAAAAATTGTAACCAAATAAAACCTAGTGGTAATACAATATTTCAAAGTAAAACAAAAACTGAAAAAGTGAAATGCCTGGGCAGATAGCAAGGTGCCGAAAGGTGCTGAAAGGAGCACAATATACACGGCAGGAGAGCCTCTTTAGGAAGTTCATTTCACAGCTGGGAACCAGAACAGAAAAGACCCCTCTCTTAGTGGTCATCCATCTTCACATCCTTAGCTGGACCTTCTGAAACAGAACTTCTGAAGACCATCTCAGGATCTGAGCTGGTATATACGTACAAGAGGAGACAGTCCTTCAGATAATCTGGTCCCAAACTGTTTAGAGCTTTGATTGTTAGCACAAGCACAGAACTTGGAAAGGAACTGGAAGCCAGTGTAGATGGAGAAGCATTAATATAATATGATCACACTGGCCAGTCCCTGTTAGCAATCTCACTGCCATATTTTGGACCAGCTGAAGTTTCCAGATTACTTTCAAAGGCAACCCAAAGTATGATGCATTACTGTAATCCAGGTGAGTTGTTAACAGAACATGGACAAGTTCAGCTAGGCTATCTCTGTCCAGATAGGGCCACAGGTCATATCATGCTAAACTGATAAAAGGGGCTCCATGCCACCAAGTCCATCTGTGACTCTAGTGACAATGCCAGATACAAGAGCACCCCCAAGCTACAAACCTGATACTTTAGGGGTGGCATCAACCATTCCAACAAACAGAAGAACCACATACAAACAGTGCCTCTGTCTTGTCTGGACTGGGTCTAAATGGATTGGTCCTCAGCTAATCTGTTAGGGCATCCATGCCTGGTTCTGATGAAAAGGAGCATATGAGCTGGGCATTGCCTCCATTTCATCTGTATCTCCACCTAATCTCCCCAAGGGGCTTCACACAGGTGCTGAACAGCATGGAAAATAAATTAATGGACGGGCATCTTATTGACTTCCCTTCCCTTGTTGTTGTTATTGGTGTTGTGCCTGCCCTTCTTTCCATTTAGCTTTTGGCTGAAGCCCAGTGCAGCTGCTGGGGCAATTGTGGTCACTGCACTAGGGCTTTGTCAGGCAAGTAGGATGGGCACTTATGCACTGCAGAGGAAAGAGGAAACAGATTTGCCTATGTTGATTTCTATGTGCAGTTGAAAATTTGAAACAAATTTGCATTATTTCAATAGAAATAGAATACCTCTCATCGTACCTAGGAATAGGGTAAGCAAGTGATCTGCATGTCCCTTCAGTCTGCTATGCAGGTGGCAATGCTGAGTGTGAATAGACAACTACAGGGCCCTCTTTTCTCCCTTCTTATGGCCCTTTGACTTTAAACAAATATAGGGTTATTCTCTGCAAAGGAGGATTCATGGCTGCACTGCCTGGTTTAATGGTGATGTCCATTTCTGCATAACTAGTGACCCACCAAGCAAAATAGAGCTGAGTGCCACCAGCTATGTTTGGTTGACCACCATGGGCTTATACAAACATCCAAGTTTTTCTGCCAGCTGCAAAACAGGCATGCTTTCTATCGTCTGGCAGTCTATAAAACATGGCTGTTGGCCTGTGTTTGGTTTGGTGATTTGTACGTTAGACAGGCCTGGCCTAGATAATCCATTGACTCTCTTCCAACTCTTCCATGCCGTGATTCAAGTATGCGGAATCTGCAGAATGTTTGCTGCAGGTCACACCCATGTCTCAGATGCATATTATTTGCTCCAGGGCACACCCAGCCCTGCCTTAGCCTCCCTGAGATGGTTTTGCTCACCTCTTCCCACCAAACAGCCATGGAACAGTTAAGTGCCTTTTCCAAGGCCACACAGAGAGTAGCTAGTATAGCCAGAGCTAGAAGAATTCAGGAGCATTGGCTTCCAGCCCTATCTGCTAAGCAGAATTCCCTCATCACTGAGCAGATTTGGAGGTGGGGGTGAAGTAGGGTACATATGGTTTCCGACAACCATCCCAGAGGATCACACTGGGTGGGTTTTCCAAATAAAGAGCAGCAGCTTGCTAGGAGGGGAGCAGAAACTCCCAGTGACAGACAACCACCAGCCTTACAAGAAAATGCTCAGCAAAGCATTGCTGTTTTGCAATCTATTTATAAACAGTTGTTTGTTTTATCATCTTTATTGGAAACAGATTAGAGTGAATATGAACTTCTGGAAAGAGGGTTTTTAATCAAGATGCCTGGAATTTGATTAGCAATGCATTGCAATCGGCAGTCATATTGTACAGTGGCTCAAATTGTATTTTACTTTAGACTACATGTTTCCAATGCTGTTTTTATTCAAAAACATGTCTGCTTATGGCAACATTCCTAAACTTACTTACTAGGGAGTGAACACCATTGGACAGAGTGGGACTTGCTTCAAAAAAAAAGATATGTGTGATCCTGCTGCATGGAGATCTGTTAGTCTTTCAAGCAGCATTTCAAGTTTAAATTGATTAAATTGATTGGGTCACACTTACTTGAATAGATCAAAACTGCAGGATCAGGCTGAGAGTCTGCAACATTTAGGATTCCTCAATCAAGTCTCCAAGAAGAGTATCACAGTATATGACAGGCAGACAGGAATTACATGGTCTGTGCTCTCTTTCCTTTATTTACAGGGCAATAGAAAAGAGGGAACTCCACATATGAAAATCTTAAGTAACACATGGCTTTTTCCAAATGTTTACTTTGACTGTTTCTCTAAAAAAGAAAAACCTACAGGCCATGATCCAGCACAGTCAAATATGCGTGATTGGAATAGGCTTAGGTTCCCCACCCCCGACAGAAACTGGAAAAAGGCTGTGAATTTTCAGGCAAGAGGTTGAGGGGTTAGACCCTTCAGCCTTGGCTAATGCGGACCTGGGCCATTTGGCACCATAGTGAAAAATGTTTTACAGTCATGACCATTTCATTTGCTTTAAATTGAGTTTAACTGCATTTAGCTACATTTACTTCTTTCTTTCATCCTTTGGCATTTTGCATGGCTGTGTAAATGTCATTTGCTCATTTTCAGTTGCTTCTTTACTTTCTAATATTTCTGCTGATGCATTTATTGGTTGGATCAGGTGGAATATTTTACTCCATAAGGAAAAGGACTATAATTGTTGGATCTGAAAATTTCTAGAAATAAATTCCTAATTTGATTCTTCTAGGAAATATACTACCTATTAACTAGATATCACATTAAACTATTTTATTTGAATGATTTAAATTAGAAAATGGCAACTTTGCATCAAATAAGTTGAACCATTTGTTCATCTGTTTGCATACATGCATGTGTGGTAGAAGAGATTTACAAATTTCTTTAAATGAAATTGTGATGTTCCAATCTCATTTCTGTTTTGAACAACACTGTGTTGTAAACAGGGAAAATGTGGAATTATGCAGAAAACAAACAGTTTTTTTATTTGACACAGTTTTTTGTATATTTTTGATATTCTGCCATACTGCAAAAATTATATAGTGGAGGAGCAGGAAAGAAAATTATATTCACATTTGAATTCTGAAATGAAAGAAATAGTGGATATAGTGGATGAGCTGCACTGTGCAGAAAAGTCAAGGCATTTATTTCGCTGCTGACCTGCCTCATTCACAGAATTTTATGGAGGCTGCAAACTTCTTCTACTGATAGACCTCCCATGTGTTCCCAGTGCTCCTTCTGTCTTTTTACTGCGGAAAGTCTGTTAAGAAAAAAATGGAAATCCTTTACAATGCCTTCTGATAGCTTGCACTAGAAGTACAATCAGTTTGCACTGGATTGTGACCATAGACTACAACCCTGCCCCTAGTTCTGATCTACTATTACTTTTATGCAATTGTGGGTATAATTACATTTCTGGCTGTAAACACTTGGAAGAAAAGGCCTTAGTTTTTTACAGTGAAATATGATTCTCTAATAGTTCTATTTAGCAGTGTAGATTGAAATGCAGGATCTATGAAGTCTTATTGTTGCAGAGGAGGTCATTGCTATGATTTCCCACATAGAATTGCAAACTGCATCTTTATTTTTAAAAAAGCTGTACAGTGTTATTGTAGCTGAAAGAATAATCACAAGTTGCTTTTAACGTGTGTGATACTCAATGACTTCAAGGTATTTACATCTACAGCAAATAATAAATAAAATAAAATAAAAGATGAGGAAGGGATTTCTTAGCACTCAATGCTTTTTATCATGTACCCATATCCAAGTATATTTTTAATATAGTGTGATGCAAGTGGACAGAGGCCCAATTCATGCATTATCCTCAAAGAAAAATCCTTATAAAATGGGTGTGTCGCGATCAGGTGGCTTCATGACGAGTCCAGCTCATATGTTGCATTACCTGCACAATGATGACAAGATTTCCATTGCAGATCACTTATGAAACAGGATCTAGTTACAGACAGCTAGGAGGAACGGCTTCACACCATTTCCTGGAAAAGTGTGTATTCTGAAAAACATTATTTTAAACAAAACTTTCGGTAGATGAACTAGGAGAGAAAACATTGGACACATTTCATATTCTGAAATTTAGAATTAGGAAAACAAAGTATGACCTCAGTATTAAAGAAAAACTTGGCCAGACACGAGGAGGCACAGGTCAGTGCTGATAAGCAAGCTCTTCATTGGGCAATGGGTTTTTGGAAGTCCCTTTGCAGTTGTACAGCCTCCCTTGGCACTTGATATGCCTCTTGCCAGTCTTGAAATCTTTCAGAAATGGCTCACAGTGAAGAATAAGCTGCAGGTGGACAAGGAAACAAAGACTGAGATGTGTAAGGGTAGCCATGAACTTGAAAAGGGCAGCAGTGAAGGCCATTTCACCAGACATCACGACCAAGGGCATCTACATTAGCGTATTCCTGTTTACTGTGGACAAGTGTGAAAGCTGGACAGTGAAGAAAGTTTACAGGAAGAAAACAAGTATGTTTTGAAACATGGTGCTGAAGGAGAACGTTGTGAATACCCTGGACTGACAGACAAGCAAGCGGGTCCTACATCAAATCAAGACAGAACTGTCCCTAAAAGCAAAAATGACAAAACTGAAGCTTTCATACTTTGGGCACATCATGAGAAGGTTAGGAGAAGGCAAGAACATTAGGGAAAGTTGAAGGCAGAAGAAGAAAAGGAACAATAATTTAGATTAACTCCATCACAGCCTTGAATTTACAAGAGCTGAGCAGGGATGTAAAGGCTAGGCCATTGTGGAAGGCATTAATTTAGAATGTCATCATAAGCTGAAGATGACTTGATGGCAAACCACAACCAGAACAATCTGCTCTGTGGCTAAAGCAGTGAACTTTGGATCCCAGTTATGATAAACAGAGAAAAAAATCAGAGTCCAATCCTATGCATGTCCACTCTGAAGTAAATCTTGTTGATTTCAGTGAGACTTACTGCCAATGAAAAGCAGAGCTGAGCAGAGAAGCAATAAATTTAGCTAGAACAAACCATTATTCAAGCTATAAAATACAATGGATTTAACCCTGCAGCTGCTAGACACTCTCTCAGGTGCCATAGGAAATGCATTTTGAGATTGGAACTGGAGTGCTCTTCCACCTTTGCAGACAGTGTGGTTCCCCACTCCCATGCCAGCTGTTGACCCAAGCAAGAAAGGCCCAGAACTGGCATGGGTCGTGGGGATGGCATGAGGTGGAAGAGTGAGGATGTCATTGTCCTGGCAACTGATCAGTCTTTCCTCCTCACAAGTAGGGGAAAAGTGATTGGGAAGAATAATGAGAACTAAGCAGAGAAAGTGAATAGTATGTAACAAATAAAATAAAATAAAACCCCCTCCCCTCTAATTAGAAATGGATGTATCTTTCAAGTTAGGGTTTGCCAAGTTTCTAATTATTCCAACCCTGTATTAATTTGCCACATTTCCACATCCAACTGAATTTTAAAGTCTCTATAAAAATGTGCACGCATGCATTTCTTCTAATATTGAATGGATTTCTCCATATAAAGTTTTTGTAAGTCATTTCCCCGAATGTAATGTTATTTTTTCATATTCACATTATTTTCACTGTTTTATATTTACTTTTACACACACACACACACATGCATGCACACAAATAAAAGAATTGTATTAGAAATTGGTAAGAGTGGAAATAATCAAGTGTAACTGTATTTCAGTTTCAATTTATTTGAAGCATTATTTATTTATTTATTTATTTATTTAAAACTTTTCTATGCCACCCCCATCACAACAAAGCCTTGGGGCAGCTCACAAAAAATACCAAAAAAACCCAAAACATTTAAAACCCCCCGGTGCATTCTCAGCTAATTTAAAATCCTAATAAATACAATAATTTGCCAATTAAAATAAGTTTTAAATAAAAAGGTCTTAGCCTGGCACTGAAAAACAAATAATGACAGCGCCAGGCGGACCTCTCTAGGGAGCGCATTCCATAGATGGGGCGCCACCGCAGAGAAAGCCCTCCTCCGGGTACTCACCCTCCTAATATCATTCACAGAGGGTTCCCGGAGAAGGGCATCCGTTGCTGAACTCAAGGGGCGAGAGGGCATATATGGGCGCAAGTGTTCCTTTAGATATCCAGGTCCCAAGCCGTTTAGGGCTTTATAGGTCATAACCAACACCTTGAATTGGGCCCGGACTTCAATTGGGAGCCAGTGGAGCTGACGGAGAACTGGGGTTATATGAGAACAATGCCCAGTCCGCGTCAGCAACCTGGCAGCTCTATTCTGCGCCAATTGAAGTATCCTGACCGTCTTCAAGGGTAGCCCCACGTAGAGTGCGTTACAGAAATCTAATCGGGAAGTTACCAGCGTGTGTGTCATTATGATCCAAACCAATCCCCCACCCCAATTGCTACCTACAATATGAAAGAATGTACCAAGGCACCAATGTACCAAGGACAGGTTTCCTTGCCTGGTGGTGGTATATGAGATACCCAAGACCTTAAATCAAGACAGGTACATGGAAAGCACCTCTCAGAAGTGGAAATTTCAAATAAAAAGAAATGGGAAGGGTTGCTTACCTCTCTTGACACCAGATTCCTGAGCTGCCTTTTCTTCCTCCAGCATTTCCACCACATGCTTGTTCTCATATGTTTCCTATCCATAATCTTGATCTTATACTTCATGTGGTGAGGTTGCTTAAACCTAACTGAATTCAGTAGGATTTGAGCAACTGCGGATGCATTCCTGTGGCTTCCTGACATCATCTCGGGGGCATAGGATTATTCAGAGCCCCAGCTCCAAGCTTTGTGACCTCGGACGTGGGATTTGGAATGCTGAGCCCCTGTCCTGAGTCCCTCACAGCTCACACGGCAAGAGTCAGGCTAGCGGCATCTATGAGGTTGCAAATTGGGTTTGGAGAGCAGGCAAGGGATGTGCTGGGGACAGCTGGCACCATATTCAGCAGCACCCCAGTCTTCTCAGCTAAATGGCCATTGAGATGAAATGCAGGATATGAGGTACAGCAGTGGTGAAATTCTCCTTTGCCATGCTTCATGCCATGAAAAAGGGTGCAGACAATAAGGGTGTACCCCTAGCTGTATGCAGAGTTGTAGCCAAAATAATTTTAATTTTTAAATTATTTTCACCGTGCAATTGTAATATATGCTCTTCCTACCACAGTGCTATGAAACTAGCTCCCAATCACTTGAGATCCATAATTTAGGAGACTCTGCAGTGATCTGGCAAGGTTACTTAGCAATTATGCCAATGTGATTCACACCTTTATCTCAAGACTTCATGCATTCTCTTCACAGTACTTTAAATCACACTCCAGCCATTGATAAAGCACACAATTTTGCTTACTCTAATGACCTCTCACTGTTTAAGTGGGAGGTGCCTTCAGGACTGATTCAAGGATAGCAAATGTGGCCATCAAGTAATGTCAGATGTCAAGTGATGACAAAAAGAAGAAGTAATTATCATCCACAAAGCCATTTGGATTAATCCTTATGGCTTTGAGAGAGTTATGTGCCCAGTGGTTGGATAGCAGCAAGTGTGGATTCAGAATTCATTAAATGGCTAATCTCAGCAAACTGGAGATTAAGGGCCAAACCAAGCATAACATTATTCATGCAATTAGTGATTTAGTGGATGTGTTTTTAGGTAAAAGCTGCCAGGAAGGTGGAAGAGGAGATGTGGATTGGGATGATAGTTAAAATGAATGCTCAAATGGGTGCTATTCTCCTTTTTGGGAAAAATCAGGCAATTAGATAATGATACAATCATAATAATAAACCACCCAGAGATTTGGGCTGATAGGCAGTACAGAAATAAAAACAACTGTTTTAGCTATAGGAAAATGGGAATGGATTGACTAAGTTTAAACTTAGCTATAGGGAATGTGAACAACATAGTCAGGTGAGACCACCTTTTCCCATCTGGACCTGCCAGGACAGGAGTCCATGTTCTTCTATACCAAACTGGCTAGAGAGATAAAGGTGGTGGGGATCCAAGACGAGGCCTTCTATGTAATAGCACCCTAGGGATAGAACCCCATTGCTAGGGAGACTCCTTTCTTATTAGCCATTGGACAACTGGGAACTGCTATACTGTTCCTTTGAACTTTTCCTAATTAAGGATACTGTTTGATTTTGGGAGATTCCTCTGCTTGATTGTTATCTGTTTCATCAGTTTTGTTTTGCTGCTGTTACTGTTTTTATTGACACATCAGGTCAATAAAAGAAATTGATAAACTTTTCAAATAACAAACAAAGAAATACTGCATTTATGGTTTTACTGTAAACTGCCCTATGATCACAGTTAAAGGAGGGCTTTCTCTGTGGTGGCGCCCAATCTATGGAATGCGCTCCCCAAAGAGGTCCGCCTGGCGCCGTCGTTATTTGCTTTTCGGCGCCAGGCAAAGACCTTTTTATTTAAATGTCATTTTAATTGTTAATATTATTTGCTTACTTTATCTGGCCAGGGCGACTTATTTTATATTGTTAATTTGTTTTATATTTTGAATGTATTATATTTTAATTTTATGTTGTGAGCCGTCCCGAGGCTTCGGCGAATGGACCGGCATAGAAATGTTTTAAATAAATAAATAAATGGAGTCACAGTTCAGAAACATTTCAAATGGTAAAATAATAAAGAAAGTTTACACACTGGAATCCTTTCCTATAATAACTGTAACTGAACACCAACAATGTTCCATTCATTTGCCTTTTTTGTCTAAAAATTCCAAATTTTGGGCACAAACCTATACATATTTAGATGGGATGAGCTGATATTCCCCTGATCCCCCCTTCTCTTGTTATTTTTCCCTTTTCAAAATATCCAAGAGTAGCCATGCATCAAGAAGTATTTTACATCCACAGAGAAGATCAGCTGACTATTCAGAGCTATTAATGTGCCTTTGCTGAGTCCAAAACTCTGAGGGGTGTTGCTTCATGCTGAAGCCAGGACAACTTTTAATGATTGTCACATCCACAGAAATCTGGCCAGAAACCCACAATAATGCATGGAAACGATAGTTATGAGAAACCAAAGACAGACCATAGAAATGCCACAACTGGATCAGGATGACATGACAGACCAACAAGGGTAAAGAAGTCACGATGACTTCTGATGTATGACTCTGCCCATTGTGAACTGTGGGTTGTTCTCTGTGGTTTGTTATCTCAGCTGGGTTCAGAAAATACAATCTAAATTTTTCTAACAACCCACATTTCAGAAAACACCCCAAGGCTCAGCAACAGTCCACACTCACATACAAAACCCCTGAGAGTGGATTATTGTGAAGTCTGAACCCACCAGAGTGTGACCACAGCACAGTCCAATTTCGCTGCACACTGCCCAGCAAAGCAACTAGCCTTTAGCACTGGACCTTTTGATGTGCATTCTAATAAAACAAGGGTGGGAAGACTCAGGACTGATAACTAAATTCAGCCCTCTGGGGTGCCTCAGACAGCCACACCTCTTTCTGTGGCCCTGCCCATTTCCGCTACCCACTGATTATTTAGTGGTTTCCCCGGATAAGCATTTTCAGCACTGCCTTATAGTATGCACATTTTTTCCATTGGAGTGTATACAACATGGATCCAGAGAGTTCATGTAATGGGAAAACACTTTGAAAAGTCCCATGCTATTCATTAAGCAAAGTGGATTGAAGTTTGCCCAAACCAGGACAGAAAAAGAGATGCCTAATTGGGTTGTGGACATCTGGACTGTAAAGGAATGACATTTTACTGGGGTAATTGGATATGAAAATCATAGAAGCAATTGTTTGGCTGCACATTCTTGTATGTGTCTTGGTGTTGATTTGTCCAGAGGTCTTGAAAGTGAGAATGCCAGACTACTGTTGCACAGCTGTGGATGAGTTTTTCCAGCTGAATTTTGCAAATATGTTGTTAAGTGCAGTGGGTTTTCTCCTGTTTTCCTTTACAGCCTGGGAATCTGTCCAGTCATGTATTGGACACTCAGTGACACTTTGGCAATAGCTCGAGTTAGGGGCTGCCTGGTTCTGTGTTTTCCTGCATACAGCTAAAGGAATGTTAATTGTATCTCAGCATCACTTTGATTTTCAAATGTCTTCTTGAAATGGTGATTTATTCTCACTCTATCCCCAGCTCCTTTTTTAAAACAGGGTTCCATGGCTTATTGAAGTAGCAGTAGCTAATGAAGAGGATGAAAAATCCTAAAGAACATTTCTGCATTTTAGTTTTGTTGTGCACAGCTAAATTGGAAGTTCTCCTATACCAGCTCCACAGAAAGAGCATGAGAACAACAAAAGAACACAGAACCAGCTGTTTTTGACTTAGAATGAGGAGCAAGGATATGACATCTTAGGCTCTGAGGTGCACAAGAAGCTAGCTTTTCTGTGTTGAAAAGTACATTTTGAGACCTGCACACATAGTTTGCTTGTATTACTAAATTACCTAAAAATGCCATATGAATCTACATTACAGTAAAGTGCTTAGTAAAGCAGTGAAGCAGTATATTATACTATAGCTTCTGTATAGTCTGAAATGCCTGATCCTGCCTAATCCTGGAAGCTAAATAGGGTTAGAATCTGGATGGGTGACTTGTGTTGTTGATTCTATGATTATTGTTGTAAACTGCCCAGAGAACTTTGGCTATGGGCAGTATAGAAAGAAGAAGAAGAAGAAGAAGAAGAAGAAGAAGAGGAAGAGGAAGAGGAAGAGGAAGAGGAAGAGGAAGAGGAAGAGGAAGAAATGTGCCTGACATTGCCATTGTTGTTGTTACAGGGAAAAAAATCCAAGTGATTAGCTGGAAGAAGCAGCCCAGAATTGGTCATGAGATACATGGCTGGATGGGGTCACTGGAGAGGTGGGTGTGGGCTTGGACATACTCCAGGAGATGGTGGAGGACAGGGAAACCTGGAAAAATGATGTCCATGGGTCGTGAAGAGTCAGGCATGAACAGAACAGAAAAAATCTAGGTCTGGATTGGAATGTTCTGGAAGATTCAGAGATAGTCAAATCAACACATGACTCTTGTAAAGCAATGTGAAATCAAAATGTGAGCACTCCCGAAGATTCAGCATTCAAGGAACAGAGAGGCTGAGACACAGACTGCATGCTTCCAAAAATCAGTACATTTCTCCCCAAGCAATCCATGCAAGAAGACCAGGATGAGGGGAGTTAGAAGCAGGGGCTGTTTTGTGACAGAGAGTTCTAACTTAAAACCACAGTGAATGGTGATTTTCTAATCCCAGTGCATCAAGGGAAGCTTGCTGAAGTCTTGCAGCTTTTTACTAGTTCTGTCTCTCTACAGCCAGAATGTTAAAAATGCCTTGATAGGATCTGTGGGACTTGGGAGGGTCCCACAGGGAGGCTGCTTTGAGTGGTTGCTAGATATGCAGGTCCTTCTGCCTGTGATACTGTATGATCCACACACACTATTTACTACTGTCTTATTCCATATACTGTGACTTTGGCATCAAATAAGCAGAAATGAGAAAGACTTGAACTGTTTTTCATTTGTTCTCCCTCCCTAGTCCATAAACTCCTTCTGAAATTTTACAGGTTTCTTAACTAGGGCCACCTGTACACTCTGTGCAATTGCCTATGAAAACACAGCCCATCATTTTGTTTGGAAAACTGTGAGATGTAAAGGCTGCTATTGCACAAAGTTCTGTGCACCTAATCGTCTGAAAACTTGGCAGGCTTGATTCCATCAGAAGGCTTAACTATCTAAATCTGCCAAGAAATAAAGGAAAAGTTATTGGCAGATCCCTTGAAACTGAAAATCAATAAGTAAAAGTATATAGTGCAAGCCCTATCCCTATAAAGCTGACATTTGGCAGGCATTACCAGCCCATCCAGACTGAATTCAGTTATCACACACAGAAAAAAGTTATAGCTATTCCTTTATTTCCAAATATTGGGAGAAATGAAGAGATGAGTTTCCAAACATTTGAGAGATTTACTAGTTTGGGGAGATGTGAAACTTTCTGGCAGTATGAATTTGTGCAACTCCGAATTTGCCCAAGGTATTTAGAAACATAAAATCATAGAAACAGAGTGAGTCAGAAGGGGTCTCCTGGGCTATCTAGTCTAACCCCCGGCTCCAGCCGGCTCCACTCACGACATGCCCATTATGTGCATGTCCAGCCTATCTCTGAACACCCTCACTGATGGAGCCTCAACAACCTCTCTTGGAAGCCCATTCCACACCCTCGGGGTCCTAACTGTCAGGAAATGCTTCCTGGCATCTAAATGGAACCTTGGCTCCCTGAGCTTTGCTCTGTTGGAGCGCGTCCTGCCTTCCTCTGCAGGGGAGAACAGGTTTCTACCCACCTCCGTGTGACATCCCCTCACATACCTGTATGTCACCAACATATCACCTCTGAGTCTCCTCTTCTCCAGCCTGAAGAGACCCAGTTCCCTCAGTCTCGACTCATACAGCTTTCCCTGCAAACCGGCCACCAACCTTGTGGCCCTACGCTGCACTGACTCTAACCTGGCTATATCCTTCCTGTAACGAGGGGCCCAGAACTGAACACAATACTCCAGTTGTGGGCGCACCAGCCGTATAGAGTGGCAGTGATACCTCTCTCAATCTAGAAGCCACACTTCTGGCTATGCAACCAAGGGTGGCGTTCGCCCTCTTGACCACCACTTCACACTGCTGACTCATGTTTAGCCTGCAGTCAACCAGTACCCCAAGGTCCCTTTCACAAGTGCTGCTCTCCAGCCACTTGTCCCCTAACCTGTACTTATGACACCCATTCCTATTCCCCAAGTGCAAGACCTTGCTCTTATCCATATCGAATGCCATCCTGTTGTCTCCTGCCCACTTCAATAGTCTGTCCAGATGCTTTTGGATCTAGAGTACCTGCTCCTCAGTTGTGGCCACTGCTCCAGTTTTAGTATTGTCTGTGAATTTGATCAGCAGACTGTTCACCCTTTCTTCCATGTCATTTATAAAAAGATTAAACAGGATCAGCCCCAGGACAGAGCCCTGGGGGACCCCGCTTGTGATGGGCTGCCATCCCGATGATTCCCCACAAATGGTTACCCTCTGCTTTTGGTCAGTCAACCATGCCCTAATCCATCGGACAGTGCTTTGGTGTTATCCCAAAACTCCTCAGTTTCTCAACCAGGATATCATGGGGCACTTTGTTAAAGGCCTTGCTGAAATCCAGGTAGACCACATCCATTGCATCCCCTTCATCTAGCCATCTCGAAACCTTGTCATAGAATTCCACAAGGTTTGTCTGGCAGGACCTGTTTTTGCGGAAGCTGTGTTGTGTGGCTGTCAGCCTCCCTTCCTTATCTAGCATCACTAGATCTCTCTCTGTTATGAGTCTTTCCACTGTTTTTCCTGCAATGGACGTAAGGCTAACCGGTCTGTAATTCCCCATGTCCCTTCTACTACCCTTTTTGAAAATTGGGACCACTGATGGCACCCTCCAGTCCTCTGGAACTTCACCCACTCTCCACGAGGCCTCAAAAATGGAGGCCAGTGGGCGTGAGATAACCCCTGCCAACTCTCTAAGTAATTTAGGAAAAATCTCCTCGTATCAGTGAATGGGTAACTGATAATCTCCAAGACATAGAACTAATTTTATACTGTCCATATATCACAATCTGAACCAAACACTGGTCAGTACATACCCCTGTCCTTCTATATGACTAGACAAGATTTTAAGTCATCTACAGCCATGTCTGTTGGGGATAATACCCATATAGATCTCCCTGACTTAAGACCAGAGTTTAGACTGAAAGATTCCTGTTGAATTGGGTTCTAGTTCAGTAGTTCTGTGATACATTTCTTTGACCAAGTTCAGATATGTGAACTTAGCCTATGGACTTATTGTTATGCCATGCAACTAATGCAATTGAGCCACGCTTAAATTCAAACAAGACCAAACATAGCTTCATAAATATTACCCTACCTGATGTCTTGTAGAAGTTTTGGACTACAGTGCCATGAATTCTTGAAAAACTGATCATGTTAACTAGGGACAATAGGAGTTGAAATCCAAAACATGTGCATGGCACCAGACTGGGGAAGGCCATTCTAGTCCAGGCCAAATCTCTCTCCCTTAAGCCCTGTTCCCTGTGCTTTTGGTCTAAAGGAGTGTTACTTGTTACAACAACCCACAACTCACCCTGGCAGTAAGCCACTGTGGCTTTGTTGTCATGTAAGTAGCCCACAGTGTACCCAACAAACATTCAGGCCCTCCATGCATTGTTGTCTACACCCACAGGAACATTTGCACCTTTGGTTACATCTGACAGCCTGCCTTTGGACAGCTGTCAGATGGAAAGCTTTAAAAAATAATAATACTTTCCATGATATTTTGGCAAGAAAAGTGTGGAAAAATATCTGGTAAACATAGGCAGCACTTCCAATATGGGTTTTGAAATAACTGTCCTTACCTGTTAAAACGGGGATCATAAAAGCTAGCTTTGTAGCTGACTTTCAGTCTTCAGGATAATAAAAAGCTTACGTACACTACAAAAAAGCCACGATGAGGTCAAAACAGTGCCTGACTGTGGCAGGAGCTGTGGGGAAGCCAGTGCCAGGTGCCCCTCAGGGACACGTGGCCACAAGACATGCTTGGCAGATGCAGTAAGGGTTTTTTGCTACTCCTTCCAAGGATGTGGTTGGCCAGTTCCTTCTACCCATGATGAGGCTGGTCACCCCGGTTTGGATGACAGGACAACCCTCCACGTATGCACCAACTCCAATAACTAATCGTGGGTTGTCAGGGTGGCTTGGTGCCCACAAAGAAGTCACTCTGCAAGGATTTGGTTTGGGTTTACACAACACAAAAAACTATTATGGGCACCCAATCAGTATTTCCAGCAAGCCTATGTAAGGTTCTCTGCATGGTAGAAGAAAGAAGTGCACAACCACGCCTTGCTTTGTGATAGGGATTGCCAGCATGCATGGACCAGGCCCTTGGTATTATGTCCATGGGCAAAGTCTTAAACCTGAAGAGGCAAATGCCAGAGCAATGTAAAATGCAAGAACCCTTTAGCGTTAGTTGAAACTCTTGTCAGAAAAATGGCTTCCCTGCTTCATTTGTTATCATGGCCGCCATTTGAAATGGCTCCAGTTACAACAGTGAATAAGGTGAAAGTGCTAAGTTAAAGTTGTTTTTGTGGATCGTTTTGTTTGACAGGACTGTCAAATGAGCAGAAGGCTAAAATTAAAGATTAACTGGTGCCTTTAGCTTACAAATTTTACTACCCTGAAC
Source organism: Varanus komodoensis (assembly GCF_004798865.1). Classification (NCBI taxonomy): domain Eukaryota; kingdom Metazoa; phylum Chordata; class Lepidosauria; order Squamata; family Varanidae; genus Varanus; species Varanus komodoensis. Next base: position 366,893 of record NW_025335587.1, on the reverse strand, counting down.
CAGGGCTATAAATTCTTTAACTTTGTATTGAGCCACGTTGATGCTGAATAATTTCCTTTCTATAAAATCATTTCTTTAAAGGATTTATTAGAAAGAACAAACATTTTCACCATTTCTGTTTAGGTTGGAAATAAACCATTTAACGCCTTTAGAAGATTTAGGGACCATTTTTAATATCTACTGACATAACATAACAGTAACAGGATAGGTCCATGAACTAGCAAAGTTATTTTAAATGTTTAGGCTCTATACTTGATTATGTGGGAGTAAGTTCCATTGAAAGTAATGGGTTGTACTTCTGCATACACATGCAAAGAACAACTATACTTCTTGCTTTGCATTGATGGGTTTCCTTTACTGTTGTTTTAGTATATATCTTAATTAAATTGTTATTGATTTACTTCTTTTTTATTGTTCTACAGTCCTATACCCACATACCTTAAATTAAGTCCCACTGAATTCACTAAGACTTACTTTTGAGTAGACACATATAGGATTGCAATGCACACTTGCCTAGCAAATTGTGACCACTATGCACTCTCATGGCAGGCAGAATTAGAGTTATACCTGCTGAATTCCATCCCCTTTAGTTTTGCTGCAGGAGCAGTGGAAACTTGGGAAACAATAAACACTACCCTTTTATAACACCATGAAATTAGTATACATCGTAGCTGTAGGTCCCGGAATTTTAACCTCTAAAGTATCAGTATCAGCCAAGCCCAACAGCTGCAGTTTCTGTATGAAAAGACTGCTGTAGTGTGCAGCATTGCACCCTCCTGTTACACCCACACCCGCACAAATCACAATATGATTCCAGATTCCTCAGACCAAGGACCACAGGCTTCGTGCAACCCACAGCAGGGCCGTACCCTCTGCCTTCTTCCATAGGTCCTGACACAAACCTTCTGGGCTGAAACTTCAAGTTCCATTTCCAGATGCTTAGGCTCTGCTACGTGGATTAATTGTTTTCACAGGCATTGACCCCATGGGTACTTACAGTAATAGTTTGGGATGTGACACAGAGATCAGCTGTTTAAAGAATAAAACTGCAAAATCCCAGCAGAGCAGCTGGAAAGCCCATTGCTTGGGTCTAAAAAGGACATGCTGCAGGTCAGCCTGAAGGACGCTTCAAGGGTGATACGGTGGAAATCTCTCCTTCCTTCCATTATACAGTGTGTGATACGGTGTTGGGAGAGTGTCCCAATTTATTCATGCTTAGAGACACTGAAATCAATTGGACATAATAGTCATTACCAATTTAAGTCCCATTGGTTTCAGTAAGTCTAAGTATGGCTATCCAGAATTTAACCTTAGGCTACAATTAGGGAGAACCAGGCTCAAATCCTCACAACAGCTTCTCCAAACTTAACAAGGTAAAATCAGTGGGGATAGAAGTGCTCTCTGTTCCTTAAAGGAAGGACGCATTAAAAAGGCAATAAACTTCTTTTAAGAAAGGTGGTGGGACATTGGTCTCTCCATTGAAGTCACATCTGGAATGTCCTATACCTCATCTCCCGTTTCTGTTGATTTAACTCTCTTCAGTAAAAACATACACTCCTGTGGGGTGGGAGTTCCTTAAATATCCCATCATTTATCACAGTTTTAGTCTCTTTCACAGATCATTACATCTGCAACTGGAACCATTACTTTCAATCAACCTCTATAAAAGGGCCTGTTGTGTGTCCAATTATGCTGTTTAAACATGCAAGGACCCTGATACCAAATAAAGAAAGCTCTCAAGTCACATCATGCCATCCAGAGGGGATACCGGAAATGGGTTTCTTCTACTATCCTTAATGTGGAGGGAAAGACTGCAAAATCAGATTGCAAATGTTGAGTTTTTTTGACATTCAAATATTTTCGTAACGGGAGCACATGACAGCTCTTCAAACAAGCATGTTTTCTTATTTTCACAAGGCCCTCCATTAGCTCATGTTGTTTAGATTGGTAATACTTGCAATGGATAAACATTCTCAGGACCTGGCATATGAAAACAAATAGCTTCCCATTTGATGTTCATTCTCTCTGTCAACATTAGAAACTAAATGGCATTTTGTAATGAAACTTTATTGACCAGGCTCTATCTATATGCTAAGGCATATTGCAGTGATGCTGGTGATGAACAAAGTCTTTAACTCTGATTACCTCTGCTGCCTGGCTGTCACTGTGGGGCTGGGCAGTCGGAAGGGCTTCTGAGGTCTGTCTGCCATTGGTTCAGTTGCTTTGATTATAATTCTGTTGTTGGCTGATTTGTTTTGAGCCAAACACTCCTTACCTTAATTGCTCTAAATCTGAAGAGGGACAGAGAGAGTAGAATGTCCCAGGGGAGGGTAAGTAGAAGCAGCAGGTGGATAAATGTGCCATCCTTATCCTCTAGAATGGAATGAGGTACCACCTCTGGCCAACATTTGGTTTCTACCAAGTCTGGTAGTGACTCAGTTTGACTTTAACCATACCTTCTTCCAGATACAATGGACAGTCTAAAACAGCCATTTCTCCCCCAGCTCCCTCCAGATGTATTTCACTGCTACTTCCATATTCATGTTGGCAAGGAATTATGAGAGATTCAGTGTAGTACATCTGGAGAGCATCAGACTGGGAAGGATGTTCTGAAGTAAGGGTGTTCTGTGTTGGAAGGTGGATATGAAGGCTACCATAGACTCCCTCAAATGGGTAACAACTGACTATGAAAAAGAATGTTCCAGTCTGTTCAGGTGCACTTATGCAGGTATTACCAGGTAAAGCATTTCCAAGCAAATACTGGAGATGAAACAGCATCTGCTAATGGTTACAGATCTAAGGGCTGGCCAAGGAGCCACAACAGGGTCTGGTTCAATAGTTGGCAACCCAAATCAGAATTAAAGGCTCCACAGCTAAAACTGGATTTCATATTGTCTGTTTTTAATTGTGCCTATATTTTAAATGAAAACCTATTTTTATGAAATGGTTGCAGGCATAACAATCAGGGTTTTCATAATACTCTTCTAAAGATACAGACACACATATTCTAAAGATAAGAAAAACAAACAGTTGAATACTGTTACCTAGAACATGAGACTCTCCTTTTAAGACTCTGGCCAAGAAAAATATTATCCTAAGCAGTTTGTTATGAAAATGTTTGAATAAAAGAAGCGGCTTCAATAAATTACCAAAAACAAAACAAAACCCTCAAATCTTTAATCTGCCAAGCCTTAATAGGTTGGGAGATAACAACATGAGAATTTTGCCAAGAGCATAAAATAATCATAAAATACTATAATTGATGAGCTAGTCTGCTTTATAGCACCACCCACATGTGATTGATGAATTTGTGGAAAAGTGTTGGTTTCTGTGTCTACAGAAATAATATCTGGGTTTTGAGAACTTTATTGTATGTTTTATCCACTAAACAAAGAAGAGAAATCATTAGGATCTCAATTTATAACTAAATTTACTCCATCAAAGATACTGACCCAGGAAATTCAGGCAAAAAACCAAATTTAATCATCTAAAAAAAAGCAGCTAAAATTTCATACAATGGGCAACAACCACTGAAGCTTCCTACTGGCTACAAATAATTGCTAAAAAAAAAGAGTTTGGAGATGCTAAAACTTTATTTAGTGTCAGCTGAGGCAGGATTTTTTTGTTGCTGTGACAGCTTAATGACACAACAACAGTATTTCTCTGGCTCCATTAATTTCATCTCCTGCTGCAAAGACTGCTAAAGCTGATGACATATTCCAGTTAGCATGGATCATCCACTTGCTCATGCCACTATTTTTCCCATGACATTTGGAATAGCAGTTCTCCCTCAAGAGGGCAAGAGCACACCAATTTCTCCAAGCAGGCTTAAAAGCTACATCTGTGGCTTAAGATGACTGATAGACATAGCTGGGGACTATGTGGCAACGGAGGAGAAGACTCGGGCATGCCCTTGCACTCTAATTGCTTTCCTTGCTTGTTCGCAGTTGCTTCTCGCATGGGCTGATCTCCATAGGAAAACACAAAATTAGCACCTGTTAGGACAACTTAACCTTCAGAGAGGAAAACAAACACCCTTAAGTTCTTAAGAATGCTCTCTCTGTGTGTAGCCAAGATTCCATTTTCATGATACAACATTGCACACAATTATTGTGTAGCCCATTGCAAGAGCACAGCAAAAAAGAAGCTAATATTACCCAGCTGGAAGGAAATGGGATGTGAACCCTCCACAAGCAGGAAGAAATGCCTTCTACTGCATGTTCACACACATTTCTACTACAAACATCTCCCACCCCTCAGATTGCTTATTGCTCAGATTGAAATGATGACTGGGATAAGGCAGAAGCAAGGAAGTGCTCAACCACACCAGAAGCAAACAATAGTTTATGTTTCTAACAGTCCAACCCTATAGATGTCTTTTTGGCAGTAAGCCACACTAAGTTCAATGAGCATGTATATAAGATTGGAACACAGGATTCTACTAAATAAAAATAGTAGCTTAACTTTTTAAAATTAGAGAAAATATATGTATCACTGTAGATAGCTACAGATACAAGTGCCTTCAGCAACAGATTTATAGCAGCAATATACCCAAACAAGAATCATTTTGGGTGACATACAAGGGACCATGCTTCCTAAAGCGGTAACAGATCAGATAAATGGCCAGATAATAAAAACAGTATTTCTTCACACAATGCATAGTTTAACTGAGAGATTTCTATGTTTTCTGTGTTTCTATTTGCTTCCACAATATGCCAATCTCAGCTACTTTAAAATGGTGGAGTGCTTACTAGTCACAGTGATTGCAGCTTATGTCCTGTATTAAAGGCACTCTATTCTTCAGTTCCAAATTGCACAAATATTTGACTGATTGGTCAAAATGCCCCTGCTTGCATTGGTTACAATTTCTCTATTGTTGGGATTTTGTGTGCCACTTTTAAGCATTCTACCCTTTTAAGCATTCTAAGCCTTAAAATTCTTAACAATTAGAAGCAGAAGCACATTTCCTAATACAAGTACTGTCTGGTGATTAACTGCTCAGTAGGTACAATTCCTTGCATGAATAGTGCTGTAAGAAGTGCCCTATATAAAGATACTCTGAATTATCATAGAGTTTTCAGTGAACCTGCTCATAGTTTTCAATTCAGATTTATATTTTCAGTCAAGATTTCCCTGCAATTGTTCCAGTTATACTTTTTTCTTCCCCTTTTAATATTTTTTCTACCCCACATTTTCAAAATGGAATCTATTGCAGTTTTTCCTTCATCTAATGCTGCTTTCTTTATAATTATTTACGGCTAATTTTGTACCAGGCAAGCCTCCTGGCCAGATAAAAGAAATGACTAATAGTTACTGACATAAAAAGGATATTCATTGTAAATTAGGCCATCTTACTAATCCTGTGGCATTTCAATTCTTGGAGCTGAAAAAAGTGGATGTGAATAAATAGTAATAATGCATGTGTTTGTAAACATGTTGTGTATCTGTTCCAAACCTACATGATTTTTCTTTGTTTTCATTGAAATCTTCTTGGAAAAGTTGAGTCCACGACTGGCCGGTTTCTTATGGTCTATTCTCTCAGTAAATCAGTTCAGGGCAGCAAGAAACTCTAGCCTGTGCTGACTTTGTGTAGTTCCTATGCCAATATGTGCCAAGCAATTAAATCTATCTGCTGACTTCCATATTTGGCATGACATTTCTGCATCAGATATTGGGTGGTTTGTGGTTCATGTTCTAAAAGCTATATTCAGCATGTGGAAGTGGGTGTACATGACTGACTCAGCACACACTGAAGCTGGGCACTGAGTCTGTGCTTTTCCTTTTCTGGTCTATCAGAGAATCATGAAGTTGGAAGGTATCTTGAAGGTCATCAAGTCCAGCTCCTTGCTCAATGCAGGATGCTACCTCAGCATCCCTGAAAGAGAGCCATCCAGCCTCTGTTTAATACTTTCAGAATAGGAAAGCCTGCAATCAACAAAGGCTACCCAATAATCATAGGTAAGAACGTAAGAAAAGCCATCCTGAAAAGCCACCTAGTCCAATGTTCTATTGACACAGCAGTCAATCAGCTGCTCATGGGGAACCAACAAGCAGGACAGGAATGCAACCGCACTCTCCTGCCTGTATTTCCTCTCAACTGTTGTAATAAGTATAGTGGAGGTAGCAGGTAGCCCTTGGGACTAGTAGCCAATGATAGCCTTACGCTCCATGAATTCATCCTTTGAAAAAGCTCTAAATTGGTGCCCATCACCAGTTCCCATGGCAATGCATTTTATTGCTTCACTATGCACTGTGTGAAGAAGTACTTCCTTTTATCTGTTCTGCTTCATTGGGTGATTTCAGGTTCTAGTAGTATGGGAGAGGAAGAAAAATGTTTGCCTCTCCAATGTCTTCACTCCATGAATAATTTTAAACATCTCTATCATGGCTTCCCTCGTTTGCTTTTTTCTAAGCTGAACAGTTTCTGTTGTTGTCACTGTTATTCTTAGGGGACTTGCTCCAACCTTTCATCATTTTTGTTGCCCTTCTCTGCACTTTTTGCAACTCAGTAATGGCCTTCTTCAGGTAAATGATCAGAATTATATACAATATTCTAAGTCTGCTTCCACAGCAGTTGTATACAAAGTTGACATCGAGCTGTCAGCCACACCTTCAAGAAGCCTTTCTTGATCAGCCTATGCTTGAAATTGGGAGTTTTTGCCCTACCATACATTGTTACACTTGCTTATACTGAACCGTATTTGTCATTTTGATGTCCATTCTCCCACACTGAGTGGTCCCTTCACAACCGTAAAGAATTTGTTCTCATCAGCAATTGGCTATTTCCCTCCTTGCTCCTAATTCCAAATCTTTTATGAATAGGTTGAAAGGCATTTGTCCTAATACAGAATCTCATAGGACCCCACTGTTTACTTCCTCCATTTCCATGATCTGCTTTCTATTCCCTATTTTGTTCTTTAATCCATAAAAGGACACACACACACACACACACACACCTTATTCCATGACTGCTGAGTTTGTTCAGGAATCTTTGGTGAGGAACTTTTTCAAAAGCCTTCTGGAAGTTCAAGTTAACAAGGCCTACTGGAACACTGCTAGCCTTACATTTATTTCTCAAAGATCTCTCACTAACAAAGGTTAGTCACTAAAAAAGGTTAGTGAGACATGACTTACTTTTGTGGAAGACATATTGATTCTTTTTCAACAGGACTTTTCACTCTATGTGCTTACTATTCTATCTTGAATAAGACTTTCAACATCTGTATATCCAAAACAGATGTTAAGCTAATAAGCCTGTGGTTCTGCAGATCTCCCTGTATCCCTTTCTAGAAATTGGGGCTACTTTGGCCATTCTCCACTCCTCTGGTAGAAACTGATCTTAAGATTACATATTTTGTAAGAAGGTCAGCAATTTCATATTTGAGCTTTTTAAGGACTTTAGGATGGGAACCACCTGGGCCTAATCATTTATTAATGTATAGTTTGTCAATAAGGTTAAGCATTCCATCTTTTGTCACTGCTATCTGCTTGTATTCCTCAAATTCTTCTTGAATAAAGTCAGGAACAGGCATCCGTTTTGTATTCTCAGCTGTAAAGAAAGATGAAAATAATTCATTCAGCTTCTCTGCAATCTCTTTATCTTCTTTCAGTGCACCTTTAATTCCATTATCACCCAACAGTTCAATTCTCTAGCTGTTTTTCCTCCTGATCTATGTAAAGAATTCCTTCTTGTTGTCCTTGATGATGTTAGTGGTATACTCCTCAAAATGTTTCTTTGCTTTGCATCTTGTTCTGAATGTATCTCCAAGTTTGCACTCACTTTTGTTTTCTTGATTTGGTCAAGATTTTCATTTCTCAAAGGAAGGCTTCATCTCATTAATGGCTTCCTTGACTCTGCTTGCAAGCTATGCTGGTTACCTTTGTGCTACCTTTCCTAACCTGTGCTATTCTTTTGTTCTGTGCCTCTTTTATTGTGGTTTTAGGTAATCTCCAAGCATTTTGAAGGTATTAAGCCTACTTGACTGCCTTCTTCAACTTCATTTTAGATAAGTTTTCACTTTTGAGGTCAAATGCAACTGTGTTGGACCTCTTTCACAATCTTCCACCTAACTGTATATTGAATCTGATAGTGCTGTGGCCACTCTCCTATTGTTTCATCATTTGCATCCTGTACTAGGTCCTGGGCTGCCCCACCTTGGATTATATCCAGGATTTCCTTCCCTTTGATGGTTCCATGACCAGCGGTTCAAGGACACAGTTATTCAGGACATTGAAAAACTTGACCTTTTCATCAGAATTGGAACATTCATTTATCCAGCCAATGTGTGAGTAGTTGGTCACTATTGCAGGACTACTTTTGCTTGAAGCCTCCCTGATTTCATTTTCCATCTCAAGATCATTCTGAGCATTCTGTTCTGGAGGAGAAGAACATATTCTTATGACTAAACATGTTTTGGAGCCTGCAGTACTTCTGTTGAGGTGTCTGACCATTTTAGGTTGTCAAGCCTGCCACAGTTTGCCATCTTTGATATACAGAGCAGGACCCATTCCAGGAAAAGACCTTTCCCTGTGCTTCCTATACAATGTATAGCCAGATAGGACTGTATTCATTGGTTCTTTCCATTCTATAATTCCCACTATATCTAGCTTCTCCTTTAAAGCCAGGCACTCCAGCTCTCCTCTTTTGGCTCTGGGGCTTCTACCATTTGCCTAGAAACACCTAAATGCAGTTTCTCTCTCCAGATGCATGCAAGCTATCTTTTGGCACTCAGGCCTCTCCAACTAGATTTCATGTCTCACTTGTGGTCTATTTCCTCCCCTCCTACATTTGGCCAATAAGAAACCTTTTCTTCTTCACCCACTAGAGAACTGAATGCTTCCAAGCTCCTACCATCTTTCCCCAGAGGTTCATTTCAGTAGTATTTCTTTGTAAAATATTTTTTTTTTAAAATGTACCCAGGTCTTTTAGTTTCACCTTTGTGATCCAAAAGGATAGAAAGTTGAAAACAGAAGCCCAAGTATTTGTGAAGTATAGGGAGGCGGGTAAGTGAGATTGAATTTACACCTCATTAATGAAGCGTTATTTCCTTGGGCCTAAATAGTAGGAGTTCACACCTCTGCTGGAATGGTGGTGTCAGACCTATCACTTGGGTGAACCACAAATGTGAAGAAACCCTGAGATAAATGCTGGGATATAGTCACTTCCACAAGGAAGATGCTTCTGTGAAACAACTTGGGTAAATATTGATCAGCAGATGATTGCAACAGGAAGTACCCATTTGCATGTGTGAATGAGTCATCAGAGGCATCAATAACAGGAAGAAGGGGCATCACACAGTGATAGAGCTTATGCTTTGCATGTAAAAAGTCACAGGTTCATTCCTCGGCATCTCCAATAGCTGGTGATGGAAAGGTCATCTACCTGAAAAGCTGAAGTGTGGCTATAAGTCACATTTGGTGATACTGGAGTAAATGGACCAGTGCCCATACTTCATATGGCAATGGCATGCCATCGTCTATCACCTCAGACACAGCGTTTTTCTGCTGTTGGTTCACATGGTCAGCAACTGCACAGACGAGAGCCTGCCCTTCATCCAGTTCCACATTTCATGCAGACAAGCAGGTCCAGAGCGTGTGGTTTACTACAGTAAGGAACCTTTCCTGAAAGTTGTCCTCCAACTGAGTTGTGCTGCAAACTCCCATTGTAATGCTGACTGGGGATGATGAAAATTATAGTTCAGCACATCCAGAGGTTGTTAAGGGACACTACAGTGGGGTTATTTTTCTGGCACAATATACCCATAGTACAGGAATAAAGCAAATGCCAAGACCAAAGTGCTCTGTCCCTTCAGGACCTGAGAACAGTCCCTATTCAGCAAATTTATTCTATAGCACCCAACTTATCCCATTTAAGGTGCCTCAGAATAGAATTTTAGAGGGTTCTAATCACGGATTCAAAGGGGACACTGTGCAGCACCACTATAAAAAGGTTTTACGGGCTTTTCTTTCCTTTCAATAATCAGTATCCGCATGTGAAAGGTCAATGTCACCAAACAAGAAGCCTTTGTACAAAGCAGTGATCCTTGACTACCATGCAGCATACTTAACAGCTGAAAGGCAATTGTTGTAAAACCTGACAGGATTGTGCTTAGCAATCTGAGTTTATTGTCATTTGTGCAAAGAAGATTCAACGCTTCCCAGATATTTTACCTTGGGGGGAAAATAGTGGATATTTGATAAAGAAATTAGAGCTCCAGAGTTCATGGCCATATTTACTGTTTCTACCAGAGTGTACATATTTTACACAAATTACAAACTAGGTCTCTGAAAAGAAAGGAAAAAAGAAAACACTTTATTCAGAAATGAATATATCCCAAGGTCATGTGAAATAATATAGATGAAGTTTGCACAGTGGTTCAATGCATTAAAGGCCTAAGGAAGCGGGCTACTGAGGGCTCTCCAAATTTCATATACTTCAGTCACCTACAACAGAACTAAGCTGTCTTTTACGTTCTGATCTCATGAGGTATAGCAAGCACCTACCTACCTTTTTCGAAAGTTGCTGAACCTTTCAACTCCCTCAAAGAGAAAGATGGTCTGATGAGCAGCTGTAGTGCTTCAACACAAACGTGTCCCTGTTATCTCTATAATAGTTGCATATGATGATATAAACAGCCTTTCCCACACTGTGAAGTTAGAGAAAGGCACTAACAGTAAGGGCTGGATCTGAAACTTGCGGGACAAGGCTGAGCACTTCCATCTTGTCTACCCCTGCGTCCTTCTTTTCTCTTACCACAAAAAACCTGTCAAAGAGACAACGAGAAAACAACTACAAAACATCTTTTGATTGATTCCGCCAAGTGCCCTCAGTTCTGAAGTTGCCTAGAATCTGGTGGGCAATGCTGTATCCACAATAAAACCTCAACTCTAGTTTAATTTGGAAATGTCTACCAAAGTGTATACACTGGACAGTTCAGGTACTTCCAGGTGGATGGCTGGCTACCAGCCAAAAGGTATGTTGCAGCTGTTCTGTATTTGCCAGCTTAATATTCGTGCTAAGAAACAAGACAGAGATTGTGGTGGAAGTACATGGGAGTCTTACAAATGAAGGATGACAATGTCTAGGCTCCTTGTACAGCTCATGAAATAGACGCAGTGATGGCACAATAGAAACTGCATTTTCTTTCAGTTGTTTGCAGTTTAATACGCTTGTGTTTTGTTTGCTGAAAATCAAAACAGGTATTGAAAAGCTGGGGAATGGTACAGAAAAGGGCATCCAAAGGTTACAGAAACATGACAGGAAAGAAAGGCTGACTTCTGATAAGGTTGCAAACATTGCATGCTGGGAGGTGATTTAGGCATGACTAAGTAGCTGACAGAGCTAGAGTCAGCCTTGAACTTCCTGATGCACAAACAGGCTGCTTCTCTCCTTGACCTTCTGTGCCTCCACAACCTTCAAATAATTCATTTTTATGTAAAGGATGAAATATTTATTTATTTATTTATTTATTTAGAAAATTTCTAGGCCGCCCCATTCACCGAAGCCTCCGGGCGGCTTCCAAATAAATAAATTAAAATACATAAATAACAATATAAAATACACATAACTGTATAAAATAAGTCGCCCTGGCCAAAAAACTTTAAAATAAAAATAACATTAACAATTAAAATGACGCTTGAATAAAAAGGTCTTCACCTGGAGCCAAAAAACAAATAACGCCGCCGCCAGGCAAACCTCTCTGGGGAGCGCATTCCATAGATTGGGCGCCACCACAGAGAAAGCCCTCCTCCGAGTACCTATCCTCCTAATTTCCTTCATGGAGGGTTCCCGGAGAAGGGCCTCTCCCGCTGATCTCAGGGGGCAGGCGGGCATATATGGACTGTGAAATATCTGTGAAATGGTTCAGAATCTACTAAGGTAGAGTCAGCTAAAAGAAGAGCAAGATGATGGGGAAAATCATCACCTTAGACACCCAGCAGTAACTGAGTAACAGATAAACAAAAATTTAAGAAAAGTCCTGCTGCATTGAATTAAAGGCCTATCTAGTCCAGCATTTGACACCAGTAGCGGCCAAACAGGAAGCCCACAAAGACGACAGGAATGCAAGGTGCCTGTCGTGCCTTTGTCCTCCATTAGTGTTTAGGAGGCAAGCTGTCTCTGCGAGGTAGCAGGCAGTAGGGCTATACAAAAGCACAGTCTGCATCCCTGTGGTGGAGATATTGACCATGCCCAAACTAAGGCAAATCAGTTCTTAACTGCAATGAAGCCCCTCCAAGTGGCTGGAGTACAATCTGGGCTTCCGTACTGCTGCCAAACATTGGGTCAGTCTTTTCATGAAACTGTCCCCCAGGACCCTAGTGAGGGTCCACTGGCACAGATCCCTTCAGTGTGCATAAGAAGTTTTTGATTATTACTTTGATTATTACCTATACTTGCTTACTTTGAATCACATTTGCTACTTTAATGCCCACTTCCCCTAGTTTAATGCCCACTATCCCTTTTTTTCTTTTAACAGCCCTAAATAATTTTGTATCTTCTTGGCCATTTCATTCCTCACCTTAGGTTCTTTATCCTTAGGTCATTTATTAACAAGTTAAAAATATCCAGTCCTAATATAGATCTTAGGGAACCCCTATTTTCATCTGTCCATTGTGTGAACTGTGCTGCAGCTTCTTTAACAAGTATTACAGATCATAAAAGGAAAACCACCACAAGAGTCAATGCCATTCTGAAAGGGAAGTGGGGCAACGTAAATAAATAAATGATCTTACATTAAGTAACTAGAGTTGTTGGTCCTGGTGGAGGTAGCACTGATGTTAATATACTGTTTAATTATGATAATCAGTAAAGTTTAATTATGATCATTGTTATTATATTAAATGTTTCATTTTTGTTAGTTTATATTTATTTATGTATTTATTAAAAATATTTGTATCCCTTATTATTAAAAAAAAGAAAAAAAAACAAGTATTACTGATCCATAAGAAAGCCAGTCCTTCCATTCCATTCCATGAATTCTAAGTTGATTGGGGATCTTTTGATGAGAATCTACTGGATCATTTCTGATTATATGCATGAAAGAAGAGCTATCTGGTCCATCTTTATTGGATGAGTTTCAATTGTTGCGAGTTGTGTTAGTCCAAGCAGCCTGTCCACATCCTCAGGTTGCAACAATTGAGTAAACTCAACCCTTGCCCTTCATGGCTACTCATCAAAGCCAAGGACAGCTTGCCTACCTGGGTCCAGGAGGTTGTTAATGCTTCTCTGAGGGATGGTTGGGTCCCTGCCCCCTTGAAGGAGGCAATGATCAGGAGAGGTCATCTGGGGGTTTGGGCTGTGGAGTCATCAGTATGCTGATGACACCCAGCTCCTCTTCTCTTTTACATCTAGTCCAGGTGAGGTAGTGGCTGCTCTTAGCCAGTATCTGGCTGGGATGATGGGCTGGATGAGGGCCAACAAATTGAGGCTTAATCCAGACAAAGGTCCTGTTGGTAAGCAGTTCAGCCTTGCAGGTAAGTGACTTTAGCTCTGTTCTGGATGGGGTTGCACTTCCCCTAAAAGATGTTGTGCACAGTTTGGGAGTGCTCCTTAACCCAGAGCTGTCCCTGGAGTCCCAGGTGGCAGCTGTGGTGAGGAGCACTTTCCTTCAACTTTGGCTGATCCATCAGCTGCAAAATTACCTAGACGAGGTCTTGTTCTGACCATTTTAGTGCACCACGGTGGTTTGCTAGGAAATTTCAGGTGCCCTAAGGAATATACCCTGTGAAGACCACCCTGGGGACAACAACAGCTCCCAATTCCTGAATTTGCCTATCCCTGGTCTAGATTAATACCATCAACTTGTATCCTCCATTCCTCCAGCTATCAATATCACTTCACTAGCATAACATAAACAGTATGTTGCAGGTGGAAAAAAAAATGCATCCTTTAACCAGAATCTAAATTAGAAAAGCAAGGCTAGACTTGAAGGTGATTTCAAAACAGTGAAGCATGAATGGTCAACTTTGTATCCATAGCTTTGATAGATCAGTCCTTCAGTGATAGCTTTGTTAAACTTCCCAAGTTGTTTTTTTTTCCCCCTAACCCCCCCTACCCTTCACCCAGGATGACAGATCAGAAGACCAGCCACATTACATGCATAGGAAGTCTCACCACATGGGCTATTCTTCCAGTTAAAGAAAAGAGCAAACTTTATTTACAGAGTATATCATTTTGACTTATCTTGCAAGAGTTATTCATAGCAGAGTGACAGTTTCCCCCTCATCTACAGTAAATGGATGACTGGGAAAATGTTTTCTTTCCCACCATGCAGAAACAACCAACCAAAAGGGAAGGGAAGAGGAGGAGAAGAAGGAGATAGACAGTGTTATTGTAATACACTGCTAATTTTCTCTAAACTGACAATCATAAAGTCCCATTTTCACCACTCCAGGCAGGCAACTATTGTAAAAAAAAATCAAAAAAATCTGAATCTCTTTAGAGGTTTCTTGCTAAATGCCTTCACCATACTTATCTTTCCATTTTAATCAGTAAAGGTCACTTTCAGTTTGTAACTATTGCACATTAATTTATATCATTCAGTGAAGAGAAAGCATACACACCATTCATACTGTTACATGTGGGATTTCTTTACAGACCCACATCAAGGTTTTTAGTTTAAAGGAGAAATGGCTATAAGGAATAATTGAAGCTAGAGTTTTTTGCTCTTGTGTGCATTACATCATCATCATCATCATATTTATTTTTATTGTGCCACACAAAAACAAAATTAAACCTCTTTAGAGAAGAAAATAAACTAAACCATTACCATTTCTGAATGGTATTATTTAAAATGATACATTACACTAGTTAAATATAGATTATATACCTATGCAGTAGTATATAACAGAACTTACTGCCATTTACAAAAATAATTATGAATAGACATCAACAAAGACAGCCCAAATATCCATTTATTTATCCATTTGTAGATTATGCCTAAAGGCCACCAGTTCAAAGATCAAAAGTTTTGTTGAACTGTCCAGACAATGTGTTATTGCAGGTGGCTGTTTAGCCTTCTACTGTTGTAATATTAGTCTTTTAGCTGTCAAAGGGGCATGGAAAATCTGTTTATGTTGCCCTTGCATTAAATTGCAAGAAATGAATAGGTAATTCAAAAGAACTTGTGCATCCTTAAATATTAAAGAACTTTTCTTCACAAGATTTATGCTAAGTATTACCTCCTTCCAAAAGGAAGGGCATTGCCAAAACATACAGAATAGACTCATTAGCAGCATTATATCTCCAGCAACTGACTGATTTAGTTAAACTCATGAAAGAGACACTTTGGCATCCAATATACTTGGAATATCAATTTTTGTAGAATTAAGTGTACTTTAATGAAGGTTTCCATTGATTGGGCAAAATGGGATGTTCCAGTTCATAATTCCTATCTTGTTTGAGACCCTGTCTATTTATTTGCCAGTAATAAAAATTTATACACATGAATTTTAGGGCAATGTATCTGTTCAGCCTCAATCCATACTTCCAATAATAGAGGTGGCTCTGAAGCTTTAAAAGCAGTGGGACTAAACCATAGTGCTAACAAATGTATCAGTTTCATACATTGCTATGTAGTTGTAGCTGGCAATCTATATTGAGCATTGTTGTTATTAGTCGCGAAGTCGTGTCCGACCCATCGCGACCCCATGGACAACATTCCTCCAGGCCTTCCTGTCCTCCACCATCCCCCGGAGTCCACTCAAGCTCACACCAACTGCTTTAGTGACTCCAATTAACCACCTCATTTTCTGCTGTCTCCTTCTTCTTTTGCCATCTATTGCTCCCAGCATTAGACTCTTCTCCAGAGAGTCCTTTCTTCTCATTAGGTGGCCAAAGTATTTGATGGGATTCATTCAAGATAGGCAGGGGGCTCTTAATCTTAGATTGG
>NW_025335587.1:342210-350903 GCF_004798865.1 Varanus komodoensis | reverse complement strand
CCAATCTAAGATTAAGAGCCCCCTGCCTATCTTGAATGAATCCCATCTAATCCCATTGGACTAATATTGTAATAACTTCTTGAAGTCCGTCATCTAAAATCCCAGTTAGTATTTTAATACTAACATTAATCATTGAAATAGGTAATCAGCACAGACAGTAATCTCAATTTGGTTTAGAAATTACTGTAATGTAAGCATCATTGAGTGCTGATGAAATAGGCTCATGTGATGGGGCGGCATATAAGTTGTCTAAATAAATAAATAAATAGAACCAGATTTAAATAGAGTTATAAAAATGATAAAGCTTGGGAACTAGAAGCTAGCTAATGTTTTACACCACTCAACTGGAACTCCATCTGAACCAAGTGCTTTCCCTGTCTTCATATTAATTATTATTTTAGTAATTTCATCAATCTGCAAAGACTGCCATTAAAAACTTCCTCTGTAATATACCTAGACAGGGAAGAGGGTGCAAGAATTATCTTGCTGATACTTTTCTTTTATTCTTGGCCAAGTGTTTCTAAATGTCTTTGTATTTTTTAATGTTTATGGTATTTGTTTAATTCTTATTTAATTCTTGCTAATGTTTTTATCTATTATATTTTCTTGATTTTTATACTTCATTGTAAACTGCCCAGGGAACTTCAGTTATGGGAGGTATAGAAATGACATGATATAAAATAAATAAATAATATTTCTCAGCCAGTGCTATACAATTCTGAATATTTTAAACCTGAAAATGTATATCTTCTGGTAGAGTAAATAGCATCTTTAATTGCCAAAGCAGTATTTCAATGTTTTTGTTGTTGAAGGCAATTTCAATACCTCCCTGGGCTGTCCACCATTCTCCCAATGTCTGCTTTAACTAAGCTACTGTAAATTTCATCCAATTTGTATTTAACCTGCTGCACTGACTTATAAAGTTGCATATTCAAAGGGGTGTCAAACTGACTTGTAAGAGTTTTCAATGTATCACTTAGAGCTATTTGTCTCTCCTTTTAAATTTTATTTTTATGAGACACATAAGCAGCAATTCAACCCTGGAGGAAAGCTTTACTAGCCTCTTATTCAGTGGAGCATGAGTTGTTTGTATCCTCATTGATTTCAAAATAATCTTGTAGCTCAGCAAGATACGGATTTTCAAAAGACTAATCATTTTACAAAGAACTATTAAAGTGTCAAAGACCAGCAGGCCTTAGCCTGTTTGTAAGTTGCAGGTCCAAACAAACTGGGGCATGGTCTAATATTATCAATTTTCAATCTTACAGTTTCTGATGTGACTAGAATAATGCAACTGGAAACAATTATGATGAAAAGTAGATGAAATAATCTCTCTCACCTGGATGCAATATTCTCCAAATTCTGCTTCACTGAGCATTACTTTGTATTTGCTTATATTGAACAGAATTTGCCATTTTGGTATCTAGTCTCTCAAGCTGGAGCTTTCCTTTGGCTTTAACCAAAGGAATTAGCAAATTTGGCTAATTCACGACTAATTCCAGATAATGTAAAAGTTGAGTAATTGGTCCCAATACAGATCCTGGTGGGATCCCACTCTTTACATCCCTCCATTACAAGAACGCATTTTCCAATGTATTCTCTGCTCTTCGCTCTTTAATCTGATCCACCCTCTTTCATTCCTCTTTTATTGTTAGTTGAACTTTTAGGATGTTTGTTTTATTTTTTACATTTTATATTGTTAAACCATCTCAAGACTTCAGTAATGGAACAGTCTAGAAAAGTTTTAAATAAATAAATAAATTCCATAACTGCTCAATTTGCTCAGGAATCTTTGGTGAAGAACTTTGTCAAAAGCCTTTTATAAATCAAAGTGAACAAGATCTAATGGAATTATCACTGTCTCACATTTATTGACACTCACAAAGAACTCTAAAAGCATGATAGGACTTGGTGCTGTGAAAGCCATGTTGGGTCTTTCTCAGCAGAGCTGGTCCTTCTAGATGTTTATCAATTTTATCATTAATAATAGTTAATGATAGACAACCAGCCTGTAATTTCCCATAGACCCCCTCAAAACCATTTTAAATGGTGCTAAATTTGTCTTTTTCTAGTCCCCTGGTACAGAAGATAATGTTATGGGCATGTTACATATTTTGGTTAGAAGATCAGCAATTCCATATTTGAATTCTTTAGGCATCTAGGATAAATACTGTGTCAACTGATTTATTAACTTTCCATTTGTAAATATGGCCAAGAAAATTTCTCTGTCTCTCTCTGTCTATAGTAGGCAAAGGTAAAATGTAAATTAATAACTGTAAGTAAATTCCCAACCTTTCCCTAATTAAAAAAATGTTTTCCAGGGAGACAAGCCTAATAATACCATTCAAAACAGCAAAAACCCAGTTAGAAAGCCAGGAGACACGTAGGGGCTGTCCATTTTATTGCACTGAGTGCCATATGTATGATTATCTGCCAGTTGGGCAGAAGGAACAAGTTCATTCCCTTGAAGTCAAGGATTCTAATGAAGAGAAACTAAGAGATGCAAAGGGATTGGTGAACGAGAGCTTCAATGACCTGAGAATGAAGGTCAAAAAATTCTTACAGCCTGGATCAATTGGAAGTAAAATAGACCATGACACATAATTGTCAGTCAAGAAGGTTGTTGTTGTTGTTAGTCGCAAAGTTGTGTCCAACCCATTGCGACCCCATGGACAACATTCCTCCAGGAAGTCAAGAAGGTAAACATGGCAAAATAGAAGGTGCACAGGAGAAAGTCATCTGGGGAGGGACACTGTGAACAAGTTCTTCTATATAAATTCGAGAATCCTCTGAAGGAAAATAAGAGTGTTATATTGCCCGGTTTTAAAGCAGAACCTACATATAGTTGGCAATATAGAATGGATAATGCAGCAAACCAGGCAGATATGGTCATTTCTAAATATCAACTCTACAGGAATGAACAAGATAGGCATGCCAGAGAAGGTTCTGCTCTGAACATGAAAGAGGGCACAGTGTCCAGTAGACTAAACATGCACAAAAGAGGCCAGACTTTTCCACAGAAGTACTGTGAGTTAAAACTAGAAAAATCCTACCATCCCCAGACAAAATATCAGAGTGATCTTGCGATGGAAAATAAAATCAGGGAGGTTTCCAAATGAAGAAATTTTATAATAAGGGTGACTTCAGTTACCTCACACTGACTGGATAAATTCATGCTCTAGTCATGACAAAGGAATCTTTAAGAAGGAATCTAAAATTTTCCAATATGATAATGCCATTATAGAAATGTAGGATGTGACCATCCTTAGAATACTCTGCACAGTACTGGTCATCACACCTCAAAAAGATATTGTAATAGAGCTGGAAAAGGTCATGAAAAGGGTAACCATAATGGAGAAGGTCAAACAATTTCCCTAAGAGGAAGAGATACAGTGTTTGGGACATTTATTATGATGTGTTATTCTCATCATCCAATGTTTCTTATCATCCAATGAAACTAAATAGTGGGAGTTTCAGGACAGTTGAAAAGTCCTCTTTCACAGCACTCATATTAAAATCATGGAATTCTCTGCCACAAGGTGTAGTGATGGCCATCAGTTTGGAGTGTCATAAAATGTTATTACACAAATTCATAGAAAGGAAGGCTGTTAATAGATGCCAGTCATTATGATTGGATATTATCTCCATTAACAGAGGCAATATGCCTCAGTACATCAGTTCCTGGTGAACATGAGTAGAAGGGTGTTATTGTGTTCCTATCCTGCTTCTGATTGGGACATGCCAATTGCCACTGGGGAAACAGAGTGCTGGACTAAATAAGTTTGGGCTTTTCATCTTCTGCATCTCACCATCATCTGAAATTGTTCAGTGCATAAAGTTGATTGTACAAACTATAGTGTTACACCGTAAGCAAAACAGTGGAATTCATTAAGCGTGGAATTTTTCAGCCAAAGAAATATGCAGTAATAGAGGGTATTATTGAGCCAATGTCCTGCTGCTGAGTTCATAAACAGCTGTTTGGTCATTGTGTAAGCAGAATGATGGATCAATGTGTTTACATAACAGAGTTAAATGTTGTTAGTTTGATCTTTTTTCCCTGTAGCATCCTTCTGAGAAAACTGTACAGCTTGTAAAAACCAAATAAATCATTTTCCCCAAAGTATATTTAATTTATATGTAAATTTGGGGTGTCTTTGTTAGTTATATATGATGGATCACAAAGTCAGCCTCCTGACTTCTTCACATTTTTAAAATGGAAAAGTATGCCTTCTGCAACATAATGCATCCTTTCATAGAATCCAACATATGTTGCAACAATGTTCACAAAATATGAAGAATATAAGGCAAATATATAAGAGTGATCTAGGACAAGTGAGAGATGACCTCAACAAACTCTGTCCTTGACACACTTTTTTGGTGTTCCAGTCAAAATTCAGAGAGGTGAATTCCCTTTGCATTCCTAGTCAGACTATGGACAGGAACCCAGTCACTCTTATTAGAGTTGTGGTAGTTAAACTAGTCGCCTAGATCCAGTTGCATGACTTGTCTAGGATAGCTCCAAAAATAAATTGTGTGAATCATCCACTGTTTCCACATTCACACCAGGCCTACTGAAGTAGTGCACACCAGAGTCAAAGGAGAGCACCAGGGAATTTGGAAAGTGCAGTTTATACAGGGCACAGCCCTGTTTCCCTTTGCATCCAGTCTCCTTGGGGGTCTAAGGCATATATGCAAGTTTAGACAGAAGAAAGCCCTACAATTCCCTGCATGGCATGCTGGGATTTGCAGGCACATTTGTCTTGCTAAACTTGCATAGGATCGTACCCTCAGTCTCCTGGGTTATTTATTTATTAGATTTCTATCCCACATGCTTCCCCCCCTGCCCTTTTTTTTTTAAGAACTCAAGCAGCTTACATCATTCTCTTCCTCCTGCTCTTGATCTTACCCTACAACAAGAACCATGTGAGGTGTGTTGGGCTGAGAGTCTGTGACTGGCTCAAGATCACCCAGTTGGCTCCACGGTTGAGTGAGGACTAGAACCTAGATTGTCTGAGTCCCAGCCCCACACTCTTAACCACTACACTACACAGGTCCTCAAAGTGATGTACCACATTGTTTGATTGGACAATTAACAATGAGCTTCCTTCTAGCTTTTCACAAACCACATCAAGTGGCATCCACTTTTCAATATTTATTTACTGACCAATGGACCCAACTTAGAATGGGATGAATATCCCTTAGATCAGTGCAGCAAAACCTTCAAATAAAAATGCATAACTGTCAGAGGTAGCACCCCTAAGCAAAGCCCCTATCATGGAAGTGAGAGAGAGACAGGCAAATAGCTGTTTTCCTTGGCCTAATAATCTCTATGGCTTCAAACTGCATGGACTACAAAGCTAGGTGATGATTAGAGAATATGCTACTACAGGCTTCAGTGAAGTGGATGTATTACATTAAAGATCATCATTACATTTTTTAAAAATAACCCTGAGGTGTACACTAATAGGAATCTTTTAGAATAGATGTCAAGTTTCAGGTGTCTATATTTCATGATCCTGACATTATGACAGACAGACAGAGAACTTTTATTATTGTAGATACGTCAGGTGCCTTGTCCTGTCTCCAGGGAGTTGAGGGCAGAGTGCATGGGTTTATCTCATTTTATCCTTACAACAATTCCTTAAGAGAGACAGGTGAGAGAGACAAGTATGTTGAAAGATATTTTTACTGTAATATTATCTTGGGAGGACTATTTCTACATTGCATGCAGGTCCCCTAGGAGAAAATGTCAATCCATTAAGGATGGATGAAAGTAACTCCTCCACTGAAGAGGAGTTACTGAAGAGGAGTTAAAAGTGTTATGATAAATTGAATTACTACATCCATTGGCTGTAGAGTTTCTAATACATATTTATTTGAATTTAATTTCTTACTCAACAAAAAGGAATTTTAAATTCTGAAGCCACTTGCTCTACAGATTGAAGGCCAAACATGATGTTCTTTATTTAGTTATTTGAAGTTTTTCTAATCCCAACTCTAACCTTCTTATATTTTAAAAGTTTCAAGACAATTTACAAGAGACTGTTTGTTTGTTTGTTTGTTGCTGTGACTTCATCTTAAGTTCAATTTAATAATAAAATAAAATAAAACAGAATAGTAACAGAATAAAGGAGATTCCATAGTCTCATGATAACAGAATTACACCATGGAATTAGAAACACTTTTCCTTCCTACAAGGCCCAATACTAACCGGCAAGGCAATAAGCTGGAATCCAATTTGGCTTAAAAGCAACAATAACAACAAATAAAGATTATGCTCTCATTTATACAGGTGTGATTTAAATTAAAAGTCAATATTTTAAGGATATTACCCATTAAAGATGTAAGAAGTGTCAATATATTGCAGTCAGATTTAGTTGGACTATAAACACTGTGGATGCTTCTGCAATCTTAAATATTGTAGGTACATTTGCAGTTTCATATGTTTTCAGTATTGCCTTTTTGTAATAACCATGTGCACAGGTAGGGATTTATCTCAGTCAAGATCTAAAAATATGCAAATATAGAATGGAACTGTATATTCAACTGTATATTCAGCCTTTAATGGCTGTTATTGGTGTAAGCCCTCCTTCATGGATCATTGCCTTGTCATGGCGAAGGGGCTTGTGTAGCTCAGTGAAGCTATGAGCTATGCCATGCAGGGCCACCCAAGATGGACTGGTCATAGCAGAGAGGTCTGACAAAACATGATCCACTGGAGAAGAAAATGGCAACCCACTCCAGTATCTTTGCCATGAAAACCCCATGGACAGTACCAAAAGGCAGAAAGATATGACGCCGGAAGATGAGCCCCTCAGGTTGGAAGTTGTCCAATATGCTACTGGGGAAGAGCAGAGGGCTAGTACTAGTAACACCAGAAAGGATGAAGCGACTGGGTCAAAGCTGAAAGGACACTCAGTTGCAGATGCATCTGGTGGTGAAAGGAGAGTCCAATGCTGTAAAGATCTATACTCCGTAGGAACCTGGAATGTAAGATCCATGAATCAAGGCAAGCTGGGTGTGGTCAAACAAGAGATGACAAGACTGAACATCGACATCTTAGGTATCAGTGAACTAAAATGGACAGGAATGGGTGAATTTAATTCAGATGACCATCAGGTATACTACTGCGGGCAAGAATCCCTCAGAAGAAATGTAGTTGCCTTCATAGTCAATAAAGGAGCAGGAAAAGCAGTACTGGGATACAGTGTCCAAAATGACAGAATGATCTCAGTTCAAATCCAAGGCAAACCATTCAGCATCACAGTAGTCCAAGTCTATGCCCCAACCACTGGTGCTGAAAAGGCTGAAGTTGACCAATTCTATGAAGGTCTACAACACCTTCTAGAATTAACACCCAAAAATGATGTCCTTATCATCATGGGGGATTAGAATGCTAAAGTCGGAAGCCAAAAGATAACCGGAATAACAGGCAAATTTGGCCTTGGAGTACAAAATGAAGCAGGACACAGGCTGGTAGAATTTTGTCAAGAGAATATGATGGTCATAGCAAACACTCTTTTCCAACAACCCAAGAGACCACTGTACACATGGACATCACCAGATGGTCAACACAGAAATCAGATTGACTATGTGCTCTGCAGGCAAAGATGGAGAAGCTCTATACAGTCAGTAAAAACTAGACCAGGAGCTGACTGTGGCTCAGATCATGAGTTTCTGGTTGCAAAATTTAGGCTTAAATTGAAGAAAAAAGGAAAAGCACCAGGTCACTCAGGTATGACCTAAATCATATCCCTGATGAATATACAGTAGAGGTGACAAATAGATTTAAGGAATTAGATCTGATAGACAGAGTGCCTGAAGAACTTTGGACGGAGGTTCGCAACATTGTACAAGAGGTAGCAACTAAAACCATCCCAAAGAAAAAGAAAGGCAAGAAAGCAAAATGGGTGTCTGAGGAAGCTTTACAAATAGCTGAGGAAAGAAGGGAAGCAAAAGGCAAGGGAGAAAGAGAAAGATAAACCCATTTGAATGCAGAATTCCAGAGAATAGCTAGAAGACATAAGAATGCCTTCTTAAATGAACAGTGCAAAGAAATAGAAGAAAACAATAGAATTGGGAGGACCAGAGATCTCTTCAAGAAAATTGGAGATATGAAGGGAACATTTCGTGCAAAGATGGGCATGATAAAGGAACAAAATGACAGGAACCTAACAGAGGCAGAAGAGATTAAGAAGAGATGGCAAGATTACACAGAGGAACTATACAAGAAAGAGCTTAACATCCCTGATAACCACAATGGGGTGGTCACTGACCTCGAGCCAGACATCCTGGAATGTAAAGTCAAATGGGCCTTAGAAAGTCTGAGCAACAACAAAGCTAGTTGAGGTGACAGTATTCCAGCTGAGCTATTCAAAATCTTAACAGATGATGCAATAAAAGCGCTACACTCAATATGCCAGCAAATTTGGAAAACTCAACAGTGGCCACAGGATTGGAAAAGGTCAGTTTACATTCCAATTCCAAAGAAGGGCAATGCCAAAGAATGTTCAAACTACCGCACCATTGCACTCATTTCACATGCTAGCAAAGTTATGCTCAAAATCCTACAAGCTAGGCTCCAGCAGTTTGTGGACCGAGAACTACCAGAAGTACAGGCAGGAATTCGAAGAGGGAGAGGAACTGGAGATCCAATTGCCAACATACGCTGGATCATGGAGAAAGCTAGGGAG
>NW_025335587.1:224326-342110 GCF_004798865.1 Varanus komodoensis | reverse complement strand
CCTGTGGCCACAGGATTGGAAAAGGTCAGTTTACATTCCAATTCCAAAGAAGGGCAATGCCAAAGAATGTTCAAACTACCGCACCATTGCACTCATTTCACATGCTAGCAAAGTTATGCTCAAAATCCTACAAGCTAGGCTCCAGCAGTTTGTGGACCGAGAACTACCAGAAGTACAGGCAGGAATTCGAAGAGGGAGAGGAACTGGAGATCCAATTGCCAACATACGCTGGATCATGGAGAAAGCTAGGGAGTTCCACAAAAACATCTACTTCTGCTTCATTGACTATGCTAAAGGCTTTGATTGTGTGGATCACAACGAATTGTGGCAAGTTCTTAAAGAGATGGGAGCAGCGCTTTTTTTTGTCATAGAACACACTGGAATGGAGTTCCAGCACCTTTTTTCAACAGATTTTCCAAGTTTTAAAAGTAACTTTTGAAAATTTGATGTTTGGTCCACGTGGATTTGAATCGCCCTGTCGAACATAGCAGGTCGGTGGCAAAATCATTAAAATGATGCATGCGTGCTGCTTGTGTGTCGAATCCGATGCATGCGTACTTTGTTCGTGCTGGTTGTGATGGCGCTGCTTGGCTTGTGATTGGTCGTGTGGTCGCGTACTGAGTGCTTACTGCGGGCAGTGACCATTATGTTTCGTTACACAACTGACGTGTGTGGGTGTGTGTACAGTGATTGACTACGTGCGAAAGGTAAATAATTTCATGAGTTCCGGCACCCTTTTTCTTACAAAAAAAGCACTGGGTGGGAGTACCTGACCATCTTATTTGTCTCTTGAGAAACCTATACGCGGGTCAAGAAGCAACAGTGAGAACTGGACACGGAACCACTGATTGGCTCAAAATTGAGAAAGGAGTTCGACAAGGCTGTATACTGTCGCCCTGCCTGTTTAATTTATATGCAGAGCACATCATGAGAAAGGCAGGTCTAGATGAATCACCAGTTGGAATTAAGATTGCTGGGAGAAATATCAACAACCTCAGATATGCAGATGATACCACTCTCATGGCAGAAAGTGAAGAGGAATTAAAGAGCCTCTGGATGCGGGTGAAGGAGGAGAGCGCAAAAGTTGGCTTGAAACTCAACATTAAGAAAACTAAGATCATGGCATCTGGTCCTCTCACTTCCTGGCAAATAGATGGGGAAGAAATGGAGGTAGTGACAGATTTTATTTTCCTGGGCTGCAAGATCACCGCAGATGGGGACTGCAGCCAAGAAATTAAAAGACGCTTGCTCCTGGGGAGGAAAGCTATGGCAAATCTAGATAGCATACTAAAAAGCAGAGACATCACCCTGCCAACAAAAGTTCGTATACTCAAGGCTATGGTTTTCCCAGTTGCAATGTATGGCTGTGTAAGCTGGACCATAAGGAAGGCTGAGCGCCAAAGGATTGAGGCCTTTGAATTGTGGTGCTGGCGGAGACTCCTGTGAGTCCCTTGGACTGAAAGGCAATCAAACTGGTCAGTCCTAGAGGAGATCAACCCGGACTGCTCTTTAGAAGGCCAGATCCTGAAGATGAAACTCAAATACTTTGGCCACCTAATGAGAAGGAAGGACTCCGTGGAGAAGAGTCTAATGCTGAGAACAATAGATGGCAAAAGAAGAAGGGGACAGCAGAGAATGAGGTGGCTAGATGGAGTCACTGAAGCAGTTGGTATGAACTTGAGTGGACTCCGGGGAATGGTGGAGGACAGGACGGCCTGGAGGAATGTTGTCCATGGGGTTGCGATGGGTCGGACATGACTTCACGACTAACAACAACAACAACAATTGGTGTAAGCCTTTCTCATAGCCTAACAGAAAGGTAACTTTTCAATTGTTAAAGAAGCTTGTTTCTTTTTTAATGGAACTACTGAAAGCCAATGTCAACCTGCAAGCAGTTTTCCACCTTTTTGCTGTAGGATGGGATAATTCCTTCTTTGTTTTATTTTAGAAAATCAATTAATATTAAGCAAATGTGCAGAAGGAAACAATGGGAAGAATCTTTTTGTGGAATTAAACTTTTAACATTGCACTTCTCCTTTTGAAAGAAGCAAGAGGACCTGGAGGAATTCACATTGGCTCAGGGATGTCTCTCTGACCCAGACATGCACTATTGGGCCCAGGGTGGGGGAAGCCTCCAACTTGAGCTGCTCTTTCAATTGCTGCCGTCAGGAGCACAAGTACTCACCACAGCAAAACATGCTTTGTGGGCTGCATCAGAGTGGTTGGCAAGAGTCTATATGGAAACCACTCAGCCTTAGCAAAGACAAATATACACTGTCACCGGCTGTGTGCTGGCTACCCTGGGTAAACTCCATGGAAAAATACTCTTTGTGTGGATGTTAATTTCTGTGCTAACCTCTTCCCTTTGTTGAAATATTAAACAAAAGTAGCTTCTGTTTTTGTTTGAGTGGGAGTGGATTGGAAATTCTATAGATATGATTCAGAAAGAAGCATTTAGCCAAAGACTGTGCCTATACCAGTACAGCACAATTTTCCTTCATAAAGCTTCTTTGATTACCATGTGTGACATACTTCATGTGCCTACCACAGTTCCCCTTGTATATTACATAGATTGGCTGCTTTTTCTGGAAATACCTGAATTATTCTTTTCATTTAAGGGACTGGTTTTAGTGGAGTAGGAGGGAATAGAAGTGGGAGCTCTGAAAAATTTGCATGCATGTAGATGCATTACTGTGTTCTGTGTTACTAACTTTTCAGAGATGTGCAGGGAACCAAGAAAAATAGAGGAGGGTCTCTAAGTCCCATGTCATGTGACATTATTCTGGTTTGTATCACCAAAACCTGGATGGATGGACTGAGTGAAATTGATTTCTCTGCTGGGTCCATCTAGATCAGTGATGGTGAACCTTTTAAAGACCGAGTGGCCAAACTGAAACCCAAAATCCACTTATTCATCACAAAGTGCCAACACTGCAATAAAACTTGAATACTGAGGTTTTAGTTTAGAAAAAACAACTCATACATTAACATCTTTTCACTTAAAAGAAAAACACAATAACAGAGCTTTCAATGATACAAACAGCTTTTTAATGAAAGGTAAAAATTTGCATTTGGCATGCTTTTGCACAGTTAAGGAGATCTTTGCTGTTGTATGCAAGCTGGTTCCACTGACCACCAGCTTTTGGCCTGCTCTGAAAAAGACATCTGAGTACATTTCCTACCTTGTAGGGGCTTCTGCTAAAATCACAGCCAGTCCAAGCAAATATAAATATCCTTGCTCTTGTTTTCATAAATTATTCACAGCAACTAAATATAATGCTGCAGATTCAAATATACCAGGGGGACAGCACAACATTAAAAGAATCTCAGTCTCTTAATTAGAACATCTCTTTGCTAAATCTTAGATATTAAATTTCAATTTTTCATAAGAAAACTCAAAGCTAAAATCTTGTGTTAATAAAAATGAATGTACTAAAACTCACAGCCAGTCCAGGCAACTATATATATATAGCCTTGGCAGCGCACTGACCGGCCATGAGAAAGCTCGGACGAGTGGCAGCTAGTGAGTCGCAGCTCATGACGTCATTGCCTGGAGCCGCTACTCCTTTCTGAGCATGCACATGGCCTCTGTGTGGACTGTTATCCGATGCTTGACTGCTGGGGTGATGCTGGGGCAATTTGGCTCGCGTGCCGACGGAGAGGGCTCTGAGTGCCCACTGCGGCACACGTGCCATAGGTTCACCACCACTGGTCTAGATAATTCAGCACAAGTATAGAATGAGGAACTAGGAGGCAGCATTGCTATGATCTATAGGAATTTCATTCCCTTCTTCCATTCTGGGTGTCCTGTCCAGCAGGGTTCCAGTTTAAGAGAGTCATATCATTTTTTTAAAGCAATCTGAACAGATGTTATTTATTTATTTAACAATTTATATCCTGCCTTTTTCCTACAAAGGGCTCAAGGCAGCTTACATCATTCCCCTCCTCCATCTTATCCCCACAACAACAGCCCTGTGAGGTAGGTTGGGCTGAGAGTCTGTGGCTGGCCCAAAGTCACCCAGTTGGCTCCATGGCTGAGCAGGGACTAGAACACAGATCCTCTGAGTCCCAGACCCATGCTCTTAACCACTACACCACACTGGCTCTCAGATTAGGGATTCTGCAGGTGTACTGACCAGCTGCTGCCTCAAATAATGCAGGTGGTCTGATTTGTTGTTGAGGACCTTAAGTGTTAGTCTTTGGGGACATCAAAATTCATGCCAAGATTCCCCTTGCGGGGTTGCTGAGGACTTCAGGACTGACCAAACGCATCATCCACCCAACAATTTAGCAGGTAATAGTTGCGACTTGATTTTCCTGAATGGACATGAAGAAGAGATTTTGGGTCCCTTGGAATGGTTGGATCACAACCTTGTTAGGTTTAGATTCTGGAAAGCTATTTCCCTCTCTTATGGTGGGAGGCTGATTAGGGCGATTCTCTACAAAGGAGTTCATCCAATGGATTCCTTTGGAGAGTTTCCAGCTGGCATGACTAGCATTGCTGTGAATATTGGTCACATTGTGGAATGAGGAGACAACCAAGACAGTTCACATGGTCACTCCTGTGTACCTTCCATTGAACCCAGTCTGCTCAGTTCTGAGGAAATGAAATAAGTAGAATGGAAATGGTAAGACTCCGTGTGTATCTGATTAAACAATCATCAAGAACGTATTATTGACCCTATTGAGACTGTGATGTCAGCAGTTGATGTTTGTTTGTTTGTTTGTTTGTTTATATAATGTGCATGCCATCCATTACTTGCATCTCTCGACAGCTTACAACGTAGGCCAAGATAAAATAGATAAATTGACAATTCCACTCTGGCTGCGAATTAATAAAATACAAACAATAAAAACCAGTTCCCATTAAAACATATTAAAATATTGATTAAATAAAAAGGTCTTGACCTGGCGCAGAAAAACATATAATGATGGCACCAGGCGGACCTCTCTGGGGAGCACATTCCATAGTCGGGGCGCCACCGCAGAGAAGGCCCTCTTGTTGTTGTTTCCCTTGATACCATTATATACTCACAGTGCCATCCAGCAGAGTTGGATGTTTCAGAGGCTTCTGCACTCTAGTTCATCTGTAATGATAAAGAAATCTCAGAGGTCTCCTTCTACATGTCTGTAAAACACTTTGAGGATTGTGAGGATTGCTAACATCCACCATGACTGAGCTATGGAAGCTTACATTTTCAGCCATCCACTGGGATGCTTTGGAGGAAGAGGGGAACCTGGAGGAATTTCAAGTGACCCATCCATGCTCCTGTCCCCAACTCTTTTAAGCTCTCTTAATGTTGATTTTCCAATGTCAGAACATAGCTGGTGCAGTTTTTTCCACACCAGCTGTGAAGGGACAGATAAGGGGGAACAGAGATCCAATTCCTGTCTTTGAGGTTGCAACACAGTGTCTGAGCTTGAAACTAGGAATCTGAGCAATTCTATAGCTCTCTGAGAGTGTCTAGGGGATAGAGGATCATTCCATAAATAAATAAGCAAACAAACAGATTCTTGGTGATTACATCCCAGTTATGGAACACTCTCTTCAGAATAAATTTCCAGAAGGGTGACCATGCAACTTTATTGCCACAAAACCAACAAAGATTGTGTTAATGCCATACATTTATAGTTAGGTTTATTCTGGCATACATTTCTGTGGATTACAGTCCATGTGAAAGATTATGCCATAATATATGTTAGCCTTTGAGGTGCCACCAGACTCTATTGTTTTCTCCAGAGAGGTTGGCTTAATGCCTACTGTATTGTCTTTTTGGCATGAGGCAAAGACAAATTCATTTTCCCACATTCTTAGGTGATGTTTTAATCCCTGTGGCAGGAGGGGGGATGTTTTTTGTTTTTGCATCTTTTATGATTGTGTAGTTCTTACAATATTTCATTTTTTATATTTTATATTTATATTTTAATTGTGTGGTGTCTAGTTTCCTTTTTTTTTAAACCACATTGGGAACAGACTAGAAGGATGGGTTAAAAAATCCTTGAACTAAAAATAATATATTATACAGTATAATCAGCTGTACATATTTCTTCTGTATTCCTTTACACTAGAAAACTATAAATATATTACTTTCAGATTTAAATGACCTGTTTGCTTTTTTAAATGCTTCTTGACTTAAAATGTTGCCTTACAACATACTTCTTTGTGCACCAACTGGTCCTAAAATCTGCTTGGCTCACAGTGCTGCATTTGGAACACATGTTCCTGGTGAGAGACAGAATTCAGAGAATTTTGAAAAAGCAACATTGATGGCGGATAAATAGGAACTTCCCATAATGAGGTATGGAAGCTACTGAACTCTGTGAGTTTCATGAATGATGCATTTTATGTGTCATATTAGACTGCATGCCAATCAATTACACTATGGCCTATATAAACACATCATGTGAATTCTGACAAGGGACTGGGGTGAAGCAGGGTGTCAGGGTAAAACAGAGGATAATAAAACCACTTTAGATTTATTTCTCTAAATTGGAAACTTCATGCTTACACCTGACTAAATCATCAGCCTGAAACTTTAGCTTGACTCCCACAGAAAAAGTCTGAAACCTTATCCCATCTTTGTTTAACAGAGGCCAATCAAGGCAGCCTAATGAATTCTGCAGATGGCAACCTCCGGCTGCTTAAATTCTATTGGGCTTTATCAGGCTTGTCTTCAAACATCCCCATCTTATTCTTTAAGTCCTCTTGAACGATCTTAAAGGTCTGACTCATAGAGCTATATATTTTTCCCAGTCTCCATTCAGCTTGGCAGCAAGCATGTAACTGCAGCGTCTTGCTTGTTGAAGCTTCATGCGGAACTGCGGACACGGTGTTTGTTATTCTACATTAGCCGCGGCCTTCATAAATTCTAACAAATATTAAACAAACATGGCAGGTGGTCAACAAATGGGCTGAATGGACAGCGGAAAGCTTTCCTGGGAGCTACAACAGAACCCCTTGAAACTCCATCACTAAAACTTGTGTTATTTTTCTCGGGATAATCCCAATTGTCTTTTTACCAGGAGTCAGCAATTTTCCTTATGAAGTGCAGGTTGTCTTCTGTCTCCCTCTGTCTCTCTCGTCTCTTTAAAAAGTACCATAAGGAGCTGGTTAAAGCACAATAAATCAGCAGTGAGATGTGGGTAACAACCTTCTTTGTAAAATCAACATGAGTTGCGTTCCTGCCAGGAGTTGTCTGACAGCACAGTGGAAGTCTTGATGCTTGCAGCCAGATTTTGCAGGCAGTGGGGAGCATCTGTTCCTCTGTTCCCCGGCTCCCCACCACCACCTTTTCCTTCTCTCCTCCTTTTGTGTGCTGTTTTGCTATGCTTGGAAATCAGTAAGCAGAGCCTTGACCCTGGTGTGACTTTTTAGGTATCATTCACAACCCCTTTGTATCCTTTTCACTCTGTTTCTTTTAAAACACACACATAATGCTCCACAGGGAGAAGAAAGCAATCTTGGTTCAAGATGTGTTAAACTTGTTTGCAACAATATGCCCTGACAGGCAAAATCAAATTAAAAGATGGATGGTCCATGGAGTCTGCGGAGCTTGGGGCTCTAGAGTCTGCGGAGAATGTAACAGAGCTGGGGTTAGCTGAGGTAGAAATAAAGCAGGAAATGCCTAAAAAGAAACCATCTGGTACTGGGAGGTCATAGATATTATTAATCTAGGAAATTTCACTCAGGTAAAAGTAATTAATAAACAAAGCGGCTTCTTGTTTGTTGCTTCTTCACTTATTTGTTTATGTGTTGAGTTTTCATTTCCCCACCCACAGCCCTTGTGTCCAAGTCCTGGCCTATTTTCTGTAATCTTTTTTTGTGCCACAGGTTTTCCCTTCAACTGACTCCTCAGGCTGTCTAAATTTGGTGATTAAAATTTCGGACGGCCTCCAGTTTCCCCTCAGGACTGTATTTAATATCTGTAAAACTGCCACTTTGTCTTGCCAAGGTAAACATAATCGCATTCAGTTCAAAGGTGAGCAGGCCTAAATGTTTCCCTTTGCCTGAAAGGAATCTGTCTTGGGACTCTGAACGCCAGGCCTGAGGGAGGCAAGGGAGCGGCCTTGCTCCACAGCATGGTGGCCAGCGCTGCATCTGTGTACACAATGCTCACTTCTCCCACACAAATACTAAAATTTTCTCATTAAAAATTATTGCTATGTCAACATGTGGGGCCACCAGCCCCTGATCTGGAAAAGACGTTCTAGGGCTGGGTGGGTGAGTGGGTGGTTTCCCCTCACCCCCACCTTTCCTTGCCTTTGCTGGGAAAGCAGCTCTGTAGGATGGAGAAGAAAGAGATATCAAGCTGAAGTCTCGGCCGCCACCGCCTGTGCATCTCCCCTTATCCGTCAT
Source organism: Varanus komodoensis (assembly GCF_004798865.1). Lineage (NCBI taxonomy): Eukaryota > Metazoa > Chordata > Lepidosauria > Squamata > Varanidae > Varanus > Varanus komodoensis. Next base: position 333,754 of record NW_025335587.1, on the reverse strand, counting down.
CCTGGGGTGATGTTTCCAAGTGCGTCACTCCACCTAGTTTACTGAACTGCTGTTACTCAGTCATTAAAAAGCACCTAAAAGTGAGGTTTCTGCATTGCCTCACACATCACAATTTTTCACATCCTCTACAATCAAGAGAATGCAACTAATGGTCTAAAGGCCATGTATTCCCCAGGCCCTCATTCAGCAAGAATTCTTGCTTTTGTATTTTAATGTGTTGATGTTTTGCTTGCATTGTTTCCTCTGACTATAGAAAAAAATGAAATGGTGTGGTATATTTTGAGGTATAGACTTTCTGAATCATGTATAATTGGCTGCTTTATCATATGACCTAAGATTCACATCAACATTGTTCAAGGAACACTTCTGGGTTGTGCACTGAATCAGCATGTCTGACATCTAGGAACCACTGGGGTAGTGACTGCTGATTGTTGCTAATCTAGATAGACAAGCAAGATCTTTGTAGGTAGCTCATCAGTATTAAATTTTAAACATTCACTCTTCCAGTTATTTCCTCTTGTATGACAGAGATGGGAATATGTGGCCCTCCAGATAGTGTTGCACTGTGATTCCCCTTATCCCTCACCATTAGCTTTTGCTGGCTATAGTCGAGGGAATTGGCAGTCCAACAAGATTTCAAGTTTCACATGTTTCCCAACCTTCAGTTCCCATGGAGTACTATAGATGTTGTGGAAACATGATGTCCGGAAAAATGGCACTGGTCTTTTTTCCCAAGTTGGTTTTATTTTTTATAAATCCCATGATGGATGAAACACATCTAAATATTTTCTTTTTTCTTTTTAAATCCAAATATTCAAAGGTACATTCTCAGAGCCATTGTGGTGTGGTGGTTAGAGTGTTGAACTGGGACTTGGGAGATCCACTCAGCCATGAAGCTCACTGGGTAACTTTGAACCAGTGTAACATACCTACAGGATTGTTGTTGGGAGATAAATGGAGAGGAGGAGAACCTTGTAAGCTGTCTTGGTTCCTTACATAAGGAAGAAAGGAGGTGTATAAATGCATTATGATGATGATGTTAGAACTGAGAAATAGATGCTGTAGCATGTCCTCATCATCAGGCCGCATCAGCTGGAACTCATCCAACAATGATGCATCAGACAGGGCTCTGGACACTTCCCGTAATCCCCTATCAACTGTGGAATCCAGCTCGTGACGAACCTGAGTGATTTTTTCCTTAAAATGCTGGGTAAAATTGTCACAGCAGGCTCTCAATGGTGTCACTGGATCTTTTTTAGGGCCAGAATGTATCAGGCCATGCACCACTTGAAAAAGCTCCGCTGGACAGCATTGTGAGGAGGCAGTGGAAGCAGAGAAGAATTTCTTCTTCACCTCCCTCACTGCCACAGCATAGGCTCGATAATGAACACGTAAGCATGTTCAGTCAGATTCATCCCATGATTTCCTCCACCTGTGTTCTAGTCATCTCCCAGCCTGCTTCAGCGCCCACAACTCAAGTGTATACCATGGTGATGAGTCTGGCTCTGCCTGATGCATGCTTAGGAGCAATCATGTCAATTGCCTTGGTCATTTCACCATTCTACAAATCAACCAGAGCATCGACAGAAGCACCAGCTTTATCAACTGGAAGATCCCCCGGAGCCTTCAGGAATCCATCATGATCCATATGGCTCTGGGGACGGACCATCTTAAAAGGGTCCGCATCCTTACAGAGGGGAAGGTCAGCCCCAAGCTCAAACCTCATGAGGAAGTGATCTGACCATGACAAAGGAGTTAAACACAAGTTCTTCACTTCCAGATCACTATCTTCCCGCCCTGCAGAGAAAACCAGATCCAAAGTGTGACCTCTTTTACAGGTTCGGCTGGTGACATGACATGACAGCCCCATAGCTGTCATGGAAGTCATGAAGTCCTGATTCACCCCAGTCAGAACAGGAAGATTGAAGTCCCCCAGAACCAACATCAACCAGGTTCTGAAGTCCCCCAGAACCTGGGTTCTCAACACCAGGTCCGAGACGATCTCTGTCAGCTCAGGTAGGCAGTCTGATGGGCAGAAGGGTGCACGGTACACCAAACAGACACCTAATCTGTCTCAATCACCCAACGCCAGGTATAAACACTCTAGACCTGGTCTCGGGGGAACTGGAAGCCCCATGAGGAAATTGAGACTCGATGAACCAGAGTGCCCCCCTCCCTTCCCCCCAGGGCATGGCTGGTGCTGGATCAGATACCTGGGCAATCACAGTTGAGTAAGGGAGACATCCCCCCCCCCTTCTCCCTCCCTGGTCTCTGTAATATATGCCAGGTCAGCCCGCTCATCCACAATTAAATCATGGATGAGATATTTTTTATTATGGACCGACCTGGCGTTCACCAGCAGCACCGTCAGGCTGAGGGGCAGTTGATGGAGGGGCAGTTGACACTTAGCATTATCTCACAGGCAAGGACGGCTACTTTGTGGGTGGTCAGCTAAAAATGTTAAATATTTGAATACTTCTCCCCCCCCCCCCCCAGTCTCACGCTGGTCTGGCATGAAAACCACCTCATTTTAATGAACTTGATGTAATATAATATAGCAATAAGGGTTTTTTAAAATTTTTATTTAGAAAGGTATATTTGAGGTCAGGAACTTACACAGAAAGTCAGACTCAAACAGTGGACACCTAATCCAAATTATTGTTCTTTGTAGCAGCTGGGTTTATGCTCCTAATACCCTTTAAGTGCCTCTTTTAATAGTAAATTAAGTGTTCCTTTTATTACTCCGAGATGCAAGCTGAGTAAATTCACAAGCAGAAAAATAATTTTTAAGTCTTTGATCCAAATGTTGCCCATGGTTCCCATACACTCACTTTTCTGGGAGTCAATTTCTTTGAATTAAGTGCGGCTTCTGATTAAAAATGTATAGGATTGCATTAACAGGCTTAGACACACTTACTTGAGCATAATAGCTGCATTTATCTTACTTCTGAGTAATGCAGCAACATTCTACTTTGCTGCTTCCATTGCCTTCTTGAGTAGACATCCTACTGAGCTTTTCCAAAGATTCTGGGGCCACTGTCATCTTCTTCTATGAATCCAGCATGGGAGTCCCAGAGGCTTACTGTGACAAATTTGCCAAACACTCTAAGGACAAATGAACTCACCTTAATGATGGCTTAAATACCAATACTGAGGCACTGGGTTGAGGTGTGCTGTGCCCTTTTTGGTGGACTCAGTGGTAGCCTGAGGACACTTATCAGTTGGATAAGGGGTGGTACATACATCACTGAATGATGATGTGGTACCTGCTGCCTTGACCACTCCTGGAAATAATTTCCCTTAACTCAGAGATTCAGAAAACTTGCAATCCAACCACAAGTACATCCATTTGTGCCATCCAAGGAGCAGGCATTACAGAATGAAGCTGATAGTCGGAATTCAGTTAGGTCCCAGCACGGTTTGGGGACAGATACACTCTGACAGCTTATTTTCATCAGGAGATGGGCAGAGAAGCATAGTCCTCTTTATCCTTCTCAGCCTCTTACTAGTTTTTGATATCACTGACCTCCTGGACTGCCTCTGTGAGTTGAGAATTGGAGGCACTGTCACATCCTGCTTTGGCTGTTACTGATGGGTTTGGTCCCAGAGAACAGCCCTGGCTGACTGTCACTAAACTGTGGGCTGACACAGAGCAAAATTTTGTCTCTAATTTAATATCTATATGAAACTGTTGTGAGTGATCATGAGGAAATTTGGAGTAAGTGTACGCAGTATGCAGATAACACTCAACTCTATTTCTCTGTGACAACTGAGACAAAGACTATGCACATTCTGAGCCAGAACTTAGATGCAATGATCACTGGATCTTCATGTTAGAGGCGTTCCCTGACTTGTAACAAATCATGACACTGCTCTGTTTCATTGTGTCCATTGTATGTTTTTATGTTTTCAATGTTTGTGTTTTCAAATGCAACACATCTATTGTTTTATGTTGTCTTCTATCAGTGTTGTGTTGTATATATTTTGGTGTTCTTCAGATCATTAACAAATCACTATGTTTCAAATTTTGGGGACATTTCTTTCAGACAAGTAGCAATAGAAAAGGCATTGGTCAGGCAATAGGCGGCCATCAACAATGGAAGAAAAAGAAGCTGAAACGTCAAGAAACTCTGGAGTTATATTGACTCAACCTTTAAGAACTGAGCTGTACATTGTTTGTCTCCACTTGCAAAGGACAGTAGGAGCAACATCAATCCAGAAGTTTATGGAACTTTCACATCCCAAAATCATGTCATAATTTTTACAAGAAATAACATGGGCTACTCTGCGGCTTCCTTTGTCAATTTTAAAGTTTCAAATCTGTCTCTAAGAGAGTTGTTCAGGCACATAATCAGAATCAAGAAGGAAGGAACTTGCTTTCAGTGTGAACAAAGTTAATGCAATGCATGTTCCTGGTTTACTAGTAAGCGTTACAAACACAACACACATTTCAAAACATTTCAAAGACCTTGTTATCTGTTTATCTTTACAGGAGATATATATAAGTAGTGGTGGGTGTGGGGGTGTGGGGGTGTATTTCTGGTGTCATTTATTGGGTAAATTTCATTATCGCTCATGCCCTATAGTCATTTATTATTAAGAATAAAGATTTAGCCCAAGTTAATCACATGGGCCCTCAGTAAAAAGCTTAACATAATTAGATAACTCTACAATATTTTTTCTAGTCTTTCAGTTACTCATGAGAAGGTATACCTATTTCTGTGGAAGTTAGTCCCATTGAATTCAATGAGGTGAACTTCATAGAAGACAAGTATAGAATTGCACTGCGACATATTACAGTATGACAATTAATATTTTATATTTGTAAATGCATTTATCCATATGTCCACTGTCAAATGTTACTTTGACAGTGACAAACTTTGTCATGGCTTTTTTTGGAAGCCCAAATATGACATGTCAGACATCCCCCTTATTTGTATGTGCACTGACATTTCCTAGTGTCAGATGTTAGATTAACAGGTCTGTGATTCCTGGTTCCACCCTAGACACCTTCTGTTTCAAGAGTTAAATTGGCTATCTGCGAGTCCTTTGGCAAGAAAGTCAATTATAGTAAAATTTCATTTTTATTAAAAGATTGACAATTTCACATTTGAACTCCGTACAGTCCAAATGTATGCATATAATGTTTATTCAAAACTATGCCTCTATATTATTGTTCCCAGATAAGTGTGCATAGGTTTTTAGTCTTAATCAGTTAATTAATATTAAATATGTACATAGCACTTTCCAGCCTAATAAGAACTGTCAAAAATTTGCCATTGGAGCCTTTAATTTCTCAGCTTTAGAAATTCACTTCTTGTTACCTTGATTAGTTCCTTGGAGGCCCTTCCCACACCCAAATGGATATGGCATGGGTGTCTGCTCAAAATATTTTGACGCAAACAGTAACAAAATATTAAATTAGCTCCTTGCAATCTCTCCATTACCTTTTAGCAAGTCCTTCACAATTTTGTCAGTCTAAAAACTGAACCAGTTTTCCCACTTCTAATATTTTGAAATAATTAGTATTGTTTCTTTTAATATTTTCCAAACATTTCTTTTGTTCCTCAGATGTGTCTTCTCATTTGCCTTATTATGAACTTTTTTTACCCAGGATCCTGATTCCTCAGTCGCATAAGGCTTCCTCATCATAAAGAAAAAAATTGCCTTTTATAACCCCCTCCTACAGTCTGCTTGTTAGTGATAGAGCCTAGTTAAATAAATAGGTAAGCTGAAAGTTAAAGAAAAGCAATGATCTTATTAGAATGACACCACAGAAACACACACGCATGACAGCATGAAAAAGAGCAAGTCTCAAAGCACTTGTACCGTTTGACAGTCTGCTAGATATTTATACATGTCACGAAGCATCACAGAGAAACACAAATTACTCCAAATTACTCACTCTACATTGTTGTATAAGAAAACCTTTGTTATTAACAGTATCATTTTATAATAACAGAAATACTTTACTTATCTTAAAAGCTGAGGTTACAGGCAAATGCAAAGCTTCCTGTTTCTTCTTCACTGTTACAAAAGATCATGTCGTTCTGGCCTAACGCCTTTAATTACACTGATTCCCAACATTAGTCATATTGTCACCATCTTGATCTTGTTGGTATCTTTCCTAAGTACACATTTTATCTGAACTTCTATTAGCAAGGTTTTGAATAACATATAAGCATGCTAAGTGAATTACCTTTCTGGCTCTCCCTGTCAGTCCTTTTAACTATTGTTCAATTTTGACAAGTTTGTTCTTTTAAAATTAAATGTGACCATATTGGATCTGCCACTTGCACATCTGCTGAATTTGATACCATTCTAGTCACTAGTCTGAAGTGTTTTAAAAAGACTGGCATCAGATTGTTCAGTGATGGCTGACACCACCTCCCCAAGGCGATCTGGTTCATACAATCCCTGGCTACTTGGTGTGGATCACCTTGTCCAACCAAAGTTAGTGACTGCTGGCAACTTATCATGAAGGACGACCAGCATCCCTGGCAGCCTGCAAGCATTGCTGGGCTCAGGAAGATGGCTAGTCTTGTCACCTCTGCAGTCTTCTTTCCCAATGGAGGTCTGGGCTTCCTGCTCTTAAGCAGAAATGAGAATGACAACCCCTCCCTTCCATACAGAAACACACACACAGAGGGGCGTGTCCTGGGGACTTTGTGCATGCTTCTGTGTGTGCATGTCAATATGCATGCCTGTGCTATGTCAAAACAGACACAACAAACACAGGAAATTGCCCACAGGAGGGAGAGGAATGTATCTCTTTTTTTAATGGCTTTGCATTGTTCAATGTGAGCAAGTTCTAGAGTAAATATGTTCTAAAACCCCACAAACAAACCTAAGCCTGGGCTTTCTCCCCTACACGCAACAAAAATCATGTTTAAAGCCAAACACACATAACCATTGTATAAGTTCAGTTCGTTTAAAGGATGTCTTTCTAACAGAAGTTTTCAACACTGCTTTGTCAAGCACTGCACCATAAATTAAATTCACTCTGTTATCTTTCTGATATGATCTGCTTTCTGACAGATCATTTTTATCTTGGTTCAGTCCAATTTCCAATCAGCAGTTCAGTGGATGGTAGAACAGACATGAATTATTACTGTTGACAAGTCTTGTAATGAAATCCCTTTCTCAAACAAGATCGTGTTTATATTATTTCCTATTATTTTCCACCCCTCTGGCTACTTCTGGAGGTTGACTCAAGAATGAAAGCAACTGTATGAAACCTAGCTTGGCTGGAACTATCTCAAATCCATTCTGGAACTTTTCTTTGTTCTGCTACAAAGATTGTTATACATATGACATGCTATATTCACGCTGGGTAATTACTAACACAATTACTCAGTGAAGGTGAACTATGGTGCACTTTAGTAGAAAGCCAAGCTTAGATAAAATGATATCAACCAAGTTCATATTTTTACATAACTGAGGCATGATGTAAGTTAATGATGCTAAGTTACCCACAGTATTTGGAAAGAACATTAGCGAAGCTAAAGCCTGCTGTCCTGAGGCTGAGGCAACAGCAAAATGATCCAGAAGAAAACAATGGTGAAGTCTTTCATCCTGTTCCATCACAATCTTACCCTGTAATGTTTGGCTTCCCTTTTCACACTTCTTAAAAATCCTCAAGCTTGAGTACTTTAAACCCCTCTCCTCCTCAGTCATGCCAAAAGAGTTTCCAAAAGTTTTCTAAGGACTGGGAAAGGTGGGGAGAAGAATAAGCAGCAACCGTTTGCAAAAGCCATTACCCTGAAAGGGTTTCTCCAGTCTTGGGAAACTTGGTGCTTTGTTCCACTCCTTCTGCCTTCTTCTCTTGCTTGTCAGCCTTTACAGCACGGTCCGGTACGTGTCTACTCAGAAGAAGGTCTCATTGAGTTCAGTGTGGATTTCTCCTATTTAAGTGGGAAAGGCATTAGATTGACTTTTCTTCATCATGCAAACACCTGATTTCAATTGTCTCTATATATGGTGCACTTCAGAAAGTGCAATTGTCTGCATAGATGCCGCACATTGGTTCTGAGTGTGAGAAATGCAATCCTACACAATATCCCTCATTCATGTGCTTGAAAAACAATAAGGAGAACATTGGATATAATAACCATGTAGTTGGATGCATTGCAAAAGTGTTGCAGAATATTTTGACTCCTAAACAGGGTTCCATCCAATAAGCCATGACCTATTCTCAACTACTATAAGCTGTCAAAGGCTATGAAAACCATTACCTTCTTTCTTTGTCCACCTTGATTTTTGTCTTTCATTTCCAAATGACACCAAGCATGTCACAGTCACTTGGGGGTTCTGTGGGGTGAGTTTTGAAACATATTCTGTGAAACCCAGAGTCTCCTAGAGCATTGTGATACCTCTTTTTTGTGGCTGCATGTTGGATCCCTTTTGGATTTGAAGCAAGGGGGCACTGTCATTCACTGTCAAATGGAGTAGTGTCTCTAGAACTTGAAAGGTGAGAAATTAAAAAATGACATCACAGTTCTAAATGATTTCACTGAAAACTACAGAAACCAAATATCAGAAATGAAACTGATTTGCAAACATTGCGGCTTTTATTTCTAAATGAGTGTGGGGGTGGGGGGGCAAGGCCATAGCTTGTGATCATTTCCCCCACAGACAGCAGCTGAGTTCAGACATCACGATAATTCACAGCCAAGTGTTTTGAGAGTGTGAGTTGTGATTGACCCATGAGTTATGCTTGATACATGGGTTACTGTGTTCTTTGAACCCAGCTGAGATAGCAAACCATGGTAGACAACCCACAGCTCACAACCCAACAATAAACAATGGATTGTGGTTAACAAGTAATGGCTTGCAAGGGTAGCTAGCCTCAGATGACAACTCTAATTCCATCCATGTTCAGCCTCTGGGAGACCCTCTTCATTTATATCACAAGTTTGTTTTGTTTTACCTTAATATCAAGCAGTGACTGGTTAGTACCTGGAGCTGCACAGACTGACCAGTATGTCCTTCACAATCCAGAATAGCTGAGGATTCACTTCATTTCTCTTTTCCAGACACAGATTATTTCCTATATTCTTCAGTTTCATAAGTCACTTTGCCCTCATTTATCCAAAATGGCAAAATGTAGCCAAAATGGCATTATCCACACAGAAGTATCTACATACTTGGGGGAACCCTCCAAGATCTATTGAAGTATCAAAACATCTTCATTTAAAACAACAAGAACAACAACCCTAAATGTGAGGAGGGGGTGAGGTGCAGGAATGACCCGAAACAACCCATTGAATGATCATGCTCCATGCCCATGGAATGCTGCTTGATTGTTGACAGAGAACAGATAGCTGGGCATGATGGGAAAACTCTCCACACTGTAACATTTTGATTTCACTTGCCTCATTTTCTCTTATTTTTGGCATTTTCTCTTATTTTTCCTTTGGCACAAGTCACTCAAAAATGAAGCAATTTTATTTGTCCATGAAATCCATTGATAGAACAAGTTCTCATTAAACTGGATCTTGTGAGAAACTTGGTTTAATTGAAGGGGTTTTTTTCTTCCTTTCTTTTTCTTTTGTCTTTCTTTTTGAACTGGCTGGTCCTGAGTTAAAGAACCTAGGGGCAGATGTGTGAAACAGTAACCCTATAATGCAATTATAGGGACCCTAAGGGCACTGTATAACTTTATGGTAAAACACTGAAATAACAAGACTGACTAATGAAATGACACAATAGAGTTTGTTTTAATTAAAATCAAAACTATTTATCTATCTCGCTTTAGCTGTAAACTGCAGCAGCTCAAATATTGTTGGCAAACCATGTAAACACAGCAGGGGGTGCCAAGTAAGAACAGGATTACCAGGTATAGCTTGCTACGCATGCCTGCTATTCCAGAAGTGTTTCCAGTGGAACATGGAGTCCTGGACACATTTCTTCTGTGCATAGCTATTTACCGTATTTTTCACTCTATAAGACGCGCCTGACCATAAGACGCACCTAGTTTTTAGAGGAGGAAAACAAGAAAAAAAATATTCTGTATCAAATGGGCACATAATCACAGGCACATTCCCCATCACTTCCCCATGGGCTGCACATCTGACAAACTTACTGCACACACATATTCGCTCTATAAGACGCACAGACATTTCCCCTTACTTTTGAGGGGGGGGAAGTGCATCTTATAGAGCAAAAAATACGGTAGTTGTCAAGCAATAAATCCCTTTATATTTGTGGTGTCAGAGAATAAAGTAAGATATTAATGGGAAAGAATAAATCATAAAATCATAGAATAATAGGGATGGAAGGGGTCAAGAAGGCCATTGAGTCCAACTGCCACTGGTGCAGAATGACAGCTGTTAGGAGTGTCCTCAGTATAGAATAGGAGCCAGAACTGAACCACAGAATTCCTGCAGTAAAATGAGGTGGTGGTGGTGATGATGATAGTAATAAAGCCACAGGTTGCAAAAGGTAGATGGACAGACAGGATATGAGTCTACTAAGTGTAGCTCTTTGTCAAGAGAAAAAGCAGAAGATATTATTGTGGAGTCCCATATCCTTCTAAGATTCTCCATCTATAGAACAGAATAAGAAATGATGCACAGCTGGTTAAACCATCCAGGGGAGCTAGGAGCAGAACTAGGCAATATGCCTAGCAGCAAGCTGAAAGGTAAATCTGGCTAAGAAGCAGAAGGTGGGAGCTTGGACACAAGATAAGTGGGATCCTGCTTGAACAAAGGCTGAGTGTGTAGGTTTTTTGTGAGGGTGTAACATACTCATTCAGGAGATCTATGAGAAAGGTCAACTTGGCAGTTCTGGAACAAGGATTTACACACAAAATGATAAAATATCCTTGAATTAGAAATCTACCAGGTTTCTTCTTTGTCCATTTTTTGACGTTTGATCAAAATGTATTTTCACTCGTTTTTCATGTTTGATCTGTTGCTTGCAAGCATTTGGTTTGCTCTATTTTGTTTTCACTTTGCCCTGTTGTCTTTATTTAGTGAACTGCCTTGAGAGCTTTTCAGAATGCTCAAAGTAAGTAATAAATACCCATTGTCTAGTTCCAGCCTTTTGTCTAATAGCAACATCTTGAGTTTTCTGCTCACAACGTTTGATGATGCATTTTAAAAACTAGATTCCAGAAATCCGAACTCTTTTTCCAACGATATTTGGATTCATGCCCTAATGCTAAATTTAAGAGGGGGAATGTCTCCCAAGTATACAGAGGAAAGATAAAACAGACAGGAAGGGGGATGAGTAGGATGTTTCCAAGAGAGAGAAAGAGAATTATATTTTAAAATAAAGAATATGTTCTCTTGTTCGTTCACTTTAATAGTAATCAGAGATATATGTTTTTACAACTATCAACTTGTAAGACTGCGGGAGGTCTAATTACAGCCAATGATAACAATAATAATCATCATTAGATACTTGCCAAAGCTACTTTTGTTCTTTCTCCCAAATTTGCTTCCCCTCTTACTAATCTCTGCCTCAAATAATACAAATAAATCTTAGCAATGTAATATGACCATTTGGCAGGACTAGGTTTGGCTTTCCACTCTTGACATCCAGAAAAGTTGTGATTTCATTTTAGAAGTCCTTCCAAGTCAACATGGTGGAAACATTAGGGAAGGAGAGGAGGGAGGGAGAGTCCTTGAACTTACAGCCTAAATGAGAAGAGTCACATGAAAGACGGTACTAACTCCAGGTCATTTTAGTGGATTAGGAATGGAGGGCAGCTCCACTTGTTTCCAAGTATTAAATAATGAATAATATTTAATATGCTGATGTGATCCCTCAAGAGTAAGATTACAATGCATTGTCTTAGTAGTATAGTAATGGTATGTTAACTAGAAGAAACTGTCAAAACATTATGACCATTCTATGTATGAGTCAAGTGAGTTTGGTTTTACTTATTTTTGGGCAGAGAAAAAGACAAAATCAGGTCTTTCTTAAATGTCACCATTCATTAGAGCAGAATGAGCCATCTTCTGTGTTTGTGAAGGTGGCTTTCTTCTCCAGAAATGATCTGTGGATTGTTGTCATTTATTTTCTTCACTACTTGTATCCTTCACGGGTGGTTGATGCCTACAATAATAGCATTGTTCATGGGAAATATTATGGAAAAGCAACATGTGGGAGTTGAGGGTTAGGCTTGCATTGTGCACATGGAACTTATACCAGTGTGAGTCTCCCTCCCAAGGCAAACAGCAATAGCATGTGGGGTGGATTCAGATGGAGACCAGACCAAAAGCAGTGTTAAGACCTATCTGAATCCCATACCACAATTGTATTCTGCATCAGCACTGCCCCATGCATGGATGCTATTTACTTTTTTAAAATGAACAATTGCCAATGTCATTTCTATTTTGGTGCTCATTCATGGGATATGTAGAAATGCATTGCAGAGCACTGTGGAATCTGTGTCCTGAGTTAATGATGAGGCAATTCATTCTCCTTATGTTAAAAGTGTATGTTTTAATGCTTGTCTTTTTAACTAAGATGCTCAACACCATCATATTAGACAGAACAACAAACCCTGTGACATTGGTTATCCTCTGTTGCACACAAGATACATTATTTATGATCTCCATTCTCTGATCCTAAGCAACTTTGAAGTGAAGTCTTGAATACAGTTGCCACAGAGACTCTTCGAATATCATTGAGGGAAAAGAACTCGTAAACAATATATCATGTTGCGGTGGACTGGGACAACAGGACACTGGACACTGGAGTGCCGAATGCTGAGAGCCATTAATGGAAATGACTCACCATCCCAGAATGCTGAGATTCAGAGCTATCCCATGAAGCTGATTGGTGGCCGGTTCAGGACAAATAAAAGGAAAAACTTTGTCACATGGGGCATAATTAAACTATGGAATTTACTTCCATTATAAGTAGTGACAGCAACCATTTTGGATGGCTTTAAAGGAGGATTGGATTAATTCATAGAAGAGAAGGTTATCAATGGCTACTAGTCATGTGGCTATATGCCACCTCCAGTAAAGAATCGATATGTCTATGTACACCCAGTGTAAGAGCATATGAGCAGAAGGATGCTGTTTGCACCCATGTACTGCTTGTGAGTTTTCCATGAGTGGTTGGTTCGTCACAGTGTAAACAGACTTCTGGACTATAAGGACCCTTGATTGGGGCTAACATCAAGCCAGCTCCTTCTCCTCCTCTTCCTCCTCATGTTTTTATTGAATGTTTTAGAACAAAGGCTAAACAACAACAGTGAAGTGGGAGAAGGGAGGAGAGGATGAACAAAATCAAATAAAAATTACAACTTTCTTGCTTTAAATTCATTATTATCTATAACACTACATACATATGCACTATATATATTTGTATATTGTATATGTAGCAAACTATTGGTAAATGTGGTTATGTATAAGCTTCAACATAGGCAGCCCAAATAGCTATGTATTTTCCAATCATAACTTATGCCTAAAGACCACCCATTCAAAAATCAAAAGTTTCATTAAATTCTCTGCCCATCGTGTTATTGCAGGTGGCCAATTATCCTTCCAATGTATTAGTCTTTTAGCTGTCAGAAGGGCACAGAAATTCCATTTTTGTTGACCTTGCATTAAATTCTAAGTGATGAGTAAGTAATTAAGAAGAACATGTGTATCACTTAATATTAAAGAACTTTTCATCATGAAATTTGGCCAAGTTATTACCTTCTCCCAAAACAAAGCAACCATTAGGCTTTGCCAAAACATGTAAAAGACGTATTAGTTGCATTATGTTTTCAGAAATTTGCCATTTAGTTATGCCCTTATCAAAAAGGCATTGTGGTGACAAATAAACTTGAAACATCTATATCTGCTGAATTAGACATAAGCTCTGTAATTCCTTCAGAAACAGATGAAAAAGAAGAACATTGACTGGGCAAAATGGGAGCTCCAGTTCATTATTCCATTCTAATCTAAGGGCCTGTGAATTATATTTAAATATTTTAATATATTTTAATAAATGTTTAAATATAAATATATTTAAACTGCTTAAAGTTAATAAAATGGCTATATAAATATCCAAAATTATTAATCAACTGCATCAAAGATGGTACGGATGACTGGAAATTTGAAATAAAAGAAGATCATCAACATGAAAAGTAAGTTTTGTCTGACATCACACACCAGGGGTTAGAAATGTAGGTCAAACATCAACAGAGAAAGAGTAGTTGTCTAGCACAGTTCTTAAGACAGACAAAAAGTTTTTATTCCAGCATGGCTCTTTGTTTGTTTTGTTGCTGAGATAGCAGCATATGTTGCTTATCATTCTATAATTATTTGCATAATTATATATAAATGTTTGATGGCAAAAGAAGAAGAGGACGGCAGAGAATGAGGCGGCTAGATGGAGTCACTGAAGCAGTCCGGGTGAGCTTGAGTGGACTCCTGGGGACGGTGGAGGACAGGAAGGCCTGGAGGAGTGTGGTCCCTGGGGTCACGATGGGTCAGACATGACTTCGCGACTAGCAACAACAACAATAGCAGCAATATAAATGCTCAAAATTCCTCCCATACCTCCATATGTACACACAAAAGTAAGTTGAGGTGTCTCTGTGAAGAAGTCTTTTTCCACTCTAGGTTATTGCTTCTAAATATTTCAAACACCATACATTTACCCCTTCCAGTATTGTCAGGAAATTGCCCTGTACACTGCTGTCACATGTACAAGTGAATGGGCACTTCCAAATCTCATGTGGCAGGCCAGGTTTTCCAGACTCTGGCCAAACGCATCAATAATCCAGTTAGCATTATGGTCCTTGCATCAGGGGTACCCAGTGTCTTTCCATGGGGCGAGTGTGACCATGGGGACCTCCAGCAGTATCCATAAAGCTCTCTACACCCAGGGTTTTTTTCTCCTCTCTCCACTCCTAGACTCTGGAAACTCCTAGACTCTGGCATAAAAAGTGAGACCCTTTTATCTCACTTCTCACCACTTGCAGATTCCAGCCTCCCTTTTTGTCTTCCCTACTCCATTTTCCCTTGCTATTCCCTTCCCTTCTTTCCTCTGGCTTTGCTCTTTCTCTCCCCACACTCTTTGCCTCACTGTTTCCCCACACCCAACCTTCACCCTTCCTCTTCCTCTTTCTATTTCCTTTCCTTCCTCCCAGAACTTAGCCATATTTTTTCTTCCCTCTCCAAACGCCTTCACTTGTTTCTGCCCCATACACACAGAGCCTTCCGAGGCATGGGTGCTAATGGCAAAAGAGGTAACAGGTATAGGTGGAAAATGGAGTTGAGTAGGGCCCAAATTAGGGAAAACACTTTCTTTCTTTTAGTGGCTAGGGGCACTTTTCTTCTTTTTGGGACTGGAGAAAGCTATGCATGTGTGTACGTAGGATGAATGGACCAATCTTTTGTAGATCTACTCAGATACAATTTCCAGTGAGTTCCATCTAAGCATCCATAGGACAGCAACCTTAAATTGGTATTTTGCTGTGCTTCTGTTGGGTCAAATATATGAAAGGATTTGGAGTTCTGACCCTTCCTTTATTTGGATTCAATCTCTAGATGAATTTTCTTTTGACTGACCCAGCCCCACTGCCATTATACGACAAGTCTGTAGGACCCTTTTTGCAGGACCCACTGCAGTTTCTTGGATTCTCAAATGTGCCTATGAGTCCAAATACACTGGGGACTCCTGACTTAAATTACATCTTAAGCCTTGCGTTCATTATTGTCCAAACCAGGGGGCCCCACCTTGGGGTGCCCACACCCCGGGGATGCAAAATGGTAGGGATGCAACAAGAGGAAGGCCAAAAATGATCACAATAATAACATTATTTATTATGATTTTGTTTGCATTTGGCTTCAGTTTGTTGTTATCAATCAAGACAAAATCTAGGAATCACCCGAATCCACATGCAGACTTTTGGATCACAATCAGCAAGAAAGTTCCATATGTTGACAAAATTATGAATGAGAAGCAGGAACAAAGAAGTTGTTCAATTTTATGTTCACGATTGGGATTGATTTTACTGTTTACATTTTTTTTCTAATTTCTCGATTTATATTTAAATTCTTTGCACTGACTTAAAAGTTTGGTTGTTTGGTTGGGGTTTTTTTAAGTTCAATTTGTTCACCCACAGTACTGTATGAGATTCAATTTGTGGTTCAAACATTAGAAATTTGACTTCTTCATCTTCAGAAGTCAGATTACTTTTGTAGGGAGTGTGAACATAAATCAAATATATTCTAGGTGCATAGAAAAGTTTGGGAGCCACTGGTCTAAACCCTTGCTAAGCTGCTCATACCCCTATCTACATAGTCTGTATACCAGGCACTTTTCTGTATCTAAGAGAACTTTGGTGCACAAATACTTTGGTTTGCTTGCTCTTTCAAAAATATATAGCCTATCTTCACAGTTTTGTTCTTAGTATTCAAATGCCTCAGCTTGTCGATATTTACTGAATTTATGGGATTTTGCCAAATATGGGTAGTCCTTGGCAGCTAAAAAAACCTCTTTAGCTCCCCTTTTAATTACCACCATGCTTAAGAGCTGTTTCAGATTTCCTTTCTCTGATATAATTCTTCTTCTTCATGCCTTGAAAGACCCAGCAGGCCTGATTCCCCATCATCCTGCTGATAATTTAGTCTTAAGGCCAAATTAGATTTATTTATTTAATTATTCGAAGTTTTTATATGCCATCCAATACTAAAAAGTCTCTGGATGGCTAACAAAAAAAAATTAAAAAAATGTTCTTCAAATCATGCATATCAGAGTTATATGAGATTAGCTTCTTTACCTCAGTGAAAGTATGTGATCCCAAATTAGGATCATGGCATTCCAAAAAGAGAGGAGTTAAGCTTTCTCCTCCTTCCCTATTTTTATCCCAAAATTACACATTCACACACACACACATATTACAGAGAGGGGACACTAAAAATAAATAAATAAATAATAAAAATTTTAAGAATCCCTTTATTGATTCAGTCACCATGACTTCAAAAGATCTGATTCTTTTTTCACCTAATGTACTGAATAGTAATGTTGTTCCATCCAAGAACGAAAGTGCCCATAGTTGTTGCCACTATGAGCATTCCGGCAGAATGCTGCCCCATGCCAAGGACATAAATTCTAGGGAAGTTCATGGAAAAAGAACCCATTGGCGCTGGTCCTGACCTTTAAGCTTTGATCAGGTATTCTATATTCTATACCAGCCTTCTGCAACCTAGTGTCCTCCAGATGTTTGGCTTTACAATTTCCAGTATCCCTAAGCCAAATGTCAGAAATCACCCAGTAGCTTGGGATGGACACAGGAGCTAGTCTTTCCTTATGGCCTTGCTTTTCCTTATCAGCCTTGTTCTTCTTTGTGACTGTGATGGGCGTCTGAAGACAGATCCTGGAGGATTGTGGCTCTACCTAGCTGGACTAGGACAAAGTCTGGGATTGTCACCAATTTAATGTGAATGCTATTGTGTTGAAGTATTTATTAATCTGAGTGGGGTTTTAATATAGATAATGTTTTTTGTATCTACTTTTTAAAATCTACATATTTATTGAATGGAGCTGGTCTTTGACCACAATAAAGTTTATCTATCAGCCTTGTTATTTAAAAAAAACCTGGGTACATCTAAGGCATCTTTGAGACATTCTGTGGAGTCCACACCATTTCAAATTTAAAACTTCAGCACCAGGTAAGGCATGGAGTAAGACTTTCCCTTTCAACTGCATACTTACATGTATGTATAACACTTTAATTCATCCTCAGTTAACTAAGAACAAAGCTAAGGGGATTTTGTTCAAAATGTGCTGAAAAGAAAATTGCTTTGGGACCAAGATGGAAAAGTTTAGCCTGAAGTTGAATGTTTTGAAAGGCTAGCTTCATGTAAAAACTCTGGTGCACTTTGCCAAAAACTCCCTTGGGTCTGTTCCAGCATTGCTTCTAGGTTCCACAGCATCAGGACACAGATAGGGTGTACCGCTGAGTCTATCCAGCAGCCTACTGACCTTATGAGACTCCCAGAAGGACAATTCTAGGCCCTCATGAGGCAGAACTGAAGCTCTCCGCTTGCACCACGCAATGAGCTGAGTCCTGGAAATTACCCAGTTTCACACTGCCTTCAGAATCTGGGATCTCAGCCACCTTTGCCCTGTCCTGCCTGCTTTCTCATACTTTGCCAAGCTCAACTTGGCCAGAACCCAGTCCTGGGGCCAGCATTCTCATTGTAAATCTGGGTAGCAAAACTGAGAAGCAAAGGGGGAGTGCTGGATTTAGCCAAGACCACGTGGTTATTCAGTGGCAGAGCTCAGCCTAGGCTTTAGACATCTCTGTTTTGTTGCCCCACAGCTAATTTATCTCCAAGACCACCCAGCTGCCTTTCAGACCACACTGCCTCTGTGAAATGTGTGGAAATTTGCAGGCATTTTCTCTGATTTTTTACAGGGATTTCTTTCTTTCTTTTTTCTTTTTCTCTTCTTTTGCCACACTTGACACACAGCTGTTTGCCAAAATCAAATTGCAGAGGTGTTTCTGCCTCTTTAAAACTCTGTAAACAGACACTTGTTCCAATGAAGAAGAAGGGGGGAAGTCAGCCAAGTGCAGCAAGACTTAGAGGGATTCACTTGTACTGCCTATGACGAGCTGCAAGCAGGAAACCTAAGCTGCCGAAGAGGAAACGTATATGAGCCAGGCTGTAGGTGCTTTGCTGCATTCTTCTCTCCACAATGCTATAAATAGATGACTTTGCATAAGTACAAAATGTAAATGTGAAGGACTGGATTTGGGCCATGGCTCTAGAAGCTGGGCAAAATTTCCCCCTGTGCAGATACGAGGACGATCATAGGAGCGTAACCCTTTGCTACTCATCCTGATCTTCAGGTCTTCATCAGGTCTTCTGTACCAGCCTTCTACACCAGCCTTCTGCAAGCTGGTGGCCTGCTGATATTTAGGACTGCAATTTCCAGCATTCCTGACCATTGGCTGTGCTGGCTCTGGTTGATGGGAACTGAAGTCCAAAACATCTCTCTCCACTCAGTCTGCACATTGAGTACTGAGAAAGTCTATGACTTGTATACATTTGGAATCTCTGTAGAAGATCCAAACAACACGTGAAGGTCAGAAACGGCACCAGTGGGCACAATCCTACTCTGCCCCACCCCTTGCAACACATGTTGTTTATCCCCAGCTTTCATGTGTATTACACAGTCTCCTGGGTCTCTCTTTTCCACTGGAATGAGCTCTTCCGTAGGATTTTTTTTCCTCACCAGTTGCCCCCAGATGGTTTCATTGTGACTGTGATTGCCAGTTATGCATGACTTTCTCCACAATGTGTATGTTTAAAATCCATTCGGAAACCATTTTCTGCCCTTCTGGTCTTTTTGCTTGCTCAGCAGTCAGCACTCATCTCCATCTGGGCAGTCTGCATGTTCCAAGTGAGATTTCCTTCCTGTTGCATACACCTGCTTTCCAAGACCTCCTTGGATAATGCGCTGTGTGTGTGTGTGTGTGTGTGTGTTTCGTTTCTACTCTCCTCCAGTATACAGAGATAGCTTCAGATAGCTTCAGGGCAGATAAAGAGAAGCAGTATTTAGACTCCAGTGAATTGCCTAGACCAGAGACACTATAACCAGCAAAGAAGCATGTGTTTTCCAGCTTACTTGATCCTCAGCATCCCATGACAGTTTCCCTGGTAAACAGAAGGTTAAACAAACAGAAATGCGAGTGACAAATCACACTATCCAGATGCTGCAAGATCTCAGCTAGTCATATTTCTCATCCCCAGCTGTGTAGGTCAATAGCTTTAATTAATTTAAATTTCATACATAAATATGTTACAGTGAGTGTCAGCAAGCAAGCATATGTGAAAGTTAACAATGCCAGAAAGAGCTTACAAATGAACATAACGTTGAAAATTAAGGGTGCAGTCCTATGTGTTTACTTGTGAGTAAGCCCCATTGAATACACTGGGGAGAATTTGACAGAGGTAGTGGGAGACGAATGGTCATTGCATGCAGACTGCAGGCTTTGAACCACAAATGTATAGGACTGTACCATATGGCACCAACAGTTATGTAACTTCTGTTAATAATACATTTGTGTTGAAGGAGATTTGAAGGTCCTGATCTTAAGGCAGGAATATAATGGCATGTTGTTCATGGAAAACTTTTAAATAAATTGAATAACAAACAAACAAAGGATCTTGACGCCAGCTTATCTATTTCCCTCATAGCTGCAGATCTGAGAGATCTCTATGCCAAACACACATTTTAAAAGATGCATAATATTCTCTCCCAGTTCCAATCTTAAGAAAGGCTTTTCAACCAACAGAGTGATTTAAAGATCACAGGTATACTCTTTCAAACACCTACACAAGAAAAGGAAGGAACTTTGAACTGTAGCATCCTTTCTGGGCTTGGTTTAAGGAGCAAGAAGCCAAGGAAAAAACCTACTGTGGTACTCCACCATTTTCAGACTTGGCTAATGAACACAGGGAATTTATTGTGGTGCCACTGCACCTTACACATGGGCATGACACTCTCCCTGACCTGTGCCAGTCCTGGATTTTCTTTCCACACAAACTACATTTTCCCTTGTTCTAAAGGATTTTCTATTTATTGTGACTTCCCTGCGTTTTGGGACTTAAGTGTGCCTTCTATTCTGCTACAAATTTACAGCAAAGGGTATGGCTTAGCTCCTGAAAAAGTTGTGTGTAGCCCAGCATTGTTGTGCTTACTTTTTTACTCTGTTATAAGTTGCTGGTGCAGCATGACTTCTTTTTCTTCCTGCCTCTGAACTTCACATCTGTGCATGTACAGTGACCTTTCCTGCACAGCATTACATAATGACCTCTATTATTACTAACAGATATAATAATATAGAATTTTTATTTCCATACTGTCCAATAGCCAATGCTTTCTAAATCTAAATTCAGTGGCCAAATGCTGTGGTGTTTCATGGAAGCCGCTTGAAATCTTTGATCTCAGTATCTGGTGAGAACAAAAAATACAGGAGCAACTGAGACAAGTCATAGGAACATAGATTCCTATGAACTAATTTCGTACAAAATGACCAAACAAACCATGGTTGAATGCTGGCTAAGCACAAAAGGCATGCCGCTTGAAAACTGCAGGATGGTGAATGATAACTCTAGCTCTGGAAATAATGCTAGAATTCTTTCTGATGACATGACAATAAAACTAGAGTGTGTTAGCCAAAGTATCAAAGTTGTGACAACCAAACCTCCAGCTGCAGAAGGCTCTAAGGATACCCTGACCACAATCAATATAAATGACTATACAGGCATAGAACAGCGGTGGACAGACTTGCTCAGTGAAAGAGCCACATACAGAAAACATCAGATGTTTGAGAGCTGCAAGACTTAAACAAATATTTATTTATTATGACCAAACAGATATTGCTAGCATTATTAGGCTAGTTACTGCTAGCAGAAGTCTTGTGAGTCATTGAAAATCAGCCGATACGTTGTCAAGGCCATACAAATTTGCTCTGTTAGACGTTGATTCACAATACTTTCACAGGCACTTCGAAACAAATTGAAGTGCTTTGTAATGGCGACAGTAGCAGAAGAGGCTTGTCTCTCTCTCTCTCTCTCTCTCTCTCTCTCTCTGCAAGGTTCTTGCACGTGTCGACTTGGTTGCTGTTGGAGGCTCAGAGTAGAAGTGAGATGATTGAAGCACTGCTACAGTTGATATCACAGGAGGAAATTTGCACGCCTTTCCCTGGAAGGTTTTGTGCTCACCAGCTGGTTGAGCCTTGTTTGGTTGAGACTTAGAGTTGAAGTCACATGACTGAAGCACCGCAATTGGTTATCATGACTCACATCTCAATCCCAGCTTTTGTTTGTGCCTGCTCAACTGCCCAGAAGAGAGCTTGGGTCAGGCCTTTTTGGCCCCTCTGCAAGTTGCAAATTAACTCAAAGAGCCATCGGTGGCTCACGAGCCTCAGTTTGGCCACCCTGACATAGAAAATATCATTGTGGATATGCTTTCATTTTCCCTTTGTGTTTTGGCAAATCTTTCTGTGTTTACATTTTAAACAGGTTTTGTTCAGATCCTGTTGGTATAAATGACAGGCAGATTACTCACGAAGTGAGTTAATGTTTCTTTCTAAGCATTTTAGGAACAGATTATTGGAGTTACTGTACAACGATTTATACATTGGGAAGGCCTACCCTTCATATCTGTTCTGGTTCTTCACTCTTCTCCATGACTGCACACCCCGACATAAGTCAACTGTTATTCCTGTCACTGAAACTGCCCTTCCACATTACCCTTTTGAAATGATGGGCACAAATTTTGGTTGCTTTTGTGTTGTAGCAAGCAACACATGTTTAAGCCTGTCATTTCGTAATTCACTTTCTTTATTTAGAAAGTACTTTCCAGTGTTCACGTATGTCACCCACAGAAGTGTATACTCCCAAAGAGATCCGCATGTAAGAGTCATCTACAGTCATACTGTTCCTAATTATTGTGAAATCAGCACAGCCATTATCCTGTTCCGCCACTGCAAAAGCAGGCAGGCAGGCACACTTTGTGAGGGCAGGAAAAGGAGTCTGTAGTTATCATTCAGGTTCCCTCAGCTGGACCACACTTGCTTTTTCAGGAGAGGATTGGATCCATTGCATCATTCAGTACTGCAGTACGCAGTAACATATGCATTGTTCCATCCCATTATACTTTCTGTTCCTCACTTTCTTGACATCAAGCCAGTCATTCATTTGATGCTCTGTCCCTGGGGATCACAGACATGTGATCTTTTTTGAAAGCATCCTTCTTTTTGTTAACAAGCTCTGTAGCTATGAAGTGTGACCCAACACCTGTACCATGATGCATATTCCCATTCCACAACAGTACTCACTTGCTATCAGCATATACATTGAGATGCTGCCTAGCTAAGTCTGTATCTTCAAGTTTTCAGTATATTCACACTACTTATTAACAGCAATATTGTAGGCATAGCTGAGCTAACCAGTAACTGTTTTCCTGTGGCTGTTCACTGAAGCACGCACTAAGTTGTTATGGCTGGCCTGGAGTGGCTAACTCAGCCAGACCACACTGCTTCATCTGACCCAGGTCCAAGCATCAGAAAATTCCCTTTTATTGCTGCGGGTCACTAAGTGAAAGTCCCAGTCACCTGACACTAGTATTGCAAAGAGGACAAGGCTGAGGTCATCTGCAGGCCAAGCGCTACCACATAGAGCATAATTTAGGCACATGTGCCATTTATCACAATACAGAACACACATGATCTGTTGGCAGAGTCATGCAGGGACAGAAAAGTGGCGCACGAATTGTCTGCTCTGACTGGCAGCAGCTACTCCTATTTCTCTGGACGATGTGGGACCTACTCTGTGGCTCTGTTAGGAATGTACACCACAGTCACGACTACATGAGCATGGTGCACAGCAGGGCCATAGATCAGTGCAGTTCTTGTCCCACCTATTGCAGTGTGATATCTAGCAACTGTTGCAGTGGAAAAGTGAGCACATTTTGCATGGCATGCCTTTATTAACACTGTTCTTCTAATGTTTCACTTTTTTATTTTTGTGTGTAATAGGAATGCAATGCCAGGATTGTTTTGCTCTCACTAAAGGTATACAGTAACTGATACAATTAGTACAGGAAAGTGTTCTAATTGAAGCAGAACAGTGTTTATTTTTACCTCCTTGCACATCACATGGAATTAAATGCAGTAATGAACTGGCATCTGCCCAGTAGCACATGACACATTCACACAATAGCAGCGTACACACCTCGCATGTGATTTCTTAGCCATGGTGATTTCTTACCATTGTCGATCTGTTGTATCACCTGGACCAAGTTGTGGAAGTTCAGCACAGTTCCTTTAGCTTCCTGAAACCATGAAAAGAATCGACAATCTGTTCTAAGGTTTCCAAGCTTCTCTGGTCATCTGGACCCAGGATCTGCATGTTACTAATGTTGGTAGGGAAACACCATGGAGACCTGTGGCAAGAGTGTCCATGGAAGTGGCTGCTCAGCCATCTGTTCTTTACTACCCTGAATTCCCTAGCAACACACATGTTATTATCCACTTGATTCCTATTGGCTGAACAAGATGCTCATTTCCCTCTTTACTTTCAGAAACAGGGAGAAAGCAGTTAAATGCATGGATGGAGAAGGGAAGAATCATGGAAAAGGGGGCAATAACGATTTAATAAAAAAAGTAGTATTTTACCGTATCTTGTACTGTATTTTTGCATATTATAATTCACAATACAAATTTATTTGAAAAGAGAACAGAATTGCAATGCAGAATACAAATGACAAAGGTCAAGTACACTTGCAGTTCTAAACTAAAAGTTAACACACAGAATTTCAGATGGAGGTGATGCTGGAGGTGTTGATTGTTTAGCCCTCTGCGAGGGGTTTCCCTGCAGGTCCCCCTGCTCATCCTAGGACACCTGAATCCTTAATGCTAGAGAAGATACAGCATGAGAAGATTAAAAAGGGGTGGTATCAGTGTTACTACCATAACTGTACCATACAGCACACACTACAAAACATTAATCTGTTTGTGTGTAGCCATCAATAAAATCTAGGATGGTATTTGTGATGTGTCTGGGCTGTTAATTAAACCTGGACAGCTTCAGCTATGCGATGGTATAGAAATGAAATTGATGATGATGATGATGATGATGATATGTCATAAGCATTGTACTGACATTGGGCATACAGGTAACAACAGTTTGGTTACCCTTTCTATGAGCATTGATGTGTCATGCTTGTGTCATCATGTAAGCCTGATATGGATAGATTGAGGCTGACGGCATGTCAGTAGCACTTGGTGGGGTACATCAATGATTCAGCAGCATAACGGATGTCTGCAATACTTGTACGGGTGTCAATAGCTCATGATTTTAACAGTAAAGGGATGGTGCATGACCATCAAAGTATAAGTCCTCCACATACACTTTTACTGAACTAGGGCAGCACCAGGGTGCACAAAAGATGGAGTTATGGAATCAGTAAGTCATGATGGTATCAACCATGCTTTCCTGCAGTACAGTCACACAGAGGCACAACCGAGGATAGGAGGAATAATGTATAACTGTACAAGGGCTAGTCATTTTGTTCTTACATAACAGTATGAAGTGCTTAGCTGCTGGCCTCTTCTTCTCCCAGCTTGGCCTCCCCACAGCCTCCCACAGTTCTAGCATTTGGACAAAGTGGTGAGGCCAGTTGGCCCACTGGGGCAAGGGGTGATGACCACGCCACCCAAGCATTTGCAAAAAGAACACTTGGTTGGCCTTTAACTGTGTTCAGCACTTTGTGGTGTCCATGGAGTACCTCGGAGCAGAAAATGTTCTAATAGCATGCCTGAAGATGTGGGTTTTTGGCAGAGAGGAACATTCCAGGATGAGTTTCAAAGGCATTTCCACTTCTGAGTCCTGCCAGTATGCCACCCTCTTCAGAAATACTATTTGGACACAGAGATTGTGCAGAATATAATGTACCTCCTGATTAGCATCCTCTGCCATAATAATGAGTATGAATTCACTTTTGTTCCTGCACTTATGTGAGTGGAAGGTCAGGAAATGGGTGTGTAAGGTTGCGGCAGTTGTTAAACCCTCTTGTCCACCTGTTTCCAGTGCACCCGTGGGTGACATTACTGTCAGAGTTTAACATCTCTTGCACAAGCAGGTGGCTCGTTAGCACTTGACAGTTAACAGCAGGAATGTATATCATGGCGCTTTTATGCCTATATAAGACAACCCCACCCCCAGAGCCTTCTTATACGGAAAAGGAAATGCTCACAGAGAAACAAAGAAGCAGCAGGGACTTTACAAACCAGGAGCAGGCTGACATAGTATACAGCTAAGACAAAGATCGAGAACAATATGTCTAGTGTGCTGGTTGATTAACAGCACAAGGTTAAGGTAAGTGTATGGTCTTCGTCAATGCCTAAAAAGAAAAGGAAGCAGTGAGAAACTACCTACAGATTTCATGATGGGAGACACAGATTAGTGTTGCCCATGTGCAACCCCACAGGAGATCTCTGATTACATCTCGCCCATCTTTTTCCGCTTCTTTCCCTCCCTCTCCTGTGCCACGTGTGGCATCCATTTGGGCTGCTGTGAGAGGAATGTAAGGGGGACACCGCTTGCACAGAATATGGGATTTAGTTCCTGAAGAGCACATCATGCATACTAGGAGCACTCACTAGTAACTCAGATTCAGGGCTGCTGTGAAGTGCACCAGAGTCTAGGGAGCTGAACCCAAGGAATCCAACAGAATCCCACTTATAGACAGATTCTTCCTACATCCCTACATAATGGTACTTCAGAAATGTTTATGAAAATTCCTGCATCTATTGTCTCAAACAAAGCAAAGTTCTGGAAAACTGAAGAATTGTGGTTTTTACCATTCCAGCCCACCTCAGTGTCAATGCACTGGCCCACATGACCAGCACTTCCCTGAAAAAGGATGGAATAAAAGTTCCTGCAGTTGATGAAAACAGTCTCCTTCCATATTGGAGATATAATGAAACATGGCTGCTATCAACTGCTCCTACACAGTGAAGAAACCCAAGATCCCCAAACCCACTGGGGATGAAAACCATGGAGGGACACCTGAAAACCACGGAGGGACAGAATACAGAATAATACAGAAGGCAGAAAAGGTGTCATAAGTCAGGCAAAGCTGACCCTGCTGTACTCCCTTTAAGAGAAGAAGTGATTGCATTAATCATGCAGCACATTTAAATGTTAAAGATTATCCATCACATCATACAGAAATTCAAATGTTATGCATACACACATCTGTGAGGATCAAGTGTGCATCCCTGTCATATGTTGCCCAGCTTCGGTGTGTGACTCCTGAAGACCTCCAGTGCACAAGAACCTCCATCAAGAGGCAGAATTCTATCACAACTACCACGGTAGTCATTCCTGCAGCTCTGAACTGTTGTGATGTTGTTCTATATATGCAGACATGGACTTATAGCTATCTCTGCCATGCAGTTAAATGAGGAATCATTTCATGCATCCATGTTCCTCTTCTGAGTTATTGGACTTAGTGTCTTGGCAGTTTTAAAGAGCGTCACACAGGAAATTCTGAAGTGCCTAACTTAATGCTAATCATCCCAAACTTGGAGAACAAAATAGCCCTGCCATTTCCAGCTGAGAGGCCAAAATTCACCACCACGGGCAAATTTTAAGGCTATATAGGTCTGAAATATGCCAATACATTGGTTTCCTTTATTATTGTCCATGCCTTCCATCTCCTGGCATTTCTCGTTTCAAAATCAACATAAATCCCCAAGAGAGTGCCAATATTCTTCAAAGCAAGAGTGACCGTTCATTGAAGATCCCTTTGCAGATAGAGTGGACACTTCCCACAGGTGAAAGTACACTTCTGTGCATCAATCCAAGCTGCACAAGGAATCTGTAACAGACGGTATTGCTGGCTTTGTGTGTGTGTGTGTGTTGTTTGGTTACGTGTTACTCACTGAAAGGGACACATAAATCTGTGAATAATAATAATAATAACAACAACAACAACAGCAACAACAACAACAGAAATGCATTCATTTCCTATAGCATTGATACTGACATGAAACTGGTTGATGTTCCACTGATGTCACAAGATGCTGCCTGCATATTTCATACTTGCAGTTAAGATGAAGTTTGCCTTAAGAACATTGGATTAATTTGAAGCCTACACTGCAATACTTGACAAGTGTCCCATGAATGAAGTGAACATGAATTAAGCAATTACTTTACTAAACTGCATCAGTGTTGGAAAAAGTTTCAGGGCAGAGGACTCCTTATCTCCACAATGAAGCAAACCAATAGCAATTTCTGCTATCCCCTACTTTGGAGCTAATGATCGCCAAATCCTACCAAACAGTACAGTTGCTCTCCCTTCCCAGGAGTTTCCAGGTTCACTGCCTTCTGCCTGCATGCCAGTTGCTGGGATGGGGGGAGGAGGTTATGTTGCTCTTTTAAAAAGTAAAATAAAATAAACATTCCTAAGAGCCATAGCTTTTTCTGAGAAGTTGACTAAGCTTCTTTAGCAAAAGGAAATGGCTTAATACCAGCTTGACTGTGACATGAGCAAAATGTGAAGGCTGCAGTCAGCTGGTGAAGAAAAAAAAAATCTCTCTGCATTCTTGGTGGTCCAGTTATTTGGAAGGGAAAAGGAGGGCAAGAAGATGATGAGTGTGGGTGGAAACAAAAATTAAAATATAATCAGAATGACTAGAGATGGCAAAAGCGAATATTGGGGACTGGAATAGGTAGGGCCAGCTTCCATCTGATTGAGCTAAGTCTCATGGAAACATCTCAGTGTTGTCAATAAACACCAAATACTGCCCCAGAACCAAATGTAATGGGAGTCTGGGTCCAGCTGAAACTGGAAACTCCTTTTTAAAAAGATAAGTTATACCTAGTGAGGTCCCCATGAGGTTTACACTAAGGAAGCCTACTTTTCTGGACACTTTACTTCCCCTTGTACTGTGTTTTACTTCCTGGTGTGTTAACAGTTACTTTGCAAGCTACTCACTTACCACTTGCTTCCAGGGCTGCTGGATACTTTTCCCAAGCTACTATGGGAATTGTTCATTAGGACACCAACACTAAGCACTCCCTGGAAGTAAGCCCATTGAACTGAATGAGGCTTTGTTCTGGAAAACCATGCAGAGGTTTGTGCCAGAAATGGGATTGATTTTCTTGTTTTCCTTTCCTTGTTTCCAGTTATTTATATATTCTTAATTTTCCCTTACAGGTGACCATGAGTATTATGAAACTCTAAGAACCCTGGTGGATGCATTGCTGAATATGCTCTGCATGCAGCATTAGGAGTGCTGTGCAACTTCAACTTGACAACAAGGGCTGTGTGGGAAAGGGATGATAAAAAGCCTTGGGGCAGGAAAACACAATCCTATGTTTCAACCCACTGACTTTACTTAACTTCACTATGACTAATTCTGTTCTGAGTCATGGCCAGAAAATAACAATTATTAAGCAAATTTGTATATCATTGGAATTATACCCCTTCTCTGGGTGACTCACATGCCCATATGTGCCACAGGGATGCTGCCAGAAATGGCATGCTAACCGTGAGTCTGACCCACTACAACATTTGCAAGTTTTTCTCAGATGACTCAGTTCCATTGTATATCTGGCCAACTCATTTTCCAAGAGTTCTAAACTTTAGAGCAGGGAGTAAAGAAGGTGCTGTGGGAAGAAGTATTCAGAAGCACGCTAGCATCAGAATAGCTGTTTCCTTGTCACTGTAGCTTCTAGTCAGATCCTGGCAATCATGTGGGTTCCTACCACACATGCACCTGGGGACTGCAGTTTAGTCAATGAGCTAGCATAGCAGCACTTCACCCTCAGGGAACATGCAACAGAGCACGAAGTATCAGGAATGTCTGGGATACTGTGGACCCACTTAGAGACAGCACAGGAGAGTCAAAGAAGGATGCTGCCTTGGGCTCCTTGAATAAATTAATAAGTAAAAATGAATAAATAAAATAATTCTGGTCTGGTAGCCACTGGACAAAGACCAAACTGACTTTAGGTGGCTACTTAGGTACTTCCATAAAGGAGGAAATGTTGCAGCAAAAGAGGACACAGATTTGCAGAAAATGTGTATATGCTAATTTATATGTATAAATGCAATTTAGAAATAATTTGCTGAAATGCATATCTGCCACAGTGGGAAAAACTGTTACCAGGTGCTAATGGTAATGGGCCTCTTCTCTCTGCCCTTCTTTTACCTTTAATCCAGACTTGAACAGGACAGCCCTTCAGAGGATGCCATCAAATAAAGGGCCATCCTCTGGCAGCCCTTTAAACATAGGCCTGAACTCTGTAAGGAAGACCCCATGACTACCTTATGAGAGGACCCAGCTGAGTCAAAATATGGTACTGCCATCACTTTTCTGGCTTCTTCTCATCCTGACCAATAATGTCTGTTCGAAATATTGTATGTGCTGTTTCTATCAAAAAGGGTCACCACACAAAAACAATGATTGGAACTAGGGAAGAGAAACCAAGGGGGGCGAATGAAAGGGCCATATTGTGCAAGCTGGCCGAGCTCTGGTGTAAGAAGCCAATGGGGAGTCCTTTCCCTTTCGATTACAGGACACATCCCATCCAGCCAACCATGTTGCTGACCCATTTGAACTGAAAAGCCCACCTTATGATCTGTTCTAAGACCAGTAGGAGAAAGGTACTAAAGCAGGAGGGGTACTAGCTAAAAAATGTGGCAAAGGAGCAGAAATCCAGGGACCCCGCAATGAGCAAAAGAGACGTATACTTCCAGGGTCTCAGACTGTAAGGTAACCATTTCTTTTTGAGGGCAGGAATTTGAGAAAGGGGAAAGCTTAGTTGGGGCAGGGACCCAAGGGCCACCATGCGAACCATCACCTTCTTTAAGAAATAATATGAATAATGTATTCACACCTCAAGGCCAAACAATGAAAGTGGTTGGTTTTGAAATATAAAGCGATGTGCTTGCGTCTGTTGTCTGAATGTTTTTGCTTCCTGTTAACTTTTCCATCTATGGCACAGACCTCCCATAAGGTGTTGCACAATGAGCAGCCTCTTCTTCTGCCAATATTATTCCACTGAAATTTAAATTACCTTTCTTCTTAATGAACATGTATTGTTTGTCTAAAGTGATTATTAGAACCAGCTGCAACTTTGGAGGTTGGCATGGAATGAGGTGATATTTCTTTCTCCACAGAGATTTTTAAGTTCTCCTTCCCCATTCAGAATCCAGGGAGGGAATGAGAACTGAACAGAATTACTTATACAAGAGAGGTAGTTCTGTTCCTTTAAGAGCAATAGTGCATACATAACAGACGGTGGCATGCTGAAAATGTACAGGGATTGGATACGATTCCTTGAAAAGTTGTGGGATTTCTCATGAGTGTTTATGCAACCTCTCAGTATATTGTCAGACAACCTAAGCAATGTACCTCTCCCTCTTTGCCCCCAAAGCATAATGCACAATGCATTATGCATTATCACAAAATTTACTACTCCACAAGATGCTATGGCAGCCACTAGCTTTAGAATTTTTTTTAAATGAATATATATCATGATTATCATGACTTACTTAAGTTGTGTTGATTCTTGCAGTTCTTAAGTGTCACGAAGTCTGGATCCATTCTCATGGATAATAGCTGCATCAGAAGCTGTTAGTCACAATAATTAAATGCAACCTCCTTTTTCAACAGCAGTATCCCAGCTGCTGCATTCATGTCCTGCTTATGAGAAGTAGCTGGACAGTTACTATGGCCTTGCCCAGAAGGGAGTGCCCTATATTCGTAATTGATTTTGCTGAAAAATTCCCCTTTAACACAATTTCTCATTTGGTTATGATCAATGTGCACAATCAAATATAGTTTGAAAATATGACTTCAGTGCATCTGTGCTTCCCCATGTATCCAGTTCACAAATAAAGCTACACATATTGCATCTCATTTCAATGCAACTTTCAACTGTTTTAGGGTGATGGCAACCCTGGGTTAAGTTACTTATATGTTAAAGCAATTTCATGTCTGCTTTCTCACAAGTCCAGCTCTGCAAGGATCCAATGAACCTCATGATCAGCCTAACAATTCTGTTGCTTAAACCGACTGGAATAGTGTAAATTGGTGTCCTGCAACAGCAGAGGGTTGGCCCCTTCCAACTCCACTATTCTAGGATTTTATGATTCTATGACTCTGAATCAAAGCTACTGAGAGCACAATCCATAAAGTCCTGTTCCATTCGAGACCTGTAAAAGTCAGTGGGATTAACTAACTTAAATGCATAGAGCGTATGTTCTCACTATAAACTAGTTTTAAGGCTTCCCAGTTATGTCCTTACAGATCACAACCTAAATGGAGGATTATAATTTATTATTTATTATTATTTATTTCTGTTTGCACTTGTGCACTTATCCAGTGTGCACTGCAGGCAGCAAACCAGTGGGTCTCCCCACGTGCGGACCAGCTGGCGTTCTGGTTTTGTCAGCACATCCAGGCTTCTTCCACTGATCCTGCCTCATCTCACATCCGGGCAGGTCCAGCATCAGCTCCCTGCTTCTCCTCACAAACGCGGCTAGCCTTTTCCCCACCAAAGTGGTACCCATTTATCTACTCACAATATTGCAGGTTTTCAAACTGCCGGGTGGGCAGCAGCTAGAGGCGAGTGACAGGTACTCATTCCGTCACACGGTGCAGGGTTCAAACCACTGGAGTGTCAACCATTTCTGGTCGGCACAGCCAACATCATTAAGCCACTACGCCACCATGAGGATTAATTTAGAGGATTAAGTTATATTAAGAATTGATGCAATATATTTACATTAAAATAGGCTATAAATGTGTGTGCGCGCATGTGTGTGTGTAGAGAGAGAGGACAAGTCTCTTCTTGAAGGACCAGCTAGTTCAGGGTGGCCAGACATGGCCACTGGAAGAGCCACGTATGGTAAATGACAGCGAGGCTGTCAGCCAGGGTGGCATGGGACATGCTGAGGCAAGCTCACACGAGGCCCCCGACCTGGCCCGCTCTCTTCCTGAGCCTCTAGAGCGCTTGCCGCAATCATGCCATGCCAGATCTGGGATCCAGATGGTGGGGGGCGGGCAGAGGGCAGAGGGCAGGGCTCCAAGCCCTCTGCGAGCTGCAAAATAAACTCAAAGAGCTTCATGCAACTTGCAAGCCTTGGTTTGGCCACTCCTGATCTAGTCTATACTAGCCCAGTACAAACCAAGTTAAATCATAAGAAGGGAAAAGGGGGATCTGGAAGTCACTTATTAACCATTCACACTTGAAAGCAGACTGAGCAAGGCTGCAGGTCACCTGGAGAGATGCGTTGTGTTTCTATTTAAATTATGACAATTCTTTCTAAATCTCCACATCAGCAAATACATTAGCACATATAAATTTTATGCAAATTTGTGTCCCTTTCCCCCCTCTTTTTTGGTGATGCATCTCTCCTTTTACCACAATCTGTAAAGGGCCATCATATTCTCTATGGATAAGGAAAATATGTTGGTTTTATTTAAATGATAAAACAAAAACTATTTCAAATTTCAAATCATAACCCTGTTCCAATCCCTTCCCCTGCACCCAACTTGAATTAAACTTTGTTTATCATAAATATAACCCAGTGCTGACAGCTACCTCAGAATTGGGGCAATTGGGTGGTTTATACTCAAGGTGCACAGTCTGAAGTGGGCTTTCTTGGTCCTTTCAATAGAGAACTTCACAAAGGTGCCACATGAACACCGAACTCTCTCATAATCCTTCACAAAACAAATCATTCATTCTGAAGTAAATCTGACGCTGGAAGAATAGTTGCATGGATTTCAATAGTAATAAGATTTCCGTATAGGAAAATGGCTTCTGGCTTAGACGACCTCATACTTTGCAAAAGCATACAGGATAACACAAGAGCTAAAGCTTCTTCTTGAAGGCATTCACTCACCCCAGATATATTTTGAATCTCTTTCACTCCAAATAAAGCTCTTCTTTTAAAGTGCTGCTTTCAAGCTAGGATGGATTACTGTTTCCCTCCCTTATTCTGCAGTGTCACTAATGTATCCAGCATTACCTGTTATTACACTCGCTGTTCTCTCCCTCCACTAGCTCTATAATTTTCTTCAAGGGCTGGACAGTATAATGGCAGGATTCTTTTGTTAACCTTGCAGCTCACAGTGCTTTTCAGTTAAGTTTGCCCATTCAGCTCTCCCGTGCTGGAGCAGCCATCGGATTATTTTCCATGCATTAATATCGCCTTCAGTTAAGCTAGTAAAACCCAGACCTACAAAGAAAAGCCTGCTTTTTTGCACAGCATCACACTGTACCCTACTTAAATATCACTGACGTGTATAATTCTACTGGGTCAAACATACCAATCAAACATTACAAAGTGTCTGGTTACAAAATAACTGTACTACAGCACATAGATGTGTGCCAGATCCATGTAACAGAGACTGAAGTAGAGAACAGGGTCAAGGAAATCCTCTTTTACAAGGTGTTTTCATCATTTTTTCAAAGAAGAACTTGCAGCAATCTTAGGAGAAGCGAAATGCTATGGCGTACTTGGGGATACTGTGCTCTCATCTCCATGGCACTTTCTTTGGAGTCAACACTCATACATTGTTGCAGTCAAGCCAGGGTTCACGTGGTCAAAATTGCTGAGACTTCTCGATTCGCCAAGTAGGGGATGTCATCCACCATCACCAACTCCCAAGCTCCTCTCTGCGCTTAGCTGCTTCTATTTGAGGAGAAAAGGATTTGGCAAGCAACAAAATACTGCTGTTTTCTTGGACTCTCTTCAGCGGCATGGCTAAGGAGACTGTCACAGCAAGTTCTGTGTTCTCCTTACATGCTGTCCATTCTTCTCTGATTTTTGGCGACCTTATGAATGAAAGCCCTCCCAAATATTCTGTCCATGACAGCCCTGCTCAGCTCTTGCAAACTCATGGCTTCTTTTATGAAATCGATCCATCTCATATTTGACCTTGCTCTTATTCTTTTTTAAATTTTTATTGCTTTTCTAGAAATAAAACAAAGAATCATTCAATAGACATCAGATCTACTGGATTATCATCTTATTTTCTACAATTACTGTATATTTCGGCCCTAAGCATAACCCCGCTTCTCTAGCTATTGACTTCTCTGGAGTCAACCACAACCTCAATTCTAGCTTGATTTGATCTGGGACCCACCTGTTTCTCTTTCTGTCAGTCCAGGATATTCACAAAGCTCTCCTCCAGTACCATCTTTCGAACGCATCACTTTTATTCCTGTGGTCTTTCTTTACTGTCCAGCCTTCACACCCATATGATTGGCCACACAATGGTGCAAATGATCTTGGCCTCAGTAGCCATTGACACATTCTTAAATTGGATTATCTTTTCTAGTTCCTTCACTGCGTCCCTTCCAAGTATCAGCCATCTTTGAATTTCTTGGCTGCAGACTTCCTTTGAACTGATGACTGAGCCAAGTTATACAAAATCATTTACAAAATCTTTTTTCCATTATTGACTTAAAGTTACGCAATTCTTCTGTAGTTATGGTTTTTGTTTTCCTAATGTTCAGCTGCATTCCTGCTTTTGAGGGCCTACATTTCAAAAATATATCAAAACACCTCTGTGTGCATAAGAACAGAACGATACTTTTCTCTGTCAAATAGTACCATGCTTGTTTACATGAAAAATGGCACAAAGGTAATTCTGGGTCCCATATACACACACTAAGGGAATATTCCACCTATGGAAAAATCACCTGAATAGATCCTGCTGAAAAAAATTATAGCTTTACAGGGAATTACCTAGAGCACAGTCTTCTCAAACTTCAGGGGTCACCTGGGGTGTAGAGTAAGGGCTAGACCTTACAATCAGGGGGCATCCAGCAGATAAAGCCACCATCTTCCAAGAGAAGGTCTTAGATTGCAAAAGACCACAAAGCAGTACCATGTACCAAGACAGGGCTCAGAACAACAGTTATTGGGCTTGGCTTTTCTAGCTGAATTTTGTGGCTTCCATGATGAAAGGAAGAGGAAGTAGCTTTCTTCTCTGTAATTTGTGGGGTAGCAAGACCAGAGCTTCAACTGGTGTCTTGGAACTATGGGACCCAAATTTTGGGCTGCTTGTTCTTGTGGAGGTGACAGTGGCTGGCTTCGTACAACACAATAACCCATACTCAGGTGTTCACTATAGGTTGAGTGTGGGTTGTTGCTGATATGGGATTTTTGCTGAAAAACACAATAATGGGTGTTCAGCAACAACCCACCATGAACCTATACTCAATCCCTTAGCATGGGTTATTGTCTGATCCCAACCAGTATTTTGTAAGTACCCCCACCCTTCCAGCTGAGAAATCAGAGCAGGAAGCTTCCTAAGATCAGGTATAAAGAGATCACTCTTAGCAACCAGCACAATTCAAGCTGTAGAACTAGATGTGCCCTCATTGAAGGGCCTTCCTAGTTCTGAACCAAATACTTGCTTCCATCAGGGAAAGAAACCTGAGTCAAATTCTTCTTATCTTGAGAAATTTAACAGGTGGGGATTTGGATTGCCAGTCAGAGTTGACACTTGGGAGAGATGTCACAAGCTGACATTTAATTTTCACCTAGGACAGTTCATAACTTAAGCCCAAAATGGATTTGCTGGCTAGGCTTCCTTCATGCTGTCACATATCTCTTTCACCCGACCATGGTCCTAAGCAATAAAACCAGAGAAGTGCCAAGAAAGAAAACAACTCTACAATCTCATGTGGAAGCCTATAAAGTTGGGTATAAAATCCAAGACATTTGTTTTGAGACTGGATTGATGCTTAACCTCCAATAACCAAGCCACAAGTATGCTTTCTTGGAGGCAGGAAATAGCTCGAGGACTCCTCCCCATCAGGCTGTTTTTCAACTTCCTCTATTAAAACCTTACCCCGTGTCACTGATGTTTCTAAGCAGGATGTTGCTGGGCATTTTAGATTACATAAATCTGCCACAGCTATGGCCAATGGCTTTCAGAAACTGCCATTTACACCCAGAGGGTTCTAGTAAAGTTAACCTGCTTCAGAATAGGATCAGCACCAGATCAAGGCTTCATTTGTTTAGCTGCTTTTAATTATCATTGGTGGTTATCAATTACCATGGTGCCCTTCCCTTATTGATGCTCTATGTTATTGCCCCTCCTTAGGCATGTCTCAACAGAAACAGAGAAGGCATATGGCTTCCAACAACTGTTCCTCATAGGCATACATTAATTTAGCTAAATGTATGCAGAAATTTTCCATTATTGCATCTTGTGGACAACCAAAAGTAAAACAACAACAACAACAGATAAGTATGCTTGAAAATACCTTGGTTGCTCTCTTTCTTTGGGATCTAAATTTTGTTGAATCAAAATTGTATAGTTCCAGTGACTTCTTTGCTCCATGTAGTCTACATTGTTGGGTACCTTCAACTCAAAAATCCAAAATAATAAGAATAAAACAGTGAAAAAGCAGAAGCTCAGATGCTCCATTTTTCATGTTTCCCTGTGCTCAAGATTCCCCAGTCTTGATTTGTATGGTGGTCTGTGCATTGCCCCTCAGTTGTTCCCACTTAATTCATGCTATGCTCGTTCTCCATTTCTTATAGCTAGGGTAGTCTACGGGGAGAGACAGTGATGGTCAGCTGCACTGCACTTTTAAAATTTTGAATTGCCTTACTGGGAATGCTTTTTCTAAATGGAGGTTTTTGCAAATCTTTTAACTCAAGGGTGGGCAACACCAGCCTTGCAGCCTTCCACAGTCATTTGTGCACCTCTCCCAGATGTTTTCTTCCTGCTGCAAACATCAAAAATGCAGCTCTGGAGAATCGGCTTCAGCTCAGCCTGACAAACAGCAGCTTTAATAAATTATCTAATGGAAGGAGTGTCCGTATGGGTGCTAGACATTGCTGGATTCAGGCATCACATCAGGTAGCCCTGCATGGTTTTCACAGGTCTTGGTTTTTTACCTCGATGTGCCTATCATACAATCGGGATCATGTTGGTAACTCTCCTCCCTCCTGCTACCTCCTTTCTACTCAGTCCTCCAGACTCTAAACCAGGAGGCACCACAGGGAGCGATGAGGTTCCTCGCTCAAGCTGGGCTCAGCTCACCGAGACTGTCAAGCAGCTTCTCTTGTGCAAACAGCATTCACGCCCTGCAGCACATCAGAGGAGACGAAGGAGCTCCTCCAGCTGCCTTCCTGTTCCAAAGGGACCTCTGGAGCACGAAGGGGGTGCCTGATCCACACTCAAGCAGAAGCAGGCGATCAGCTGGGTAGGGCTGCCGAAGGTGTAGTGCTGCCCAGCGAATTCCCACCACCTTCTACGCGTGGCAGAAAAAAGCCACTCTCCTACACAAGTGGGAGGGACAAGAATCAGCTGGGCAGTAGTGCCCAGTTGGGGGCTGTGTGCCTCCACACTCAATCCCCCCTTCTCACCCCCACCCATGAGAGAGGTATCCCCAGCCTGCACCCACCTGAGCACCTCTTGCAAGTAGCAGTGATGAAGAGGAGGAGACACTCAGCTGCCTTTCTTGCTCCGACTTTCCAGAGAAACAGCACCAACCCAGCACCCACTTTGTAGGCATCATGGTGGGAACAACTGTATGGGGAGCTGGAGTGAACCAGTGGGAGGATAAGCAGAGTGGTGCAGCCCCCAACTGGGAGCCGCTGCCCAGCTGCTTCTCACCTCTCTAGCTTGGGAGCAACGGACTTCCCCCTGGGATGGGGAACGGTTGAGGGGTGCTGCTCCAACCACCTACTCACCCGTTCTTGCCCCAGAGAATATCTTTAGGGCAAGAGGCTGGTGAAGCAGCGACACCTCTGACAGTTGCACAAGATGGCAAACCCTCCCCTAGTCTGACAGAGTAACCTCAAAGGGGGCAGGGATGGGGGAAGACAAGAGCAACCTGGAGGTATCCTTGGACTGCCCCATCCTTCCTTTCTTCAGTCCCCGGACAGCACCACTAGATGGCTGAAAAAGGCTTTCTAGTGAAAATGTAGAACTGGAAGCAAGGATCCCCTCAGCCACTCCTACCCAGGGGGAAAGATCTCAAGATCAAGAAGAGCTTGCTGCAGATTTCATGCAATTCTGTTAAAAGGTTTTTTGGGGTTGTTTTCTTGTTCTTTGGGTTGTGTGCGTGGGCATTTAAGGTGGGCTCCAGCCATTCAAACCATTATTTGCATGGGCATTTCCAGGCTAATGCATATCAAGTGCAAATTAATTGCTTAGGCGTAAGTTCAGGTTGTTCTACCTTGGACTTGTGATACATTTCCAGGGCAGCTCTCAGCCCCAAACTCTCTATCAGATTGTGATGTTTTTTAACAGAATAGAACAATACTAGGCTCACCTCCTAAAGTTTTCATGTTTAGGGACACTTCAGACCATTATGTGAGGCCATACTATCGTAATTGCTTTAATGCAAGGAGAGGGTGCACCATACATATATATCTACAGAATCTTTGGAAATTTGCATCTTTCCCTGCATCCCATCATGATCTTTAAGATCAGTGAAACATACCTTATTAACAAATCTGTGTGATAACCAAGTTTGAATATCAGTGGAACATCAGCCTTTGCTGGATCCAAACCCTGGTACAATGCAGCGTAATACATTCAGTTGTGTTTGCAGAGATGGAAACTCACAAGGCAGGCAGGCTTAAAGTAGTTGCCCACTGCCTGCCATTCGTCCCCAACATTAGGTAGCCAGAGGTATATGACTACTGAATGCTGAGCTTGCATTTTCAGGTACCACAGCTAGAAGCCATATGTTTCACTTATTTTTAAATTTATATGTTGCCCGCTAGACCAGAGAGGATTCCCTAAGTGGCTGACAATAAAATCAATAATGACCAATGCTAAAAGCAAAAACATTAGAAAACTTCACACTTTTGTCTAACAGTCCTTTCAATTGATCCTTTAAATGGGCATTAGTGCAAGTGTATGTCACAAGGTACTGTGTAAATAAGTTAAATATATGTATACACAAGCATGAATACAATAAGGAGGTGCTTCTTTTTGGATTGGCTGGACCATTCCTTTTCACTAGATCCATGACAGCTGCCTTCTCCATGTGGAACAAGTCTCCCCGAAAGCAAAACTTGTCACATATTGGAGAAAAATCTGTGGCTGTGCAGTGGGATTCAATGTAAAAAACTTTCACTTTATTGAGGGAGGGTCTGGGGAAATAGTTTTGTCTGCCTTGAGAATATAAGATAGGATAGTAAAGAAGCCCAAATTGATAATAAATTTTGGGTATGATGGCTATAGTCACAACATATCTGGGGGTGGGGGCAGAAAAACACTTTCTGGAGTGGATTTTACACTTTAAAGACAATCATGCTCATTTATTTTCATCTGCATGTTTGACTTTTTCTTATACATAATACAAGCCAGAAGGAGTAAAAGAAATCTTTTCCTTCCTTCCTTCCTTCCTTCCTTTCTTTGATGTGTATCATTCCTCCCATCCAAGAAATAGTGCTCAAAGTGACTAGATTACAGGTTCTTTTGTGCTCAGTCATATTCATTTTCAGGCATATTCATTTGTTACATGAACTGGCAGATTTTAGCATTTAAATACTGGTGCTACAATTATCAATCCTCAAGTAATAAATCCATTTAATGGCCCAAGTAGCTCTGATGCCCAAGCATCCATTTCTCATAGGTGGTTTTTCCTCTGCCTACCAAGCACTTACACTGCACCAGTGCTGCTGATTACTTTG
This sequence comes from Varanus komodoensis, assembly GCF_004798865.1. Taxonomy (NCBI): domain Eukaryota; kingdom Metazoa; phylum Chordata; class Lepidosauria; order Squamata; family Varanidae; genus Varanus; species Varanus komodoensis. The sequence goes on along the minus strand of NW_025335587.1, from coordinate 293,578 downwards.
AAGAACCTTTGCCGCAGGGTTTCTTCTTCCTTTGAGACTAGGAATGATCTTAACCAGTCCCACAACCACACTGCCTGAACTGCTTGTGTGGGCTCTGTTCCAGAGGTCCCAGTGTACAAATGTGCAGCCTGAACCGAAGGAACAGGTGTCAGGTGCAATAAACACCCCGTCATCTTTCCGACAGCCCTGAAATGCTATTAATGGCACTGTAGAATAACAATCTACCTAAGGTGACTTAGGTATTAATGGCACTGTAGAATAACAATCTACCTGACAGGTGACTGTCTCCTAATCTGGATTGATTGGAGGGAGGCTTTTCAGAACTGGTATCCTGTAAAGAAAATGTATTGTTCCACAGGCAAACTGGAAAGAGGCTACAGCAGTTATTTCCCTGCTGGGATTAGAGAACATATTCTGGGATGTTTCTGACATAGGAACACAGACTGTTAAGGTTTTGGTTTTTAGTGTCCTAAGGGCATGGAGCACTGGGGATACCCAGAAGTCCCTGAACTCGCAGGATTGCAGGAATCCAATCAAGATAGAAGGAGCAGAGAGGTGAAGGTTATCTCTGTGCTCCTCCCATCCCACAAAATGCTTCGTTAATTTTAATGAAGCATTGTGCACCTCTCCTTGAGATGGTCTGCAGCCTCATTCTTCCTCTCCAGTCCCCCAGGATGCCTCTGCATGCCAGCATCCAGGCAGATGTTGGATCTTAAAGCCACGGCTGGCATAGAAACTGCCACGCTGGCTGCAAGGACAGAGGGAGGATGCTCTGAGGCTGGCATTCCAGTTTTCACCTGTGAACAGGTTTCCGAGGCCAGAGCTGGAACTCTGACCTTCCCTTTGGCTATCCGGGAAGCATGCCGAGGCCACAGGATTGTGTCTTTCTTTGAACTACATCTCAGGGAACCAAAAATGTAAATGGACACAACTGCAGTCTGAAATCCATACATTTCTGCATTTCCACAGCTTTTGGCCAAAAGAAGTGCATCCAACATTTGAAAAATGTGAAAACACACTGTGTACACTTCTAAAAGCCCACAGACATGCTTTAGGCAATGGGATGCATGTGTCCACAATGTGCCCATTTGGAAAAAAGGCACAAAAATACATACAGATTTCTTCTTGTTGTTTTAAAGGAATCCACAGGGAACCAGTGTGGAACATACTTGAAAACAGGAAAAGGAGGTAGGCTTTGGAAGTGGGTTTGATAGATGTACCTAATCCCCAGCCACGATTTGGGACTGCTCTTTTGGCAATCAAACTAAAGTTCTGTATGTACTCAAAGACTTAGAAATGTCCATTTTGCATACAAACGTCCAAATTCTATATTAGAATAAAATACAGCAAAATGAGCAATCAAGTACATTTTCATTCCATTTCAGAAAGCTATTCACTGTTGTAACATATATTATAAATAAATGCAATTAATAAGTTTGCATCTAGCACTACATATTGTGGTAGTGAATTCCATAGTTTAATTATGTTTTGTGTGAAAAGTACTTTGTCCAGAATTTCCCACAATTCAGTTTCATTGGATGGCCCTGAGTTCCAGGAATACATGTGTGAGAGGGTCTGGTTTTTGTTCTAGAAATATCCTCACAATGACTGCCTTCTCAAACATTCACAAAAAATTAAGTTTGTTATTTTAACTTCAGTCTAATCCCTTAACTTTCACGATACGCCTAATGGCCTTACCACACTACCTAGCGCAGTGAATGAGTTCAGGGTTAGCACCAGAGGTAGGCATGTTTGGGCACCTGCTGAGGGCTCAAATCCCAGCAAAGGCGTGCTGTCAAGAGCCCCTGAAGCTGCTGCTCCTCTCCACCATTGCAACCTGCTTGTCCACCTGCCTCTCATTTTGCCCCAAGCAATAGGAGTAGTAAGAATGAAGCCCAGGAGATGGCATGGCCGCTTTGCTTCCTGGCTCTGCATGTCAAGGAATGAAGTAGTAGCAGTGGTGAAAAAGAGGAGGTACTGGTAACAGCAATGACGAGAAAGCAGGCTCACCAAAGGAGGGGGTCCATTGGAGGTTCCATGCCCAAGGCCCTTCAGAAAGCTGGAGCTGGCACTGAGCGAGTTAGCTGGGAAGTGAGTTGCAGAGGTTAAAGGACTGAATTAATGGGGGCAGCCAGGAAATGTGGCTTTCCACCTGGTAGCAGCATGAGGACTGTGGGAAGCAAGGTTTTCTCCCCTTTCCTTTCTCTCACAGTGGTGGCGACAACCTTTGTCATAACCATTGTATGCAGTCAGTTGACCATTAATCAAAAAAGATAATGATTCAGAGCTGCATGCTATAATGTAGATCCAACTATTTAGGTGCCCTTGCAAGTTTCTGCAAGCTTCCTTTCAATTAACATTGAAAGTAAATGCAAGTATCTGTGCATATGGTTATAGAATTAAAATACACAGGAATCAGTTAGCTTTGGCATGAGATCACATGTGCCTATATCTCTATATTTGCAGGAGTGTCAAGGGATCAACATTGCTGGATGGGGCTGCTCTTATGATTTGCGTAGAAAATCAGATTTAGAATGAAAAGCATGCCAAGCCTTTCTTGTCCTCTTCTCTTCCAAAGGTTCATTAGGACATAAGGACAGCTGCCTAAAAGTCAGAGCAAAACTTGGCCCATTGATTTCGCCTTGGCTACCATACTGATAGTTTAAAAGCTGTACTGGAACAGGAGCTGAACAATCCTGAAAAAATATTTGTTTTTCATTCAGTTTCCCGAAGACTTTCTGCTTGGTATGCTATTTTTTCCCTCCAGAGGCGGCAGACCGTGCCTCCCAAGAATATCATCTGGGAGGAGTTCATAAAATGCAAGGCTAACAGGGTGCAAATCAGTTTAGTCGCCTGAACAGATGGGACATGACAGGGTGTCAGCAGCATTGCCTGCCCTGCCCAGAGCTGTGGGGCTGTGTGGGAGCCTCTCCGCAGCTCTGGCCAAGAGATAAATTACAAGGGACAGCTGAAGAGGAGAGGCAAATGGCAGGCAGTCAGAATGAGCCAGTCCCCCGGTGCATGCTGCGTGATCCCAAATATTTAGAGAGCAAAGGTTAGGCGAACAAGACGCTGTTCTCAAAGAGCCCTCTTCTGTCTCCCCAAGACTGCACAAATGTGTTGGCCCTCCATCATGGCTGAAGATACTTGCTGGCATGTCAAGCATTCTTAAGGACTGGGACTGTTAAAATAATTCTCATGGAATACTTTATCCAGTCATCAAAATCCTCTATCCAGTCATACAAAGGTTAGGAAAGGCTGTGTAAATCATAGTAATTCATCAATAGTGTTTAATGAACCTGAAAAGGCTTGTACCTAACCTACTGAATGTACCAGCTGCCCATGTGTCCTAAACCTGTTTCCAAGACTGGATGGTAGGACATTTCCATGCAGGGCCAGCACCACGGGCAGGCCGGCTGGGCACCCACTGAAGTCACACACCCCAGTAAGGCCCCACTGACATGAGCATCATGGGTTTACAGTTCAGCTTCTCATCACAGCCATTGTGAGCCTGCTCCTCCACTTTTCAGTAGCTGGGTTCTCATGTCACAAGTAGGGTTGCCAAGGCTCTTGGTTTCTTTACTTCAATGTACCTGAGAGGTGTTCAGGACCATGGGGGTAACTCTCCTCCCTCCAGCCATCTCCTTCTCTGTCAGTCCTCCAGGTGGTATCCCAGGAGACACTCAAGAGGAACGAGGCTCCTCGTTTTGACAGCCACAATCACAAACCAACAGCTGTCAAGTCCACTTGGCTGCGCAAAGAGGGCTCATGACCTGAAGTATGGCAGAGAGGATGAGGGAATTGATCAGGCACCCCCTCCCCTCATGTTCCAGAGGGGACCACGGGAGCAGGAGGGCATTGCTCAATCCACGCTCAGACAAAAGGGGGTTGCATCAACTGAGTGGCGCTGTGGGACGGAGCAGCACTGCTCTGCTGATTCTCGTTTGCCACATGCCTCGGGAAGCTGCCCATGCATCTGAACTGGAGAGATGAGAATTGGCTGGGTGGCACAGCCTGGGTGGCAGCAGTACACTCCTCTGACCCGCTTTCTTATCCTTCTGTCTTGCTCTCATGTGCCGGAGAGACGTCCCCAGCCTGCCCCCCACCAGAACAGCAGCAGCAGGTCGGAAACTGGTGCATGTGCCACTCCTGATTGTCCATTCCTGCTTGCCGGAGAGGTGCCCTCCACCCGGCACTTTGTGGGTGCCAGAAATGCCTCTATGGGCAAACAAAAGCACATGTGGGGGATGGCAGGAGAATCAGTGGGGCAACCTCCAACCTGGCATGGCTGTGGCTGATTCTCCCTCCTCCTGCTTGTGCAAATACGGGGTTTCTCTGAGGCTGCATGGTAGGGCAGCAGGTGATCCAGCTGGGCAGGCAGCTCCTTTCCAGCACCGACCAGCTGACTGCCTTCTCCTCTCCCAGAGAAGACCTTTAGGGCAGGAGGAGGGCAGAACAGGGCCACAGAAAACAGCAGCTCTCACGGTGCTCTCCAACTGGCCACTTGGCAAGAGCAGCAATGGGCTGCTTTTGCCATGCTGCTCCTTGGATTGAGCTTTGGTGCCATGCCGAGCTGTGCCTGCTGGGCTCAGATGACACAACGAGCCATCATGATACGAGAACCTATAGAAGATACTGGGTTTTTTCTCATGGTTCCTAAAAAACAAATGGATCATGCTGAAATGCCATGACAGGTTTTAAATGACTGGAGAGACTGACAATGGTTTTAAAGAAAAAAAGCCACCGCAGCTTTTTGGGTCCTGCGAGCCCAGCCACATTGTCCCAGACAAAGCCGCACGTGCAATGGGGAGGCGGAGTAGCAGAGGCCACCCTGGGCTCGTTCACTGGCTCTCTGCCTGCAAGCAATGGTAGTACTGATGGGAAAGAGATTGAGGGGCCACAGCAGCTGATGCCGCTGGGAATGAGAAGGCCCACTCACCTGGGGAGGGAAGCTTGCGCAAGGCATCTGCAAAATGGAGCGCTCCCACAACTACATCGCTAGCACGTGTTGCTATCAGAAGAGGTATTCTTGGTGTTTTGCCCCTCACTTCTAGACGAAAGCTGTGTCTCTCCAGATGTCATTGGGCCGCAACTCATAGAATCCCTGACTAGTGGCCATGCTGGCTGAGGATGATGGGAGTTTGAGTATGTCATTGAGAGGCAGTGTTCCATGAGTAGAAATGAAAACAGGCAAAAGACTGGACTCCCACTCCTTTTTGCCACCTATGCCTGTGGTCATTCCACTCTCGGGCAGAGATATTTTTCCTCTCTGGATGCCTTCATTAAACCACTCATAAACGTCTGGGTCTCAGGTACCTATCTTACCTGAGATAGGTATCTGAGGTACCTGCATGCATTTATATCCTTCTTGTCAAAGCAATGAACAAAACAGAACAAAAACCAGAAGTAAATTCAGGGTGGCTTAAAATAAATTTAACATCTTATAAATGCAATTTAAAAATATTAATATCAACAAAGGAAAAAAGGAATCTCCTGAAATTCCTTCCAGTTTTATGAGTCAGACTATATAAGAGAAATTAACAATGCAGATCCTATTAGAAAAAAAAGTTCTGGATCATCTTTGAGTCCACCTGAAAGAGGTTTTCCACTGCATCCTTAGTACTACCATAATGGGCATAATCCACAATTGCTTTTCACGGACATGTGGCCATAGCTGTTGGAACGTCAACATGTGGAGCTGGTAAAGGATAGTGAAAACTACTGCATGATTTAGCTCTCCAGTTTGTTGCCCCACTTCGTGGACAGTGTTGCAATAGAAGAAAAATGTTCTGATGCTGACAGGCACAAGGCCATGCTGTTATTCAAGTAGGGTAGAACAATTCCTCCCTCTAGTCTAAATAGCATTCCACTCTGCAAATGACATGATATGAACAAGTTCACCCATATTGTGCCATACGGTCAGGGTGACAGACGTCTTGTAAGAAATATGAATCTTTTTTAGCCTTTCCTCCCATGTTTCTTGGAGGCATTTTGCCAGCCTGCAATGATTCATAGAATCTGAGGTAGCCTAAATTCTAGAATCACCTGTCCAATTTTTAGGATACTTTATTTTAGCAAAAAATATGTAGAATGTCCTTAAGAGTGGCCTCTGTATTGGAAGACTAAAAAGTGCTCGATATATTGCTAGGACAGAAAATTACAGGTTGGTTAGCCTGACATTTGTTCTTTTAGCAAACTTTGGGAAAACATTATTAAAGACTGAACGATCAAAGATGTCTTTTGCTAAATAAGAATCAACATGCCTGCTGCAAAGAAAAGTCCTGTATCACCAAGTTTTTATGGTGCAATCCCATGGGTTGTGTTAGCCCATGAACTTGGAGGCTTCTGATCATCCAATGCAAAGTGGGAGGAATTCTGGAGGCAATTTTCCCCTCCCTGACCTCTTCCTCTATATTTTGCGCTAGACTTGCTTCTTTATCCATCTAGAAGCACAGAGAAACACAGCGAGTCAGAATGAGTTTCCCAGGTCATTTAGTCTGACCCCCAGCTCCAGCCAGCTCCACTCATGAGATGCCTACCATGTGCATATCCAGCCTATCCTTGAACACCCTCAGTGATGGGGCTTCAACCACCTTCTGTGGAAGCCCATTCCACACCCTTGGGGTCCTACCTGTTAGGAAGTACTTCCTGGCATCCAAATTGAACCTTGGTTCCCTGAGCTTGGCTCCACTGGAATGCATCCTCCCCTCTCCACAGGGTAAAACAGGCCTTTACCCACATCTGTGTGACACCCCCTCATATACCCCTCACACCCCCTCACATACCTGTGAACCAACAGATCCCCTTGGAGTCTCCTCTTCTCCAGGTTGAAAAGACTCAGTTCCTTCAGTCTCGCCTTATACGGCTTTCCCTGCAATCCGGCCACCATTCTTGTGGCTCTGCACTGCACTGACTCTAACCTGGCTATATCCTTCCTGTAATACTGAGCCCAGAACTGAAGGCATTTCAAAGCAGGGAGGAAAGGAGACTGGCAGAAGCTCAGCATAGCATATCTCCTGGCCTCTCTCCTCCCTGCTCACCAAAACACCCTGTTTTTCCTGTCTCTGACCACAGAGGGAAGCCAGTGTGGAGTACTTCCCACCCTGGCTATGAGAACAAGGGGGAAGGGGAGTGGAGCTCTGATTCCCCCTCCAAGGCCACACTACTGCTGAGGGAGATGGATGGATGCATCACCAGGACTTTTTCACTAGCAAGGAGCCTAATAGCAACTGCCCAACCCCATCCAGAATTCCTTTCCCCTTTCAGCTTAACTGCAGTCATCACGGTATCCCTCTACAATGCTTAAGAAGGAAAGAAAAATGACCAAGCCACTAGAGTAGGTCCCCTAAAAGGAAAGATGTTTTGGGATTTTTTTTTTTAATCTGAGAAAAAAAAACGTGTAACAAAAGACATGGTTGAACTATATAAACTTATGCATGGTATTGAGAAAGTGGATGGCAATATGTTTTCCTCTGTCTCTGTCATACAGTTAAACTTTAAATTTCACTGCTACAAGGGAATTTCATGGAGGAGGAGGTTACTAATGGCTGCCAATCATGATGGCTGTAGTAACTTACAGTCTAAGAAGCATCATGCATCTGTGTATCAGTTGCCGGGAAACTAAGCAAGGAAGGCGTGTGGCATTTATGTCTTGTTTGTGAGCCTCTCTTGGGCATCTGGTTGAACAGAATATGAACAGAATAATGGACTAGGGAGACCTTTGGTCTGATTCCACATGTCTTCTCTGGTCATTGCTAGCAGGTAGCTTGGATGAGGGCAAGTGGAAACAGGGATGTAAAATATTGTGAAAGCAAAACAGTTTTATATCTGAATGCTACTTCATACATAAAGGATCAGATGTGAATATGAAGCCATTTTTATATACCTCCCGGGCAGATCACGTTCCTTCATGCAGTGCTGTCCTTCCTAGGCACAGTATCAAAGCTATCCAGCTCCTAGTCTCAGAGTGATTCTTGCCTGGCAAAGTAATTCTTTTTTGTGGGAATAATTAGCATTTACAGGCCAAGAAATATTTGCACACTGGGCTAAAAGAATCCTTGCAGTAGTGAGAAGAGATAAGCATGGATCATGGGAGAAAGTTCAGACAGGGCTTTTCTCAGTTTGGTATTCAAAGTACAATCAGGAGGGTACTTTTGTGTACATTTTGGAAAATTAACTTTCTCTTCCTGAATAAAATCTCTCTCACACACTCTTTCAGTGAACATTATAGGAAAGAGTCAGAGCTGCTGGAACTGGAGAACTGATTGAAAGGTCAGGGCCAGGTACAGTAAGGTATTCCTTGGAAGGAGCACAGACAAAATAGGGACACAATCTAGAGAGGTTAGCTAGATGCATTTATCCCTGGTTGTTTTATTAACCAAATGCATGCATGTGTGGATATCCATCCCAACTTCTAAATTGCTCGGTATTTACATGTTTCTGCGGTGCAATTTACATTTTGTTCTCTGGATTCTTTTTAAAGTTACCACCCCATATCTGATAGCCAACCCTCAACCCTCATTCATGAATGAATGAATGAATGTCAAGCTGAAAATAACTGTCTTGATACACAAATGCAAAATGGAGACAACTTTAGCAGGAATTTTTGCCACGGCATCATGCTCCTACAATTTGTTCAGAAATACTGTCTGAAAACAACCATGATAATGAACAAAAGGATTAAATAACAATCAAAAATCCTTCAAGATTAATGTTAGGTCTTCCTTGAAAAAGTCATAAGGTTGGAAATATGAAGTAAGTCAATATTTGTGCATGAAATTGAAGAGGGGTGAGCCAGTGGAACAGAGGAATGAGAGGGAGGAAAACGTATTGCTGAATTGATTGTGATTTCATCTGCTAGATATTTGAGATCTTTACATTGCTCCATTCTGCAGCCACAGTTCTTGCTGTGGAGGATGAGGATGAGTGTGTGGAGGTGAGCGTGGAAGAATAAATGAAGCTTCTGTATGTGGAGTATGTCAGATAGAGTTAGAAGCCAGGCATCAGGCCAAGATGGAGCTGGTGTTTTTTTGGGAGGCAGTGCCAAGATTGTGACAAGGGACACCTCAGCACTTTTTCAGATACAAGTTTAAAGCCAAATATTTATGTGTGTAAGGGGTCAGTGACTGGAATGTGCCTGCTGTGGTGTTTTAAGTGTTGAAGACATTATTCAAGAAAGTGGATGGGTAGAAGGTCAGAAAGAGCATTAGGTCTGCTATATGAAAACCAAGAAGGAGCAAGAGAGATTGTCTTATTGTTTTCAAAAGGGAAGGGAAGCAGATTAGCAGACTCACTGCTCTCAGTTGTTTTTTAAGGTGGTTTCTAAGTATTCTGCCCAGCTTTAAGATCAGTCACTTAGCATTAGATCACAGAACTCAGAGCTGGAAAACTGAAACTCAAATGCTGGAGTATGAACCAAGGAACTAGTGAGTTATCCAAGACTAAGTGTGTTGCGATTGCAGAGTCTTGTTCAAGTTAGGAAATAGGGAAGTTTTACATCAGCTACTTTGACAGACAGGCACTAAGAGAACTCTGTTATTGTCAAGCCAGGGATAAATACAGGCCTGGTCTTTGCTCCAGCAGTGGCATGCTGCTCTCTAAACTCTCAGTAAGGACCTATCAAAACCTACTTCCAGGTAAGGCCATCCTTTTCCTGGCCCTGCGACAGAATAGGACTTCTCAAGTACTAATGATACTTTCTCCAGCCTGACATTCTCCTGGTAACTTAGATTACAGCTCCCATCATCCCCAATCAACAGGGTTATTGGTCATGTTCGTGGAGAAGGATGGGAGCTGTAGACCAACACATCTCTTGGGAATCTGTACTGCAGAAATCTGTAGGAGACGGACAATTGACAATAGGAATGTGCACATCTTAAGGGAACTGCACAGTTGCTCTGGTTAACCATTTTCATGTGAGGATTCTGTCCCATCTCCCAGTTCTTCCTGCACTTCATTTTCTTCTTCTTCTTCTGTTTAGATTGTAAACCTGTAGGCAGGACCCGGTGATTTTGTCCTAAAACAATTAATAAAGTGATGCTCTTCGTTGTTGTTGTTGTTGAAAGGAAGGAAGGCAGGATTAGGGCAGTAAGCACTGCAGTGCCCTCTCTTCTCTCTTTCCACTCTGGTGTCCATAACAGAAAGGAACTTGGTTCATATTCCTGGTAATGGCTTCTCCCAGGCAGGTAGGGATCCTCTGTTCTCCACTTTTCCCCAGGGCAAGATCTTGGTACATGTCATTTATTTCTAAAAGGAAAACTGCCAGGATGCAAGCTTGCATGCCTAGAATCCTTACCTTCCAATCTAGACTACTTCACAGTGTCAGATGTGTGAAAGCTGGTTTGTGCTTACTGAATAGTAAATGTGAGGGTGGGGATGGGGGGATTCTGCACATGTTCAGTGGCACTTATTTCATGACAAAATTTCAAGACATCATGTTTGCCACCATGAATCTAATCAAATTAGGCCCCTCAGATTTTTTTAAAATCATGCATATTAGTAATATAATTCATAAATCACTTTCAAATGTTATATAATAAATCACACAATCTAATTCAAACTTAAATGTGGGCAAATCTTGGTAACTTTGTGAACTGTAAATAAAACAAACTAAACATTTATGGTGCGGGGGTTTTTTGTTTTTGTTTTGTTCTGTTTTGTTTTTACAATCACTGTGTGTAGGGAGGTTACTTGCACCAAATTTGGATGACAAGATTGTATAGAAAGGCATTTTCATTTCCTGGGATTTAAGTCACTAGAAGGAGTTTGAGTTGGGGAAACATTCGTGTAATGTATTCCTTTAAAAATTCTGTTGATAAGCTCTTTTGCATCATGCTTTTCTTAGCCTTCAGGCTGTCGTTGGCTTAGATATAAGTAAAATGTTACATATTTAAGGGTGCAAACCAGAAGAATGATGGGAGTTGTGGGACATTTTTTGTATACAGAGTCACAGCACTGCACCCCAATCAGTTTAAGAGAACTGGCCTTAAAAAATTGCTTCAGAATTCAATAGTGATGGATACAAGTAGGAAAAATAATGCTCTAAGATCTTTTGGGGGAGCACAAATCCTGCTTGGGTAATTAGAATAGTTAAGAATTAGGGCAAGGCTAGTGCTGCTTACATGGTTTTTACAAGTCAAAAGCAAGTCCCTCCCACAGTCTCTAACTGGGGGACTCTGGACTTAGAAGCATGCAACCCTGTCACGACACTTTAATAAGCTGTCATCTCCAGGCATGGCAAATGGAAATGCTCAGTAAATAATAGCCTCGACATGTGATCACATTCCAGTGACAGCCTCCCATCTGCTGGACTAATCACTGCTTTTGCGACACCTGCCCTTCTTGCTCCACTGCCCCACACTGTTTGCAGACAGTTGGGTAGCCCCATCTGACCCCAGGTGGCTAAAGATGTTCCCTTCACCAGGCACCAAGGAATCCGTCTGTGCGTTGATTATGAGTCATGCAGTAACTGAGCAGATGGACCACTTAGAATGGGCTTCCCCCAGTGGAAGGGATGCCAGTCCTCTGTTTGAAGGGCTGTCCAGTCCACATCCAGTAAGGAACCTAAGCAGGAAGAGCACGAGTCTTGGAGGCTGATTGATCCAGACTGGGTACTGGTTATTGACCTATCTAGAGGAATGGTTATCAGACAAGAGGGAGATATTGTTCAGGTTTGCACAACTGCAGAGGAAAAATATACCATGGGTTCTTCTAGGGTTTCAGGGTGGTCTGTTAAACCAGCTCTGCTGGGTCCAGATGTCACAGCAACCCTTATCCAGAAAGGATGATTGCGCTAATTAGGCAGCCTGCCGCTGCCATTCATAAGGAAGAAAACTAAGTCATGATGGTAGCTAGTTTTCCTTCCACGATCATGCAAACCTGCCCATTGTGTTTCTTGGCTCAGCTGACTAAAGCCACAGTGCATTGAACCTGGTGATTTTCTGTGTGTCTGTGTGGCTTCAGACTTGTGCATCTTCAAGAGCAGCTCATCTCGCCACAAGGAAAACCACAAAATTCAGATGCTACACGGGGCATCTGCTGTTCAAAGATGATGGGAAAAAGCTGGCAGAGAAACCTTGAGTAGCTCTCAGAGTTAAAATAGCAAGCAGTACATAAAAAGGCATTCAGACTTCAATCACTCAATCAGTCATCAACGAGGGTGCCAAAATACTAGGGTGCTTCTTTAAGGCTGCTGTTTACATTTACAACACCTTTTGTCCCAAACAGTATGATTGCTGGACAAGTCTGAAAGTGAAGCATTTTTATCTTTAAAAATGATTTTTAAAAGAATACAATTTGGAATAGGAATATACTTCGTAATTGCCACAAGAACTCACTGCAAAAATGTTAAGGTGCAGGCTGATTAATGGCTTAGCTCTGGGATTCCTAATCAGGGCCAAAACAGAGATTACTATGAATCTCTCAACAGCTACATCTTTTTTTCCTCCCAGTTTTTGCTCTAGAGTAAGCACAGGATACCCAATCTGGATTTTAAAAGTCAGCTATCCTTATGCTAGAATCCCAATCTAGACTGGGGGCCCTGCATCTACACTAAAGTAACCGTTTTTAGAAAAATACAATGGCTAAAAAGGGATCAAAACTAATGCCTGCAGAAGGGGACAGGATTTGCATTGGCAGATACGAAGACTTCAGATAAGCTGTGCAAGGGCCACACTTCTTTTACTTTTAGAAATCAGACTTGAGGATCCAGGATATTCAGCAATGCAGTTCTTGTGTAATGCAAAGTATATATATGCATCTATCCATACGCGTGTGGGCTTGCACACGTTCAGCTCAAGAAATCTGCACATGGAATGATGAACTAAGTGCACAGCAATGTATCATTTCCCCCACCACCCCACCAAACCTCTGGGTGATGCCTTGGTATGCACAGCAAAAAACATTCCTTCTGGGAATGGGATGGGAAGATGGGATCTGTGTTCTAATCTCTGCGGTGAAGTGACTGGTTCTGTTTACCGGTCAGTGCTGGATTGCGATTGTACTGTGTAAGCTTGATAGGACATCTAGGGAGAGCAGCCTTTGCCAGTCCTCAGATTCCAAATATCTTAGACTCTGACTCCCCACATCCCAGGTAGATGATGGGAATTGCAGCCCAACACATCTGGAGGACACTGAGCTGGTGAAGGCTCCAAGACAGAGTTCAACATGCATCCTATTCCTATATGTAATAAGCATTGTATCAGAATACACTTTAATACTGACTTATGCGTATGTTCTTTCATTTAACACCTGCTTGCTGGAAGTTGACACATGGTCAATACAAATAGATGGGAACTGCAAGTTGCCTTAGGTTGCAGAACTAGCCACACATACAGGTTATGTATGCAGGGCTTATTTCACCAAGAGAAACAATACTTCCTTAAACAAGGTGTCATTTTCACAATGTCCATATACTTTGGCACGTTCTATGGCAGAAAGCAGGCAGGATGCCAAATGAACAGTGCACGCTTGGTTACAGACATAGATTTCAACTTCAGAAAGCTGGGTGTTGTTGCCTTCATACTGCATTGTGCAGTGACTTTAGTACCCCAGGCACACATCCTGTACTGTAATTTACATATGCAGCGTTCTACCAGCTTGTTTTTCTACATTGTCACAAAGTGCCTGGTCTAAAATGTCTCCAAATTTCTGCATCCTTTCTTTTACAATTTCTTTTTTTCTCTCTCTCTTCTCTTCTCTTCTTTTCTCTTTGTGGAGCGGGAGTAAGATATAAAAGAATGACAAAATTTCCCAGGAGCTCCATACAAACAACTGTGTGGGGTGACTTCATGGCCCCAAACAAGGAAAAAAGAAAGGTTCAACAAGCAGAATGAAAATCCATTGACAGAAACCCATGGCATGATTTTTAAAAAGAAAAACCTGCTATTGTTATGCAGATCTGTTGTGCTGTGTTGTGTTGTGTTCTGTTCTGTTCTTGGGGTGCATAGCCCAGGATTAATTGTGCAATTCCCCTATATCACTGTGCTTCCTAGAGGTTATTCCATGAAAGCAGGAAGTGGAAAGCTCTGCATGTACTCTGATCTCACTTCTACAATGAAACTGAAAGTACATGCAGTGGATTAGCAACCAGCTAACAGCTTCATGTAGAAAAGCTCTTAATGACAGGCAATAGGAACCCTGAGCTGAAACATGCTGCGGCTCTGCCCCTTTGCCTTTGTGCTTGCCCATTTGGCTGTGGTCCTGCTGAGCACTACAATTGTCTAAACCAGTCTGAGAGCTTTATGCCAATCAAACAGCATATAAATGCTACCATTAATTAATTAATTAATTAATTAATTAAACAGAATATGGTTCCTGAACGTCCCTTGAAAAGAGAATTTGGCCCTTTGGCTGGAAGAGGCTCTCCACCCATGGGCTGACTGGATGCATGAATAGCGATCCTGGTAGCAACCAGCAGAAAGAAAAAAGGAACGCAACCAAAACAAAACAAAAAAAAGTCCACCCTGGTGAGGGCTTTGAGACTTGTTGGTGGCAAAGCGTTGCTTGCCCAAGCTGCTGCTCAGTCGCTGTCCAGATGGAAAACACAAAGGAAGAGAGCTTACCTGGAGCCCTGGAGACTTGTATGCTACCTGAAGCTGCCCAGCAGGCAGGGTGCCTCCCCAGCAATGTTTTACATGATCAGTTACTGTAATGGACCCGGGACAGCTAGAATGATACTGCACAGATGTGGAGGAGGGGTCTCTCCCAGTGCCTTGCTTAAATTAGGCTGATGCTCACAGAGCTGGGCATGTGAGAGGCTCATTGCTGACCTTTATATCCCAAACAGCTCTGTGTCCCCCAAATTCCCATTGCTGGCTGGGTCTTGGTTCTGTGGTGGGGGCAGAGACATAGCAAGGGCTGGGGCCATTTGGTCCTTGTCCCAAATCTATTTCCCAAGAGCACTAAGTATCCACTGATGCAAGGGAAGGTTTTTGGGTTTGAAGGAGAAATTTTCAAGGGAGATTATAGCAGGGTTAACTCCTCATATAGCAATTACATTTAGGAAAAAGTACTTCCATTATTGCCAGTGGGAGGTTTTTCATAAGGTTAGCTGAGATATAGGGTGGAGGGATTTCTGGGGAATCACAGTTGGAAAGAGAAGACTTAGCCTCCCTTTTCATCTCCAGTGTGATCCCATCTGCCAAAAAACTCTCTCTCCTGGACATAGGGATTAAGCTGGCACTCGGGGTGGGGGCGGGGGCGGGGGCGAGGAGAGACTTCTGTTGATGCCAGTGGAAAGATGGGGCTCCAAATCTTGTAAATGTCGGTGTGCGGACAAGATCTGGGAAAGATTTTAACCCACATCCTTAATTCAGGTCTGGCAATCTGTCCAGTGCACTTCACTATCACCACATTCAATGACAGACGTGTTTTACAGAGAGAAAGCTGGGCCAGAGATGTGTGAAGAACTAGTAAGCAAGCTTACTTTCCCAACATATGTCTGATGTTGGTACATACCTCTCGCAAGAAACCCCACCATTTTATACCAGGAAATGGGACTTTTAACTATCATCTACTCTGCGAACCAGGGATTTTTCCACAAGGCAAATTCTTTCTTAATTCCATCAAGTAAACCACTCATTTCATACATTGTTCTTCCCAATCGAAGGCAATTTTGCTTCATTGGCAATCTGAACTAAAATTATTGAAACTCCTATTGAAAAACTATGTTTTTCATTATATATATATATATATATATATATATATATATATATGGCTTTCTGTGGAGGAAAAAAAATCTAGGAGTTTTTGGCAAGATTTCTTGGACAGGGATGCCCTTGCCATGTGCGTACAAAAGAACTACTCATAAGGTTCTAATTTCCTTTTTATTTTTATGTGGCCATTAATAAGATTCATAGCTTTAATGTACCCTATAGATCTTGGTAAAAATTCCGGCGATTGAATCTGCAGCAGCTTAACTCTTTGGATGTTGCTACACATTTGGGAACAGCAGAGGCATGAACGTAAGAGTGCAGGAAGAGCTCTGTTGGATCAGAGCAGCATTCCATCTAATCGACCTTCCACAGTGTGTTGTGTGGTAGCAGCTGGCTTTTCTAGGTGCTACATGGCACTCTCCTTTACGTCATACAGTGAGATTAAATATACACAAAGATGTGCTGGTTACCATTCTTGATTTGCTATCCTGAGATAATCACCATATGTGCTGAACAGTGAACGCCATATGTATAATCCTGCCATTTTAAGATGTTATGTGATCCCTACCCAAGGCAGAAAGTGCTGGGTACATTAACCTTCTAAGGTAAACGGTATCTGGTGCTCCAAAGCAGGTTTTGATGGTCTTTCAAGATTAGCCTATTACTTATTCCCTGAAGGTTCCAGAACAATTGGAACAAGTCTGATACCTGGGAGGCCTGGCTGGGTAGGCCTGGCAGGTAAAGTGTCCACTCCCCAGCAGGGGCACAGTGACAGGAGCCCTCAGCATTTGCTCCTCCTCTCTTGCAACCTGATTGCTCCTGTGCCTCTTCTCCTGGCCCAGACAGCACTTGTGGCATGAAGGAGGAGGAGCAGAGCCCAGGCCTGCTTGCTGACTGGCTCGACCTGTCCACCAAGCAAGCGAGAGCAATGGTGCAGAGAGGAAGAGAAGCAAGGGCAGCACGTGCTGAGCAAGATGGGCCCATTGGAGGTGTCACTGAAGGGCCCTCAAGCACTTGGAGCTAGCACTGAAGCAGAAGTCGACGGGAGCTCAGGGGTTTGGAATTACTGCCAACCATAAATGCCATATGGTTGCCTTGGAACTCCTGCCCTATGACAGAGATTCATAATAGATCAGTATAAGCCAGGGTCTCAAACTCGCGGCCCGCGGGCCAATTGCCGGGAGGGGCGGGCACGGGGGAGGGGCCCTGCGGCCTTCAAAGCGCCGGCAGCGCCCGGGCCGGCCTCCCGGAGAGACACAGGATGAGCGGCCCACCTCCACTGCGGTGGTGGAATACTTGATGCGGCCCAGCCTCACCCAGACTCTACTTCCAGCGGCCCCCAGGTCAGTTGAGTTTGAGACCCCTGCTGTAAACCATACAATGTGGCATATTTCCTTAGCATGCCATCTTAGGTTCCTGTGTACTTCTTACGGAAGCTTTTTACACCCCTCATGCTTTTCCCCCTTCTTCTCTTAAGCCAATTTTTCCACTTTTACTAGGCGGGCCATCAAAAAACAATCTCTTCCTTTATTCCAGTCTGAAAAGCTTTGTGAAAGCTTGATATATGCTGAGCAGCCCTGGTGTAAAATGCAGGCTGCCGTGTGAGACTCCAGCCAAGAATGCCTTGCAGTGGATTGACAATCTCTAACCATTCGCATTGGTTTGGGACCCAAATGAAGCTTTGATGTGGTGTCACTGCCCCATGATTGCGTTGTGCTACTGCCATATCCAACCATCTTTAACATTGCTTGCTAAACACATAAGGCAGGACTAGCACTAACTGGATGTCACTATTCTCCCCCCGCTCCCCCAGAAGCACAACTTGCTGCGTGGAGGAAGCAGCCTGCAAGCAGCTGTGTTGTGAACAATAGACTTTCTTGCTCTGCATCTGGAACCAATCAGAACAGTGCACACATCTTGGTGATTCTTTTTAGGAGAAAGTTTGGGAACTGCACTGCTACTAAAGCCAACTGTCCCAGAATGCTAAATGTTGACAGTTAAACTCCAGGATACCAGTACCTGGAAAACAGAGAATACGTACAGATATAACAAGTGTTCCTTTAAAAAAAAACCCTCTGTTTTGAAGAAAAAAACATAATTAAAAACAATTTGCTCTGAGTTCTGGCTGGGAATTTGAGATGTCACAAGTGAGAGCGATGGGAATGGGAACTGAAGAGCACTTGCGTTCCCTGAGGGTTCTTTGAAGACAGCTTCATGAGGAAGTCCCTTGCTGCTAAGAAATGAACTCTGCCACTCTCATTAATATAATCTTTTCCCCAGGATGAAGTGTGCATTTGGAAAACTGATGAAAGGTCTTGAAATATATTTGGGACAAGAAAAGCCTATGTCAAGTCAGACAAGCAATGGGAAGGATCTACAGCAACACTTTAGTTCTGTGTGATGAGAGAACTTGTAAGACATGTCACCGTCACCATCAAAGTGTTACGAATTCAGAGACATCGGAGACATTGGATTCTTTCTCATGACTTGTTATCATGAGTAAATCATGCCTGCAGTAAAGGTTAAAATGGCACTCGTGTCCACATTTCACATACAGAAGTTGACCAGATCATCGCTGGGCCCTGGGGATAAAATGAGCCCCGCCACGCATGACAAAGTAGCTTATGCAGTGCAGTGCCCCAGACGGAGAAGAACCCAGAGCTCTGTCCAGCTCTCCCAGCACCTGCCACGCAAAGCGCAACCTCATTTTGCCTAATCACAGGGGCAGCCCTGAAATCACTACTCACCTTCTTCCAGAAAATCTGTCCTCCTAAGACACCGTCTTTGAAATCAGCTGGGAATTTTCCAGAAACTCATATGGTTTCTTCTCACATCTTCAGGAAACAGGAACTCACCACGGGAAGAAAATCAACAACATGGGCTCATCTTGCTTATTTGCATTCATTTACATTAAATCATTCTCTCTGGATAGGTGGAGCAGGAAGGCATGCTTTGGAGGCCACCCTCTGTCCCCCTTTGCTTCCTCTCTCTATGGTGATGCTTTGAAGGCCCTTACTCTCTTCCCTTTTGCTTCCATTCTCGTGATGACGATTTTCCACAGCAGAATTTTTTAATTAATAGGTTTTATGGCAGTTTGTTCATAAGTACGGGTGGTTCGTAACTTGGACATTAATAACTCAGGGACTGCCCTGCCTGTAGTTTTAGGAGGAAGGACTCCGGAACACTGTGCTTCAGAAATTAAGGACAGGTGCTATGTTTGATGGATGCACATTTTTGGGGGAATGATTGCCCATACTGACTCTACATCTGAGCTCTAACTTTCCATAGGCATCTTATATTAATTTACGGCAAAATGGACAGTATGCAGATGCTTTTCAAGATTCTAAATGGTTGTCACAGAAGAGGTTCACAGCTTGTTCTCAGTCATCCAAGATCATTGGGCATGAAAACCATGGGGTTTTATAAGAAGAAATTTTGGTTGAACATCAGGAAAAATTACCTCACTGTCAGAACAGTTAGACAATGGGACGAAATCCCTCTGGAGTTGGTGGACAATCCATCACTGCAGATATGCAAGCAGAGACTGGGTGACCATTTGTAAGGGATGCTTTAAAGTAGACTCTTTCAATAAGCAGAGACTCAGAGAGTTGGACTCAGTAGCCTAAATGGTCCCGTCTAACTCCATGCTTCTGTGCTAACTGAAGTGACACATGACACCCCTGTCATGGTCAGATCACTTCCTCGTGAGGTTTGAGCTCGAGAGTGGCCTTTCCCTCTGTAAGGGTGTGGGCCCGATTGTGTTGGTCCGTCCGTGGAGCCGGATGGATCTGGATGGATTCCTGAAGGCCCTGGGGGAATTTCCGGTTGACAAGACTGGTGCTCCTGTCGATGCTCTGGTCGAACTATGGAATGGGGAAGTGACCAGGGTTATTGACACGATTGCTCCTAAGCATCCTCTCCCACCAGGCAGAACCCACTCTTCCCCTTGGTATACACCTGAATTGCAGGCGATGAAGCGGGTTGGGAGACGTCTAGAGCATAGGTGGAGGAAATCATGGGATGAATCTGACCGAACACACTTGAGAGCCCACACTTAACAGCCCATTATCAGGCCTATGCTGTGGCGGTGAGGGCAGCGAAAAAGATATTCTTCTCCGCTTCCATTGCCTCCTCACAATGTCGTCTGGCGGAGCTTTTTCGGGTGGTACAGGGGCTGGTTCATCTTGGCCCCAAGAAGGACCCTGTACCGCCCTCGATGGCCCACTGGGTTGACTTTGCCAAGCATTTTAAGGAGAAAATCACTCAGATTCGTCACAAGCTGGACTCCACTACTAATTCAGAGCCTTCAGGGGAGGGACCAATGTTGCCGTCTGGTCCTAATTTATTGGATGAGTTTCAGTTGTTGTGGCCTGATGATGTGGACAAGGTGCTTGGACAAGTACGTCCCACCACCTGCCTATTGGACCCTTGCCCATCTTGGCTACTTAACAACGCCAAGCACAGGATAGGGACCTGGATCCTGGAGGTTGTCAACGCTTCTCTGGGTACCTGCCCCTTTAAAGTAGGTGGTAGTTCGACCAGTCCTAAAGAAGGCATCCCTGGATCCATAGATGGCCACCAATTACAGACCGGTGGCCAACATCCCATTTTTGGGCAAGGTGTTGGAGCGGGTGGTGGAGGGACAACTCCAAGCACTCTTGGATGAAACTGATTATCTGGACCCATTTCAGTCCGGCTTCAGATCTGGGTATGGTACTGAATCTGCCTTGGTCACCCTGTATGATGACCTGTGCAGGGAGAGAGACAGGGGGAGTGCATCCCTGTTGATCCTCCTGGACCATCGACCATGGTATCCTTCTGAATAGGCTAGCGAGACTGGGGATTGGAGTGGTTGCTTTGCAGTGGTTCCGCTCCTATCTCAATGGCCAATTCCAGAAGGTGGTGCTGGGGGACTATGGCTCTGCGCCATGGCAGTTATGCCATGGAGTTCCGCAGGGGTCTATTTTGTCCCCCTTGCTATTCAACATCTACATGAAACCGCTGGGAGAGGTCACTAGGAGATGTGGGCTGCGGAATCATCAGTACACTGATGATACCCAGCTCTACCTCTCGTTTTCAACCAATCCAGGTGAGGCAGTGGCTGTACTGAACCAGTGCCTGGCTGAGTTAATGAACTGGATGAGGGCCAATAAACTGAAGCTCAATCCAGACAAGACGGAGGTCCTGTTGGTAGGCGGTTCAGGCTTCGGGGGAGGGGACCTTGACCTTGTCCTGAATGGGGTTGCACTCCCTCTGAAGGACAAGGTCCGCAGCTTGGGAGTGCTCCTCGATCCAGAGCTTTCGCTGGAAGCTCAAGTAACAGCAGTGGCGAGGAGCGCTTTCTTTCAGCTTCGGCTAATTCACCAGCTGCGTCCCTACCTGGAGAACGACTGCCTGGCGACAGTGACTCACGCATTGGTAACTTCCCGACTAGACTTCTGTAACGTGCTCTACATGGGGCTGCCCTTGAAGATGGTCCGGATTCTTCAATTGGTGCAAAACAGAGCTGCCAGGTTGCTGACGGGGACTGGGTGTTGTGCTCACATAACTTCAGTCCTCTGTCAGCTTCACTGGCTCCCCATTGAAGTCTGGGCCCAATTCAAGGTGTTGGTTATCACCTATAAAGCCCTTAACGGCTTGGGTCCCGGTTACCTAAAGGAGCGCTTATGTCCATATGTGCCCTCCTGCCCCTTGAGATCGGCGGCAGAGGCCCTTGTCCAGGAGACATCTGTGAAGGACATCAGGAGGGTGAGTACCCAGAGGAGGGCTTTCTCTGCGGTGGCACCCAACCTATGGAATGTGCTCCCCAGAGAGGTCCGCCTGGCGCCATCGTTATTTGCTTTTCGGCGCCAGGCCAAGACCTTTTTATTTAAATGGCATTTTAATTGTTGATTTTATTTATTGATTTTAACAACTTTGGCCAGGATGTCTCCAACTGCATTTTATTGTATTAATATTTATTATTTGTAAGCCGCCCCAAGGCTTAGGCGAATGGGGCAGCATATAAGTCTGCTAAATAAATAAATAATAAATAAGTGACTGTTAGCATATTGCCAGTAGAATTTGCTGATGTAACAAGTTTCCCTGGATGCTAGCAAACACTATGCAGTTGTCCTAAAGGTCATTTATAGTCACCCAACATAATTTATACAAGTGGTAGTATGCAGTGCCCTATGTTAACAACAAAATGCATTTCTATCAAAGACCAATAGGACTATGTAAGGTCCTTGTATACATTTCCTTGCTGTCACACTTAAAGCTGCTTTTCAAATGTTCTCACTTTGCTCTCATTCATGTTATGCCAGATGTTGCCATTTAGAGCACTGAAATCCCATAGCAAAATACTGACATCAGCAGTCATAAGAAAAAAATCTCTTGAACTGATCTTTGCTGGTTTTGAGCTTGTACAACACTGTTTACCTGTGTTTCCAGACCCCAATCTATGAAGCCCTAGAAATAATAAAAATCAATCAAGGATATTCTCACAAGTCTATAGAGTCTATTAGACTGTGTATTAGATACAAATTTCCACTTAATATATCTTATGCTGAAAGATATTTTTGTATGGATTTGTTTGTCAGAGAAGAACCATTTTTTGCTGTTTATGGGATTCTTGGAATGCTACCTGGTAAATGGTTGTGTGCTCAATGGAAAGTATCACTTTTTCTACTGAAATTTTGGATTTTTAGATTGTTTAGAATGAACAATAGCGATACAATCTATGCATGTTTAGACAAGAAGTCCTACAAATCCTAACATTACCCAGTCAGTCTCTCATGTAGCCTCCATAAAATTCTGAGAATCTCATCTATCATTTTTATAATTTTTTAGCCATTTATAGACTGGGACCTGGAAACGTGGTGTCGGTGTTGTAGAAAGACAAAACCTGCATGGCTGGTTGGGAATTGTTGGCAGTTGTAAGAGATTTTCCTACCTAACAAGCATAGGATTATGCTCTGAATCTATTATTCTTACTCTCTACAATTCTCCTTAGTTGCTAACTATGTTGCATCTCTTTATGAGAACAAAAGCATGTCTAATGCACTTTAATGATACACAGAATACAGGAGAGAAATTAAATTTGTACAAGCCAGAGAGATCTTATAGCTGGAGTTGAAATCCTTTAGCTCTACTGTTAACAAAATAATCTGTGTTGAGGCATGAATACCAATTACATGTAT
This sequence comes from Varanus komodoensis, assembly GCF_004798865.1. NCBI lineage: Eukaryota > Metazoa > Chordata > Lepidosauria > Squamata > Varanidae > Varanus > Varanus komodoensis. Next base: position 270,744 of record NW_025335587.1, on the reverse strand, counting down.
GAATCAAGTAAAATTGTTTTCCTGCATTTTAATCACTAAAGTTACAGTCTAATGTTGAGTCCCCATGTTGCTGTTATGTGCCATCAACTTGTCTCCAACTTCAGGTGAGCCTATGAATGAAAGCCCTCCAAAATGACCCATCCATGACATCCCCACTTAGCTGTTCTAAATTCAATGCTGCGGTTTCCTTGTGAAGTCAATACATTTCTTATTTGGTATCCCTTTTCTTCTTGAGTTTATATACTGAATATCATATACTGTAGCAATCTAGTAGTGTCTCATTGATTTGAATGGGAATGTTTGGCACATATTCACCTTTCTCAAATTGAAATCCACGGGACTGGAAAGTTGTTAACCTTGGCTGGATCAGATCTATATTAATTTGTTTATTTGTTTATCTATTTTGTTGTAACTTAGGCCATCTTGATCACACTGAATTAAAAGCTGTTGAGCATTAGGAATTTAACAGAAGCATCCATAATCTTTCTTTAATGGTTGCATGGATAACTTATCACTGATGTCAATGATGGCATTTTGCTTTCTTGGAGAGAATCTGTGAACAGGTTTGGAGCAGATAGTGGCATTCCTAAGAGAAATCAAAACAACCCAGGTGAACATGGAAAAGAAATGGAGCAGCAGCTGCAAGAGGATCTTCAGGATTATGGATGGGGCAAAGCTCTTAAAGCATGCTTAAGCAGCCTAGAAATTTCCCAAATGCAACCCAAGTGGAGTCTTTACAGCAGAACATGGAAGGCCATGAAAGGCCATCTTCTTCATGTCTCAGAGGCTCCTTTATGAAGAGTTAAAAATGACTGAAAGACACTGCTGCAGAACACCCAATTGAGGTTGGCAAAGTGGGTCCATGAGATGGACAAATGGTGGACTGGTTTCAGCTATGAAGTTTTCCTGTCAGTAGTTAAGAATCAAGAGAGTTTATCCAATCAGTGATGAAGTGAGAGCAAAGCATTTGAGAAAGAACCCCAGAGTAATTACTGAGTAAAGAACCTCAGTAACTGGGGCAAGAGAAAGTACAGTAGGAACTGAGTTGGAGAAAGATTGGTTGTGAGTTGTTGATTTTTTTAAGGCCACATTATTCCAAAAAAGTCATAGCAGGTGGGGTCAGAGTTCTAACATCCTCCAGACAGAAATCCCTCCAGGAGCCTCAAGCTAACTTAGAAGCCTCAGTCTGAGATCCTACCAAGCCCAAGTGATTGAGATGGTTGGGAAAAGAGGCATTAACTGTCAGACAGTCTGAATAGACTAGTCTTGATGGTCCTGTAGAAGCTACCGCTAGACAAGACAAGAAGCCCAGTGTAGCCCTGTGACTCTGGAGGTTATCCTTTCTAGCAACTATGTGTTTCACCTACAGATGGAGTTAGTTCTGAGTACAGCTGTATTATCTATTTACAAAAATAAGATACCAACTACGGTTTTATTTTTTTTCTCCCCAGCAACCCAAATTTGAGAGCCAGTGTGGTGTCGCGGTTAAGAACACAGAACTGTGACTCAGAGTATCTGGGTTCTAGTCCCCGCTCAGCCATGGAGCCCACTGGGTGACTTTGGGCCAGTTGCTGACTCTCAGCCCAACCTACCTCACAGGGTTGTTGTTGTGGGGATAACATTGAGAGCAGCAAGCGAAGACTGATGTGAGCTGCTTTGAGTTCTTTAAAAAGGGAAAATAGGAGGATATAAATCTAATAAATAAGCCTTTATAGGGATCCCAGAGGCATCTGAACCAGAATCTGTAGCAGGTAGAGGCTAATTTGAATGCCTCTGCAGTTTCCTCCCACTTTCCATCTTGAGACTGCAAATAAAATTGGACTCTTGGCTTGATTCTCAGCCACTCCCTCCCACTTTTGTGTTGTTTGCCATTTGGCCTGATGAAGAATCTGCACAGTGTTTTATGAGTTTGCCTAATTAGCATACTGCAATAATATAGATTTAGAAGTTTTTATTTGGCCCACATGGCTGCCTTCACTTTCTGTGTCATGTGAATGAAGCAGTCTGCCAGCAGGTGGTAGTATAGAAATACCTGTTCTTTAGGGAGCAGGATTAAGAAAAGCAGCTACAGTTTCATTTGGGAGAGAAGACCTGAACCTGGGCTGGAGCCAGCTAGAAGCCAGACTACATCCCTGGGAATCTGCAGAGTAGTTACTTCTGAGAACAGGATGCCATGTACCACTGCGTAGTCCAGCGGTTAGAGAGCTGGACTAGGGATCTGGGAGATGCGGGTTCTAGTCTCCACTTGGCCATAAACCTCATTGGGTGACTTGGATATTCTCAGCCTAGCATTCCTCACAGGGTTGCCATCGTCAGAGTGAAAATGCAGTGGCGGAGAAGTATGTAAGCTGCCTTGGGTTCGTTGCCAAAGGAAAAAAGGCAGGATATGAATGCAACCTAATCACCATAATAAATCTGCTCCCTACTTTTAGGAGTTTGTTTCCTTCTAGTAGGCACTGTTTATATTGCACCAGTGTGTGAAAATACACTCCATTGCTGAAGTGCCATTTTCAGGTAATTTAAGTCCAGATATGAGCATCTTGCAGGGTGGGGTGGCATTTAGTTCTTTTGGTGGGTGGAACAGATTTTGAGGGTAGGGGTGCAAATCTCACCAGTCTTCCTCCTTGCTGCTTGTAGGGAGTTAAATCTGTCATTTCGCTTTCTGCCACATTAATTAGTTTTACAGATCACAAGTTCTGTCCACCCCAAATAGGAAGAGATGTGTGAATTTTGGCAAATTCTTACCAAAACCACACTAAAATGTCACCTGCCTTAAGTGGCTGGATTCACTAGGGACACTTATTCCCAGGATAGAAGGATTTTGCTGTACGAGTCTACCATATAGCTATCAAGATGAGGAGGTTTTTGGGTTTTTTTTTAAATGGTAAGCCCAATTAACCACTAATATAGTCGAATACACAGCAGTTGAGCCCAGATTTTTAAGAGCTGAACACTCAAATCAGTTCAGCCAGGTTTGATTCCTCCAACATTCAGGTTTTGTTTTTGTTTTGCTTTGTTTAATTTGAAGTTCTTTCCGGCCTGCCTTTGAATAAATTTGAAAGTTTTGGTAAATCCTTATTTAAAAATGAATTGAAACAACCAGCCTTAGTCATGTTACAGGATTTAATTTCCTTTGGATAAGGAAGCTCTGGAGACTTTATCTCTCTCACACACTCTCTCCATATATGGGGGGGCGGGGTTGAGGTTAATCTTCCAGGGTAAAAGTCCAGCAAAAGAAGGGGTGAAATTTGAGGATAGGTGAGCAGAGCTCATCAGCTTCTTGCTGTTGCTGGCCAGTATGTTTAATTACCTAAAATGGCCCAGAATAATGACCAATTCTCATTTGCTTTTAAAATTTATACTCCAGGCCCTCTGACTCACGGGAAAACTGTTTTTCATATTACTTGAATGTATATAATTCAACTGTGCCTTAATAAAACCTAACCCAAGCGGTGGACACACTCTGGATTTCTTAAGCTGCATGTCCATACTTACCTGGGAGTGGGTCCCACTGAACTCAGTTTGACTTACTTCTGAGTATTGGTGTATTTGGATTGTTCCTGCATTTGGCAATCAAGTGCATCCATGAAGAGAGCAACATGCTCACCCTATACTTAGCATTCCTGGCATAGTCAAAAATCAGATTGATGTTTTAAAGCAAGCTTTCATTCCACCAACCTCCATATGCCCTAAGTCCTGAAATATGGGAATCATTTAGCACATGCTTATGCTAGCTTCTTAAAAATAGGGAGAAAAAATGTATTTCCCCAATAAGACAAAAACCTCAATAACGGCAATGTTTTTTCTCAGCTGGATACAGCTGTGGAATCCAGTGAACTTTTGTGAGAGGCCAGCCAGCTTCAGATCAGAATGTGCAGATCTGGTCCAAGCCTAACAGTGAAACATGGGGGGTGGGGAAGGCTATCAAAGTGTTCGTTTTCCTTTCAGGTTCATTCTGTGCTAAAGTTGACACCCAACTTTTTTTAAAGAGAACGGATGGCTGCAAACACACCCCGTACATGTACAAAGGATATTTGTCTTCCATACACAGAGAGGGGAACAGAGGCAGGAGGTCGCTAAAACTGCGTGAAGGGTAATGGACCAGTGAGCAACAAAACCTAACTCACAACTGAGTGGGTGTCACCTTTAGCTCACCTTGTTAGAAAATACATTTAAAAATAGGACAGTGGTTGGTTACTGTAAGAAGCCCACAAACAAGAAGGATCTAACTATACTTACTTGTCTGATATGTTTTACCTTCCATTCAAGGAAATTACATGTGGCTACCTCAATTTACCCTCAATCAAAATAGGTAAGTTAGTGTATATTTCTTTCCTTCTTTCTGCTCCAATGCCTATTTCTGATCAAGAATGGCAGATTTCAGAGTGCAGCACATAGTCAAGCTTAAAATTCAAGTCCCTCCATGATGCCTTATCCCAGGTGTGTGACCTTCCAGGCTTAGACAAGGTGCAAATGATGTGGGTACCTGATCTCGAAGGGAGAATGGAGTTGAGCAAAAATGCAGACAAGCCTGTCCCTTTACCCTTGCTAATCATTTCCACAATGGTAACCTGTAGGATGCTGAACCCTAGGCTTAAAATAATTACTGTCACTTGCCAAGCCTAAGGAGAGCCATTGCAGAATGGCGAAAGCAGACAGGAAAGTATCAGCAGCTCGGGAAAAGATGGTGGAGGCAGCAGAAGGGGGCATGGCTTTCTGAGGAACCGCGCACAACTTCCATGTGCCTCAAAAGGAAAGATCCCTTTGACAACAATGGGAGCATAACTTCCAAGGCAAAATGTGCGTACAAAGACTTGTTTTGTGGGAACCATGGCAAAAGGATTTATACCCTCTGCATCCATAGTCATTCACCCTTGGATTTTCACACTTGGATTTACACCCTTCCTTTGCACTGATATTGAGCACTATGGCACACTGAACATAACATGTAATTTGGGCTCTATTTCTCCTAGTTTATGATAATGGTTCTGATGAGCTATTTAAGGAAGCCTTCTGTGAATAAATGCAGTTGAACGTAAGGATGCCAAAAGGAAGGTACTGACTCACATGTTTTAATCTTTGGAATAAAAAATGTTCTCCACACACACCCATGTATTTGGCAAAAGGCTTGTCAAAAGACACAGCAAGAGCGCTGTTGAAAAAGAGGGGAAATCAGAAATCTTCTTAGACAAATGAGAATATAGCTTGGGTGTTGAGGAGCCACACTGCTGAAAACAGGCAGTCTTCTTTTGCATGGGCTACCATGAATCACATGAAAAAGCACGTATCCCCACCCACCCCCACACACAATTCTAATGAAATCTCCATTTGGTCATACGTAACATTTGGCCCACTTTGAACTTCGAGCTAAACAATGTGAATCAGGTGGTAAGATATGTTGTTCTATCTCCTTTGTATACCAAGATGTCAAGATGGTCATTAGGATCTTTCCTATTGCTAATTACAGCAGGAGGGACAATTTTAACAAAGAAAGTTGCTGAGGAGAGAAGGGGTCACCTCCCTTTCCCATGTGTTGTGGTCTAAGTTGAAAAGAAATACAAATAAATTACAAACAAGAATCTGACATGATTGACAATGACACATTTGGTGTTACGTCCTTAGAAAGTTAGGTGTGAATTCTGTCTAGTCTGCCTATCTCCCATGGCTTTTCAGTTTAAATGTGAATAGGTTTTATTTCCTAACAAAGGTATTGCTGCCCAGACGTGATTCACAAAACAGCCTTTCTACAGAAGGTGCTCGTGATTCCTCGCGGACAGTCATTTGCAGACATGTTCTAGGGCCTCTACTGATCTTTGCAACCATTTCTGAGGCTGTTTTTTAATCAAGAAAAGTCTGGTTCTGTGAACCACAGCAAAACCCTGGTGTATTTGTGCCCTTCTGCTATAGCACAGTGCCACCTATCGGTTGTGTAATGAAGCATAGAGAAAGGCAGAGAAAGAAAAACCCTGAATAAAAAAAGCATATGTAAAGGAGTTGATCTTAATTGTGCAAAAAATCTGGATGCAGAAGCCTCAATAAAGTGGAGGATTGCAAGCTTTGTGGAGAAAAGCATTTAATTTATAACTTGTAAGACAGATGGATGATATGAATGCAAACCCATACACTTCATACATACATACATACATACATGGAAGTATAGCAAGCATATTTAATAAAAAATGGTTTTATGATGCTCCAGAGCCTTTGGGGTGTGGGTTTGTTTTGTTTTGATCTTGTTTTTGTCTCAGCTAAGAAAAGCTCCTTTGCCCAAAACCACTGCATACTTGTGGAAGCTAAACTGGTGAGGCTTTCCTGGCAACAAATATAGGGTCGGTGTACCTGTTGAACTTCTAACTCATGGTATAGGGTCTGTCTGTCTCTCTACAAGATTGGTCTCCCTGTCATTACTCTCCTTGCCCAGCTGGTCTCTCTGTGTCCAAGATAGTGACATGATTTTTGCTCAATGACTAGGCCCTGTTTGAAGCATAGGGGCTTCAGATATAAACCATCCACACACACTGCACTCCCCCTTAATGTGAACAAAATGAAAAACAAGGGGTAATTATTTTGTCCAGGTTCTTAACGGCAGCCATTAGGCAAGACTGATTTTCATTTGATTTTGAAGTATGTGTGTTTCAATAACCTCCTTAACCCAGAATTTCACCTCCATAATTCGGGATATTTTGAAAAGCTTCATCCACTTCACCCTCTGCATTTAAGATTTTGTTGACGAATGGGTTGCATCGAGCTAATTGCGAGCATTAATTGCCGTTTTCAGACCTCCGATGAGGGACCCGTACACATTTAAAGGGAGGGGGGACCCTCAATTCTTAACGCAGAAAGCTTGCTGTTGACTTAAGCTGCCTCTGGGGGCGAGAATTCAGCTCGCATTTGAGAGTGCCGATCTGCATATACATAAATCACGGCAAACATTAGTGAGAGAGCGAACTCCCGGGAGGTAAGGCAGAGCCCGTGTGGGTCTCGTTCCGGAAGCGGCGTTGCCTTCCCCAAATCAATCGCCTTTTTGTTGAGTTTGCTCGAAGCAGCCGGCGTGCTCCGCTCCGCTCGCAACCTACTGGCGGAGCTTACGAGCTCAGGACGCTTTCTAGAAAGGCCCGAAGTGAGGAACCAGCCACGGGCTCTCCGTACTTGCCAAGGCCCGTGCCCGGCCCTGACCCTCGGTGCGGGAGAGTCTTCAAGAGACAGGCGCTGGCCTACCAAGGGAGAGCCTCGCAGGTTCCTGCCAACATAGCGGAAAGCAGCTGGGGAACCGCTCGAGATTTATTTTTCAATTCCCACTGGAGACGAGCAGGGCTTTTTCCGCACACGGGGAAAGACGTAGCGCTCGAAATAGATTAAAAGGCAGTCAGCTCAGACTGGGGGCAAAAGTCCTACCACCAGCAGCATTCCTCAGCCAGCCTGTAGGACTTTTTCTAACTATAGGCCTGGAGGGACAAGCAGCTTTGTATTCCACACTACCGAATTCTCCCAAGGTCGCCAAGGAGGGTAGAGCGGGAGAGGCGAGCTTCGCCTTTTGCTTTTTAAGGCGCTTGATGGATCCAGGAGAAGGCTGATGACCGGAAAAGGATTAGAACCCGGAGACCGCGCGCATGCGCGTTAGAGAAGGCCGGGAGGCTCAGGTGGGTGTTTGCAGGAACGGCGTGACGTGTGTAGACCGTAAGACACGCAACCGCCTCCATAAAAGGGCATTGGATGGGCAAGGTAGGCGGCTGGGCCTGTCGCGCACGGCGATCGCGGGCGCACCACCTCCCTTCTTCGAAGGGGTGGGTGGCAGCCTAATAAAATGGCAGGTGTGTGTTTATAGCAGGAGAACATACGAACTCAATCTTCTGGCTTTTTGCGCGCTCACGTGTCTTGGGAAGCCCTGTAGCAAGGCATTTACCACGGACAGCTGAGATGCTGAATGCAGAGTTTATAATACTCCCTTCCAAAGTTCTGTACACTTGATGGGCACACATTGGTCTCTCGTATTTGCACATTCCACGCTTCTCTCCTATTGCTCTTGATTTGGTAAGACTTCAGTCCTATACAGTCACTTACCTGCGGGGAAGCCTCATTGTATCCAACGGGACTTCTGAGTAGGCATATAGAGGATTGTACTAATGGCCGTTGAGCTGCTGTTATGGGTGAAAGTTAACCTCACACGCATAGGTGTGGCTGTTTTGTACACTGGAACAAGGGCATAGTGTGTTCAAATACGCACTGGAGAAAATTGGGTAGGCTGCTGTTAAAGACTGCCTCGGGGAACGAAATCAATTTTGGGGGAGTCCTGAACATTTTCGAGTACGTCAAGGAGATTCAGGAGGCAGTGTTCCATGTAATTCCAAAGTTCATATAATACTTTTTCGCACTTTATGTAGTTTAAAAAAACACCTTGTATATGCTGATGGGGAACATGAGCAGCCAGCCACGACCATGCACAAGTGTTTGTGTTAAAAATCTCTGCAATTTTTACTTAAAATAACTAACCTCCACTTGTGATCATTTGTGTTTCTCAAGAGGTGTGGGGTGTCCCCTTCTCTGATCCATGTTGAGAGCAGCCACACAAATAGATCTGCATTTTAAAAGAATAATTGAAGCTGCAATCCTATGCATAGGTCCCCTGCAGTAAATCCTGTTGAATTGCCATTTGCTCATAAAATAATGTCAATGCCTTTAGTGATACAAAAGTACACCATCAAGAGAAAGTAGGAAATTATAATGCTGCTGCTTCTTTTAATTTATAACCTTAACTGGGACAAAAGAAGTGATGCTTTAAATGGTACTGATTTGACAAATAACATATGCGGATCCTAGTAAAAATAAGGCATTTTTACTTTGAAGTAAACAACTGCCAAAAAAGCAGAGCAATCTATGTCTGCTCTGAAATCCCACTGAGTTTGGTGATTTTTACTTCCCGGTAAGTGGACACACAGATGCACTTCAGAGTGCCAAAGAGCACTTCATCAATCCACATGATAACCTCTTTTTTACTTACATGAATCCATAGTGCATCTTCAGGTGTTTATTTTGTCAAATTGTATAAGCTGTCTTTCCTCTGAAGTCCAACAAAATAGTTTAAACCATCAATAGCTTTGTAAAACATTATTTCATGCACTGATGCTCTATTTTAAAAACTCAAACACCAACTAATATGTAATCCCAAAGCCCATTTCCTGGGTACATTTTTATGGTTTGAGCCAATTTTTAAAAAAATTTGGTGCTATTTATCGTATGTTTGTCCTGGTATAAACCTTAATTCAATGGAACTCAGTGCCAATAAGAGAGAGAGTGTGTGTGTGTGTAATCCCCAGCAGTAAGATATTATTGTTTTTGTTTTTGTTTGCTAAAGAAACTGGAAGTTTAAAAAGGGGAAGGGACTCAGGATTCCTTCTGTGACAAGGTTCCAAAATATTTGTAAAGGTACATGATCAGAACGTGGACTTATAAATGGAAGGCGGGAGGGAACAGAAGAATTCTAAGTACCAGTGACCTGACATGTTTAGATTATCGGCACCAACCATAGCATTATCTATTCCTGCAGAATACATATATATGTGCACGTACCAATTAGCTCCAGCTGAGGCTCTTTTCTGTAAAAAGAGATCGTCTCTTTTTGCTGAGACCACCCAGAGTTTGGCCACTCTCGCTTTAAGAAAGAAGTCCCAGGACCACCCCCGCCCACCAGCCGGGCTTATTTCCAAGGAAGCGTGCTCAGGGTTACTCCAGAACCAGCGGCCGCGAAGTTCTCTTCTCCGCGTTTCTGTACGATCGCACGGAAATATTTTCTGCTGGTTCTCATTGGCCCCCGCTCTTTTAGCTCGCTGCTTTACTGTGTGCAACTTCGCATTCTGGCTTGGTCCATGTTTACGCGAAATGAAGATCCTCTTGCCTTTCATGTAGTCTTTTGATTTATTTTTTATGCCCAGGTAAATGTGCATGAGAAGCCACCGCGAAACGAATGTCGTGAGTGCAAGGTGACTGAGAAGAGAAACAAAATGTAAACGGTTCACCACGACGGTATGAATCGGCCCAAGTGCTCGCCTAAACCGCCGCGATTCCCAGGGAAAACCTTGCGGAAAGCTGGCGCTGTGAAAACACCTATTTTAGCGTCTTTTTTTTAATCCAGGCCGTCTGTAAAATGACCGCCCCGCCCACTAATTAGCCGTTTAATGGGGAAAAACCGTCGACTTGACCAAGTCTGACACATCGCACATATAGAGAGGTCTGAATTGGATAATTGGCGCTAGATCGCTTGAAAGCACGTCGGTGGACCAACCAGACCGGCGGCAACTCGCTTCTTCCGCCGCGTTTCACAATGGCTCCCTTTCAGCGTATGAAACTGCTATACAATTCTCGTCCCCATTTGTTGTGGCGATGTTGCATTGTCTGCCCCTGGCCAGACACCCAAATAATACGTAATGCGGCTTTCCCTCCGCCGCACACTTGTTTCGAGTTACTTCTCTCTCCAGTCATAATATCTCCCTCTCTCTCACCCACTCCGTGCTTGTGTTTCAAGTGAAGGACAAGGAAGGCGCTCGAGCGACGTGGATTTCAAGGGCTTCTGCCATCGGTGGAGCAAAGCAGGGGCGGAGGGAGCCCCATTGTCAGAGCCTGGGATCTCTCGCAGCAGCCTCTTCAGTCGCAGCCTGGAAAAAGGCGCGGGAGAGGGAGAAGCGCGGGGCGAGGGGAAGGAGGCCTCTGCCTTGCCAGTACTTCACAAAGCACCTTCTCAAGCAGCGGCCCTTGGTGGGGCTCTTTCAAAGTTCAGCTTCTCCCTCCCCTCCCTCCCTCGCCGGAGGCGCGCACGCACACGGGCACGCACGCACGCACGCACGCACACGATGTGTCAATATGTTGCCCAGATGCTGGCACGTTGTGTGTCCGTGCGGAATAAATATTAAGACCGGGAAGACAGCAGAGGGCAGAGACGCCGGCCGGGAGTCCTGGCTGAGATTCGGGGGCGGGGGGCGGCACGGAGACCTCTGCTGAGCTTCGTGGCCAAGTGCGGCGCTGGAACCCGCATCTCCCCAATCCCAGCCAGACTCATCGCTGGCTGCAGCAGAGGAACTGCGAGGCCAGTGCTTGCCAAAGGACCCATCTGCGTTGATCTCCGCAACGGCGCCGGTCCAAGGGAGAAGAGCCGCAGACCGTCACGGGCAGGGCATGTAGGCGATGGCGACCAACCCCTGCGGTTCTCCTCCAGCCACCAGTCTGTTTCTATCCTCTTGTGCCCAACATCCCCTGCAAAACCTGTGCACTGTCCTGCCCTCCATAAATTCACGGTCTCAAGCCACCTCAAACGCCACGTTCCTTGTAGGAGCATAAGGGTGCCATTCAAATAAATACAGACATTTGTCTAATCCAGCTTGCCCGACCTGGTGGCGGCCAGCATGGCCAACGGTCAGGAAAGCTGAGAGCTGACGTCCAGTGCATCTGAAGGGCACTAAGCTGGGGAGCAATGGTTGATACCTTTGCAAGGATGCTGGTGAAGTTATCCCTCCAGATGGGAGGGCCTTGCAGCTTTCTCTACTATTCAGTGCAAACAAAAAATATTTTGATGGTAACATCGTACAGATTGGAAGTATTAAGGAATCCAGTTTAAGGAGAATGTCAGTGAGCAGAAGACCGTACAGCATTTTCCAAGCATCCAACGGTTTCAGGTTTAGGACTGGCAGTGCCCAGAACCAATAAATGTGCTTCCTTTACCTTTGATTTACCAAACAGTGTGATTCCTTTGCCTCTTTATCTTTGATTTCAGCATTAGTTTGGATCCAATATTAGTCTAATTTAAGTCTCATTCCTTTTAAGGTATCTCTAAATAGATGTGATCCTATGTCCAATTACTTTGGGAATAAGCTCTGCTCAATTCAGTGGAACTTACTTCTGAGTAGACATAAGTTACATAGCCAAACGTTTCTAATGGCTGGGCTTGTACTGTGGTTTTCTTGGGTAGAAAGTCTGTTCAAAATCCCTCAGAAAAATCAAAACCCGTTCTCTCCCTCTGCCTCCCACTCATGTCCTGCTATATTGCCCCACAGGGGCAGGGATTGAAATGCCCAGATCAGGCTACTGCCCCTGGGTGAAGGGAGCCAACCACTGTGGACAAGCCGAGAGCTGGTCTAGCTGCCCACGCACATGTGTGGAGTGCTAAGAGTCAGAGAAAACACTTATGTTCATCCTCCATCTACATGTTTGCCATTACAAACCAGACGGGGAAACTCAAACCCCTTCAGTGGTGAGAGAGAGAAGCTCTTTCATGTCCCAAACCACCCTAGCGGCTTGCAAATGGATATCTGGAGGTGAAATTCCCCTGGGAAAAAATCATTTGACATGCGTATGTTGGAGGGAGAAAGAGAACGCTTTAAACTTACTATGCTTCTAAAATGAAAGTTCTTATTAAGGAACAGAATGAAAAGGATGGAGGGGAAATATGGACATTTAAATGCATGTTTCCCTTTGTCCTAGAAGGAGCGTGTCTTAAAGAAGATGCTTTAAAATGCACAATACATACCCAGTTTTTCTGAATACTGCAATTCAGTGTTCCTTTAAAATAACTTGCAACCTTTTTTGTCTTGTTTTTTTTCAGATGAGAAAAATAAATGCTTTATGAATAGTGGTTAATTGTGGTTACCGTGTGTTTGGTTTAATAATTTTAAGAGCCACCCCAATGTCTTAGAGAAGCACAGGTCAAAGGGTTGTGGAAGTAACTTACTCTTTTATGCTAGTGTTGGCCCTTATTTTTTGTATTTTGGTAACTTTCAAAAAAAGCTGAAGAAGTTGCAGCCACGTTGGGTTATTTTATCGTTGAATCATGGCATCAGAAGGGATGATTAAGATCATCTAGTCCAACCCATTCTTTACTCCATGCCGTTTTTTAATGCAGAACATCAGTGCAGAATATTTGTGATGCAAACAGTAAATCCAATCATTTGGGAAAGAGTTTGCTTGTCTTTTGTTTTTTAAGCAAGCAGAATCTTCCTTCCGAGTGGTCTGGACCTGTGTATTTGTGACCTCAAGAGAACGTATGAAAAAGCTGGACAGAAGAGGAACGCAAAAGACCCTGAAAATAAATAGCAGAAGAGGGGAAGGTGGTGCACCAGGGTCCTGTCAGTTCCAGACTACATGTTAAAAATTGGGTTGCTGTTCTCTTGCATTGCTTCCGGATTTCCAGGGGACTATCTCAAATCTAATTGATTTCAATGGGTCTACTCCGAGTATAATTATATCTGGAACCAACACATGCTCTTTGCGGGTGGGGAACGACTGGAACAGAAGTGGGGCAGGCGGAGCAGGCGTCTCCCTTCCCCTTTTTCTAATGAGACCTGCAGGTTGTTCTAAGAAACCTAAAAGTCTAGGAAAGGGGGAAAGTTCCCCGCCCCCCTCCATGCAATGCCGTTATGGCGTCTTTTAACCTGCTCTTAACAGTGAATTCAGCATCCAGAGCACCTCCCACTTAAACAGGGTTTTGATCAACACCGATTTGGCCCCGTTTTAGCCAAGGTCATCATGCAGGCATTAGTTCAGTCTAGCTAAAATTAGTCATGATGTAAAGTCTGATCTTATCTATATTGATCAGAAATCCCAATGATTTAAAGGGACTTACCTACCAAGGAAGTTTGCATAAAGTTTGATAGATTATATGCCAGATTATACTTGTGAAAACTGAATAGTGAGATATCAGATTTTTAAACATACAAAAAATGAGAACCCTACAAGGTGCTCCTAAGCATGATTTTTCAAAGTAAGTCCCTCACAGATCAATGGGATTTGCTCCATAATATGCCTAGCATTGCAGTCTCAGATTTAAGAGTTCAAGTCTTAGTCATGACTAACTTTTCCCGAGAAGGTGTTTATGCACCGAAGATAGAAGCATAGTTTAGTCAGGTGGAGTTTCAATCATGTAAGTTGAAATCCTAGACACACTTATTGTGGAGTAGGTTGTGCTGAACTCAGTGAGACTTTGCTCTAAGTAGAATTGCATAGGATTGCATGGCTAGGGTATCCGTATTTATCATATCAACATTGGTCTAATATTGAATTCGTGAAAAATAAATGCATCTTGGAAAAATTTAGCATCCTACAGTTCAGGAGCATTATAACAGTTATAGATATTATGCATTTGACTATGCATATATTACACACACACACACACACACACACACACAGGAAAAGTGACTACATAAATGGATCGCTATTATTTTCACCAGAATAATAACGACAAAGGTTAAAATAGAGTGGCCAGTGAGAGGGGGTAGTTAGAACACCAAACCAGGATAGGAGAAGACCTGGGTTCAAATTTCCATTCAGTCATGCTTTGGATCAGACGCCTCCCATCATCCCAAAAGGGTGGGCAGTTGGTAGATCAGGATGTATTGGTAGAACAGGAGAAGTTCTCACTCCAGATGGTGCAATGCACCCCCATGTCCTGTCCTTATACTGCCAAAATGAACCAAGTTGGGAGGGAGGGTGTAACTGAGGGTGGAGCCCCACTGTGGAAGGAACGGGAGCTTAGTCCCTTTCTGGTGTGCAAAACCCTCAATTCAGCATTCTCTCACTCTCCAGGTAGCACTTTTAGAGCAGGCTGTAGCTGGTTGAACGGGACACCTCTGCTCTGCCCACTTCTGCCCAAAGCTGCCCCACCAGGTTCTTAGCAGTGATGCAGTAAGGCAAGTTTAGATTCTGGATTTTATGGCGATAAAGCAGGAGGAGCGTGTCTTTGGATGGTAAAGTGTGCTACATCTCTTATTTCAAACTGCGGCGTCCCAATCCTACTGCTTCGCTGGGTGGGGAAAGATGGACATCTTCCCCAAAATCAGATGCTTGCAGTCTTCGGAGGACAGGTGCAGTGTAAAAGTGGCTGTAATTACTATTGCAGCCCTGCTCTGCTGGAGCTCATGGGGTTTCCCGGACAGTGCAAAACAAAGTCTTCCATGACGACTGGGCACAGCAAGTGAGCTTGGTAGTGTGGCCACTGGTGGAGCCCCGGAACATGTAGTCTGGCGCATTCATCTGGATACAGATTGGTAGGTCCGTGTTGGAAAGATCAAACACAGTTCTTAGCTAGGGCTCAGAAAGGCAGCCCTGTATTTAATAAGCACACACACAGAGAGGATAAAAGGTGTAATTTGAATGCTGCTCCCAATATAAAGCCTACGGGGACACTACTGTTGCAGTCTGAGGCCTTCAGCCGTGTAATTGTAATTGCTGTGGCACAACTGGGCAGCAGACAAATGTTTTAAATAAATAAATAAATAAATAAGTCCTCCTTCAAGAGAAGTTCGGGGAATGACAACAGAAGAGAGGGCCTTCTTGATAGTGACCCCCCCCCCCCCACTCCCGGCTGCCAGATGCTCCCACTAGTCAGAGTCACCTGGTGCCGACACTGTCAACTTTCCAGTGCTTGGTTAAAAAATTCCTCGACGGGCAGGCATCTGACAGCAGATTAAACTGGTTCGTTGTCTCGGTGTAATTTTTAGGGCCTTAATTTCCGTACACTGCTCAAGCATCTTTGAATACAGAGCAGTAGAGAAAGGTAACAACGACAGGAGCGTGGACTTTTTTAATCTGGTACCTTTGCTCTTCCTTTGTCTCTCCCTGCGCTTTCCCGACCCTTCCACATCAGTCCTCTTGCAGCACGAAAAAGAACCTTGAATTTCATCCCCTCGAATGCAAGCAGAGCCGAGGCTGAAGACGCTCCGCCGGCTCGGCGCGCACCCGAACGCGCGCTCGCTCCTCGGCCGGCTCCTTTTTTCCGCCTACCGCTCGGGTCTCTCTCGACTCTGATTATCCTCCGCTGGGTCATGTTACGCCACATTCATTCCTAAACAAACGTAGAGCAGCTACAGCGTTCCAGTTTGAGGGAGACTTTTGAAAAACACGACGTCGTCCCCGTCCCCGTCCCCAGCAACCTTGGAAGCCCGCCTGCCCCGAGCGCCCGCTTTGAAAATATCATTTCTAAGCGAAGGCATCTCCCCGCACGGCCGCGCTTTCTTTTGTCCTGTTTTTTTGCTGTGTGCCTGCTAGGGCAGGTCTGCAGGAGCCATTAAGAATCTGGCACACGGGCACAGGCAAAACAAGGCAGACACCACTCACTTTTCTAAATAAACATTAGTCTTAAAAAGTTTGCTCTATTGACCCCCCTACAGATCTGATTACTTGTAATTCTCTGAACCATATTTAAAGACCTACAACTTTTTTCCTCCTCCTTGACTGGAGAGGGATGAAGGGAAAATTCAACGGAGGAAAGTTGGCGAGCATCTCTGAGATTCTGAGCACAACCGAGGGGAAGGATAAAATGGCTTCCACAGTTGGATGCTCCATAGCAGCCTTCTCCAAATGATCCCCCCCCCCACCCCTCACCGGATCTTTTGGACTTCATCTCCAATCAGCTCCAATATGCACAGCGAACAGGAATGCAGAGGATTCACCCAGAGGATACCAGACTGAATGAGGGTGGGTTTTAGCTATAATTTTATTTGTACCTGGCCTTTCTACCAGAAAATAGCACTCAGGGAGGCAGGCTACCATCTCAAAACTATTTCAGATGTGTCACTCTAAAGACCATCATAGCCCTGTGCTTGTTTCAGCTGCCATCAATCCAGTACATGCAGTGGCCCTTCTATAAAAGCCCACTTACATCCTGCCTGAAGAAGACACCTGAAGAACCTGGGAAATTTGCACATTTTTGGTGACCTTTGAGTTTTCCTAACAGAGGCACTGGGAGGAGAGAATGGTTGCCAGCATGGTTACCTTTTGCTTTGTATACAAGACAGCATACTTGGCATTGCAGTTCTACTTGCATTCCAGTTCCATGGACCATACCCCTACCTCAGACTGAACCTGTTTGGTAGAAAAAAACGGCATAGTCTCCTAAGCCCATGGGCACCTGTGGCACCTAAGAACTAAGACTTCTATTATGCCACAAGCTTTCATGATCTACAGTGGATGCTATAGTCTACAATAAAGGTAAAGGTAAAGGTTTCCCCTTGACATTCCAGTCCAGTCATGCCTGACTCTAGGGGGCTCATCTCCATTTCCTAGCCGAGGGAGCCAGTGTTTGTCCGCAGACAGTCGGTCATGTGGCCGGCATGACTAAACACCGAAGCGCACTGAACGCTGTTACCTGCCCACCGAAGTGGTACCTTTTTATCTACTTGCATTTGCATGCTTTCGAACTGCAAGGCTGGCAGGAGCTGGGACGGAGCAACGGGAACTCACCCCGTTGTGCAGATTCGAACCAGCGACCTTTCAATCAACCAGCCCAGCAGTTTAAACCACTGCGCCACCTGCAGTCCCTATAGTCTACAATAGTTTGCATCATAATACATTAGTTAGAGCTCCATCCCGCTCAGACCCTGTGCAAGCATGCATATAGGCACATTCTATATCATACAATATAAGATGTTTTATAATATACTGTAAATGAAGGGTATGTTTACCTTGAAGGTATGTTTTTCTTTGTTTGAACAATGAAATAGGGGCTTGTTTGGATCTGTAGTTGAGCATTGCTGTGGTTTCTTACTATGAGGCATGAAAATGAACCACAGTAAATGCTCTACAAATGGGCTGCATTTTCAAGTCAAATCGGAGTTTATCTCTCTTTAAATCTTATTTGGAATTTCCCCTCTCTTCACGAAATCCATTTGTAATGCAATGTCCCTACAGTTTATTGAGGGCAAAGATGCACATTGTCATCCATGTTTGTCTTCCTTTCAATATCCTTTATTTCATCAATTCACCCAATATTTGCCCTGTGAAGTTGTTCATTGTAGGACACAACAGAACCCCACAAAGAGAACAGCAATGGGACATCTTAGCAGAGCAAGAAAAATGGCCTTGGTGACTGAGACTTTTGCTCCTGCTCTTAGGCACAAACGATACTTAAGAACATAGTTCAGTGCTGTTTGTTCAGAAAAGCAAGTCTCACTGAATTCAGTGAGGGCACTCCCAGACAGATGTACATCGGGTTGCTCCTTTGAGCGGCAACATCTGCCTCATAGCATGCACTTGAGAAAGTTAATGCCACGCACACATGTAAGCCAGGAGAAGCAATTAACAAAAGCTGTATTAGAGCACAGTAAACAAAGAACAAACCTCAGAGAATGATCTGTAAAGGCAGCCTCGATAAAGTCCTTCAAAAGGTAGCCAAGCACACCTGAGTGGCTTTGCAAACTCTGTCACATGTCAATGGATGGACAGGCCACACATATTCCAAAGCAGAGTTTAGCAGTTTCAGAAAAGGAAAGGTAGCCTTGCTTAGCACTGGCTCAAAGGCCACCAAAGGCCACAGAAGACACCAATAGATCCTGACTTCTCCGGATGAGCTCTCAGCTAGTGCCCATCCAGACTGGGTCATGCTGGGAGTGGAGTGCCTTTTTTCCCTCATGCAAGCGTACAATTGCATCCTAACTGCAACCTCAGAAAGCACCTCTGCAACTGACTTGGCACTTTGGGTGAAGGAGGTCTCCCACCCCTGCTCTACTTCATGGCAAATTTCTGCAGCTGCATCAGTTATACTTTCCCTCAGGCTATATTCAATGTTCAGAAAGTGCTTTCATAATTCTGCTTAAGAACAGATGACACAGTGTGTTACTCCTCTATGTGCCACATTCACAAGCTTGATGTCCCTGTTACAGCTCTTGTACACATAGCCCAATATCAGAGTGATTATTATGCCTATCAGTGCTACAAGCAGTTGCTCTTGCAAGACTTCTAGGCTTCTTCTAGTCTCTTTTGCAGCTGAGTAAGATGCAATGGCAGATTTTATGTCTCTCCAATACCAAAAAAAGAGGTTCATAGATGAATACAGTTCTTCTCTGGCTATCAAATAATATGTTGTGAGCCCCTGTAGCATTGCTCTTGGTGGAACCATAAGCATGCAGCAAGTGTGATTTTTTGAAGGGGTTGCAGTGTCCCCAGCATATTTCAGAATATTGTGTTGAAGCACTCTGGCTCGGAATCCCCTTGGGTAGGTTTAGAATTTTGGATTCCTTATATTTTCAACACTTTTCTCAAAAGCTCATCATCAAGGTCTTTAGCATGAACAAAAGGTATTCTGGCTGGCAAGCAGCACAAAAGTTCACTTCCCTGTGATATTCCTGCAGTGGTGCCAGAAATCTGGACTTCCAGGATCTATTGTAGGAAATGTCTTAGTGCATCATGTTCAAAGATCAGCCACCAGGAATACATACCTACTGTTTTTCCTATCCATATCCACTGCAGGTCGAACTTTTGAGGCTCAAGCAGATACATGTAAAATAAAGGGGAGCTACAAGATTCCATAGGTACCATTTTTCCCACTGATGGTTATGCACGTTCCAAAGTGTGTTTCAGATTCATCCTGAGGTTGTGGCACATATTCCTTTCTCTCTGAAATCACTCTTTGCTTGGATCAAGATGGAAGGAGAAGAAAGGTAGGTTCTCGTACCACAAAGTGTTACACTTCTCCCAAATATATTTCTATAGATAAGTAAAGTCATAAACGTACTTATACCTTTGAAGGGGATACATGCAAAGACCCAGAGACATAATGCTTATATTTTCATTCACCACTTGCTTTAAGGTGTATGTAACCAGTTGGTTGTACGTACATGAATGTTATTCTGATTAACTCTGTTTTAATGTTCACTCCTCTCGCACTGTGGCGAGCTGTTCTTGTGTGTTTGTAGAGATTTCTACATCGAAGTGTCTGAGACGAAGCCTTTCTGGACAACTCCTCTTGAGTTAAGTCTCATTTCAGTACATTAGTCAGTCCTCTTAAATTTATTCCACAGAGATAGCATACGAATATCAAACGTGATTACTAGAACGGTGTATTGGCCACACCGCTACAGCTGCAGCCCTGTACTCAGCGGAACTTACCTCTGAGACATGGATTGGATTGTATGGAAACAAGTTAGAATCTCCACCTTACCCACAAACATGCCAAGAATGGCTTGAAATGCAGATCTGTTCACTACTCTCTCACCCTGTAGTGAGCACTACATAAGAGTTAAAGGGATAATTAATCTGTATTTTGTGGTACTTAAGTATCTGCCTACTCCGGATTACTCATAGTTTGTATATACACACACTTCTATTTGCAAGTGGGTAGGTTTCTTGATGGGGTGCATAATCCATTCCTGTCCATGCAGTTCAATGGGACTTATTCCCAGTTAAGTTTGTATAGAATTGAAGGCTTGGTGTTGATTCAACATCCCCCCCCCACACCAGATTCCTCGCCTGAATCGGCCTTAAAGTGCGGACTGATTACAGTTCCTCCCACCCACCCCCGAATTAACATTTATGGAGCAAGTTAGGCTTCTGACCCTCTTCTGTGAGTTGCTGCGAGTTAATTTGACTGGTGAAAGAATAGGCAAGAACACGTTCGCCTTAGTGGACGATCTAACGTGTCGTTATCCAAAAGTAAACTCCATGAAGCCCAACTGGTCTTACCCCCTGACTGTGCGCTTAGGATCTCCACTTAACCCTCACGCCCCAGGCTTGTCTCCCTCTCCAAACAGAGACCTGGGCCTAAGCAGATGCGGCCAGAAGGGTTTTCGCCTCTTCCCCTGGGATTCCCAGGCGGAGACGCGAGTTTCCCTGTGGGCAAGTGTGCTACTTCTGGGCCCTTCGCTTGTTTGCTTGCTTGCTGACAAAAGGAACGCGGGTGGCCGACGGAGGAGAACAAGAGGACGGCGATTTTCCAGGCTTCCTTCCCCGTCCTTTGCAGCGGATGCTTTTCTGGGGAGCCAGATTTCAGTTGCTGCTGTTCCAGTCGAGCCTTCCTGCGGCGCCTCGCTCGCCCAGGCCAGCCTCAGCGCGCAGCAGCGCCCGGGCGGGCAACGCCACTCACCTGCGCGCAACCTGCGCGCCTCGCGTCGCCTCCCCTCCTCCCCTCCGGGCGCCTCTGCAGCTCCTACGGCGCGCAGAAGCAGCATTCGCTCAGCGCAGCGGAGGCAGCTGCGCCCACGTAGCATCAGCTTAATTGGAGAGGTCACATGTTAAACCCTCGCCCTTGTTCAGGCTAATATCGACGTGTCCCTCTGCTGCCCATTTACTGATTTCTCTTAAACCAGCCATTGTGCGAGGTTCCCTGCCAGAGCAGTGATCCGATGGGTTGCCAAGGCAACTATAATGGCATTAAGTTCGCGCCGACCCACCCGCACCTCCGCGGCCCGGCCCTGCCCTCGCCACCCCTCGCGGGCTGAAGGGCAGCGGGTGCCGCGGGGCCAGGCTTGTCCGACCGCCTTCTCGCTTCCCCTACGAGAGATCCGCGAGCCAGTTAAGCCGGAGGCGCGCCACCGAAGTTGTCTTTGTCGTCTCAGACTCGCAAGTGCCTAAGCTGATGCCGTCGATTTAAACGGAATCGTGCACGTGAAAGAGCTCGTCGATGGGATGAAAAAGTTCGGAGAAGGCGGTTAAACCGGGTTAACTGGCTTGCGGATCGCAGCCCGAGCGCACTCATTTCACATGATGCAGTGGTGAGAGTCTCCTACACGCACGCACGCACGCACGCACATACACACACGCACACACCTGGATTAATAC
Source organism: Varanus komodoensis (assembly GCF_004798865.1). Lineage (NCBI taxonomy): Eukaryota > Metazoa > Chordata > Lepidosauria > Squamata > Varanidae > Varanus > Varanus komodoensis. The sequence goes on along the minus strand of NW_025335587.1, from coordinate 249,213 downwards.
ATGGTTTGCGGAGCCCGCTGCGAGAAGGAAGGCTGCGATCCTAATTCTATGGCAGTTGTGGATGGGCGCTTGGGGCGCCGTGGGGAGAGTGGAGAACCTGAGAAGCAGAGAGCGATGGGCAGGCGGGCAGTTGTCTTGCAACGCAGTTTGCAATCTTCCGTCGCTGATGGAGGAATATTTTATAACCCTAAATGCTTTCTATATTAGTATTCTTATTTTTAATTGAAATAGTTCCTAGAGGAAAACTGAGGATTTCCTTTCCCGTGATTTCATGTGGGTTTCTTTCCGCAAGTACAAACCAAGTGCTGATTTACTGGGTGGATTTTGTCGTGTCAGGAGATGGAGCGGGGGCGGGGACAGCAAGACCGTCTGGAAACGGCAGGCAAAATAAAAGATGCAGGCTTCTTCATCTCTCAGGGCCAGAAAAGCACATCCTACACAAATAGGTCGAACAGAAGGCGGTATTGTGCACAAACCGCAGGAGTGATGAACTCTTACGTTCAGTTGTCTGCATTACCTTGGATAGCTCCGTGTGCAGCGGGTATTGTTTAAATATTGTATTTTTAAAACTTAAAACAGTTAAAGATGGAGCACTACAAGATAAATCACTTCCCCCTTTGTCCCGCGTTTTGGAACAGTTAGTCGTTAGTTAACTTCGGTGCCACTTTCATGAAAAGTGAGGGGGCAGTGATCCGCTCTTCCTGGTTTGTCCTCCACCGCCCCCCCCCCGAGTTTGGACTGATGGTGATGGTCTCAGAGAACAGTCCGTTGAAGACAGGATTCCCAAATATAGGGGCTCTATCCTGGAAATGGAAATGGAACATTTAACCCTTCACTAGATATAGGGACCCAAAAAATATACTACCCATATAAAGGCAAAGTGTTTTTGTTTTTCCTTTCAAAATCACCAGTAGTATATCCCAAATGCAGAGCAGTAGAGAGAGAAACTGTGACTTTTTACCTGTATCTTTATAATTCTGGAAACAAACGTTCTAGTTGCATTCTTGTTCTAGACCAGAACCTAGACATGTCTATTCAAAGGTAAGTCCCGCTACTTTCTATAGGACTTGCTCCCAAGTTTGTGTGTATCAAATTGCAGCTTAAAAGTCTAAAGGCACTTTTACTCAGAAGTAATCTCCACCGTGTTTAATAGGACTCAGTTCGTGTTAAGTGTGCGTAAGACTACAGCTTTCAGTGCGATCCTGTCTCCTCAGAAGTAACTCCTACTTTCACTGGGAATGTATTCCTATTTGCTTTCTTGAGGGAGTAATTCTTAAATGTTCAGAGCAAAACAAGAATGCAAGTGGAAGCCAGAATCTTATGGACACTCATCAGAGTAAGTCTCAATTAATTCTGTCTTGCTTCTGATTTAACATTATTATTTAACATAATAAGCTGGAGTATGGAGGGGAGTAGAAGTTGAAACAAAAGAAATCAGGAGACAGATGTGATTCTGCAAACAGTTACTCTGGAATAAGTTCTGTTGGCAATTTTTGGTAGGAAAAAATACGTATTTCTGCAAGATTGTGCACAGTTTTGGACTGTCAGATCCTGCAGCCTAAATATATAAACTTTGAGGTAAATTTCATTGATGATAGCAGATTTCTCATCCACATGAAAGATGCTTACATCGTGAAGAAAATGTGTGCTACTGAAATCCATGGCACCTTCTTCTAAACCAAGTATTCCAGGGCTGGGAAGGCTGTGTGTTGATGGGTTTTGTTTGGAATCAGAGTCATGGCTACTGCAGCTCTTTGAAACTCCATAGAAAATCGTGGGAGCCTCAAAAAAAACCATGAAGGAATAACTGGGCTCCATTGAAATCAATACAAACTACAAAAGAGCATCAGATTAGGCTAAGACTGAGTGGCTTCCAGGGGCTTCCAGTTTCCCAGGGACCTCCTCCTCCACTGTCACTTGTTTGTGACTCATCCTGATAACAAGGCCCATGATGCTGAAAGCGTCCTTATTTAGAAGGAATGTTTCTGTCTTCCTCCAGAAATTTAAATTTAGGATCAGATGTGAAATATATGTCTGGCTGATTATGCAGTGAGTCAAGCATTTTGGATACCTAGTCCTCATCTGAAACACCTAGGACTCTCCCAGGATTTCCCCCCACTACTGACAGTAAAATGCAAGGATCACAAAAACTGTTGCATTCAGATTGGCAGCATCACCAGCTCACTTAAAATGCAATCCTTGGACCCTTGCAAGTAAACAAGATGTCAGGTCACACTCTTGACTCCTTTCCCTGTACATGGGATGACCCCACTTAATCCGGTTTAGCTGGGATTAAAAGCAGCTGAGCTATTTGAATGCTTATTTTGGGAAGGGCCTCACAAACACACACAGACTTGGTTATCTTGCTTGGGAGAGAAGAATGAATCAATGCAGGTATTACTTGATTGTCTAGGGTAGCCTTCCTAGCCTGTGGCCTTCCAGATCTTTTATTTATTTATTTATCAATTTATATCCTGCCTTTTTCCTACAAAGGGCTCAAGGCAGCTTACATCTCCTCCTCCATCTTATCCCCACAACAACAACCCTGTGGGGTAGGTTGGGCTGAGAGTCTGTGACTGGCCCAAAGTCACCCAGTTGGCTCCATGGCTGAGCGGGGACTCGAACCCAGATCCTCTGAGTCCCAGTCCCATGCTCTTAACCACTACACCACACTGGCTTTTGGACTACATCTCCCTTCATTCTCAGCCAGTTAGCATGCTTTGGGGATGAAGCACATTGTACTTCAACCTGTCTGGAGGATATCAGGGTAGAGAAAACTGGTCTGGGGATACCTTCATCCGTAAGCACCTGAACTACACCACAGGGAAGTAAGAGTTATTGAAATCAGTGGAAGCTGTACTTTTGCATGCCCTTACCAAGGTCCAATCAGGATGGGATGAGACAGGTCATTTGATACAGAAAAGGGAACAGTCCTTCCTATACATATCCCCTTAGAAGGAAGCCCCCTGAATTCAATAGGACTTCCCCTCTGGAAAGCATGAATAAAACTCATTTGGATCAAGGTTCCTGCCTCTCTCCACTGTTCTATGGAATAAAGAGGAACAGAGGAGAACAGAAAGATAATTAGAGCCTAAAGGCAAATCAGGCTTCAATCCTAAGTGTGTTTAGGCTGAGATGAGTCCTACACCTCCTAGCGTGACCCAGCCAGCCACTGTGAGGTGCTGGCAGTTAGTGGCCTTTTTCATCTTAGCAAAACACACATAGGAGTGCGCCTCTGTACTCTCCGAAATGTTCCATTTTTCTAATGGGTGCCACAAGGACAACAAGAAGCAGCCCTCTGCCCTCATGCAGAATGACCAGTCTGACAGCTCTGAGTCCCTTCTATGGGTCTCTGCTTATGAGAGTGCAGCATTCTCTCCCCCTTTCCCCAGTGGAAATGGAAAATGGCATTCCATACCGCTGAGATTGGCCTCCTGCTAGAAAACAGGAATGTGTCAGCTATTAGAATCAAGCCTACCCACTGCATCATCTTTCCCTTCCCAAGAGACATTGTACATCTTTTCTTAAGTTCTTCCTTTTTTATTTATTTCACAAACTGTTTTGAGTTCATCCGCAGTTGTCGTTGGGTGGCCATTGGGGTCAATTTAGATCCTTCCCATTTCCACATTTAAAATAATTAGGATGAGGTCACAAAAGGGTTGCTGAAAATAAAAGCAGCAAGGGTAGGAGATGAAAAGGCTGTTTTTCAAAATCACAGATTTTTCCTTTTTGGTAAAACTGATGTGCAAAGTGTGCACGCATTTAAAGAATGTCTATAGAAAAAATACAATCAAGTATTCACTGAATATGTGTCTTGGCATCAGCTGGTTGCTGACTTGTTAAATGTAAAAGTGAAAAGTGGCCTCCCTTGCAGGGTTTTTGTGTCAACAAGCAAAGGTGATATTAAAGCTCAGTTTGTATTAACCAGACAGACATCAGTGAAAATATTAGTAGGGAAATTCATGGTATAAAATCAGGAGTGCTGAATCAAGGCATTTGAGCAAGTGTGTACTGATTTGCAAGGCTATTAAGAAGCATAATTTCCAGACATTTTCTTTTTATTTGGTGTAGAATGAAAAGGAAACAAATGATATAAACCCAAGGAAGTGAAGAATCGACAGAACATAATCTATAGCTGTCACATCCTACTAAACTTTTTATCCTATTCTATAAAGGTTCTAATCTCCTACCCACTCATTCCAAGCAGTTCTGTCAATTTCAATTGATTTCTCTGAAGTAAATGATTTGTGGAATGCACTCTGCTAGGCTAAGAAACTTACCACATTCATTAGTTTTAAGTTACAATCTTCCAATCCTCCCCACCCTTCACACATAGACTTTTCCTTTAAAACCTGGATTTTCCCTCCTTTGTTTTATTTATTTTTAAATATTGAAACATGTACACACAAAGAAAATGCTGAAAGAAAGAAGGCAAACACTGAGTAGAAACTTGCTGAATCCTAATTTCAAAAAGAACATTTTTCTTTCAAATAAGGGAGTTTGCATTATGAAGTTCCAGTTTTCTGAACCATTGCCCATCCAAATAGCCTTAGGAAGAGGGTGTTTTGTTTTGGTTTTTTAATGGGCTGTTCTTCAAAACAAGGCATATGGCAGTCCTAAGCGGGAATTGTTAGAAATGCCCTCTTAAAGTTGGACATTTATAAAAGAAAGATTAGTGATTCTCTTTAAGGAGGAGGTAATTACCAAGGATCTTGTACTGGCTGTTAGGCGGAAGGATATACCAAACAAATATGTTTATTGTCTTCAGCAAGAAGTGTTAATGCTCTAAGATGCTTGGAAATCCTATATTCTCATACAGAAATCATTCTTCTAGGCACCCTTCTTTTCTGCCCAGTTAGAATATGCCAACTGCATTTGCCTGGATGCTTCCAGACAGCATACTCTAAGACTGAGCCCTGGAAGAAAAACTGTTGGCAAATTCTTGTTTTGGACTCCCCCAACCAAGCATAGGAATACCCTGCTCTCTCTTAAGTATGTATGTGATTGGTCTCCTTGGTTTCCTACACGCATTTACCTGGAAGTAAAAGATATCAGACAGTGAAAACATTTAATATTTGAATGCCAAGATACTAACCCAACACTGGTGCACACCAATTTTAAATACCATCTATGAAAATTCTGCGATAGGAGTAGCTGAAAGACACAACTTTAATGATATGCATCGTTACCATTAATGCCATGGACTTGACCTGTATTCAGGAGCTGATTCTTACTTGCTTACTGTGAAGTAGACCCACTGATGTGAAGTGGATTTTTCTGCAGCAATGTCGAACATACCAATAATCTTAAATGTGCATTCCCATGTTTCTGTTTACACAGAAGTCCTAATTGCCAACATTCCCCTCCAAACTGGAGGATGCCAGGAGCTGAAGGATACTTTTCTCTGTCTAAATATGCATAGAATTGTATCCTTAGATCTCTGCATTTGGGATTTGTCTTGGGATCATGTCCCATGGTAGTCCTACCTAAACTATTGAGATGAATGGAACAGGTTAGGCTAATATTGAATAGGAGCCCGGGTCTGTAAACTACATTTAAGCCTCCATTCACCAGGCTTCTGGGATTAGGAACTTCATAGCCTTGTGTGTGCTCTGGAGTTTCTGGGTTTCTTAGAACTTAGATAACAACTGTTATCATGCCTACATCTTTCTCTGCTGCAACTCCGTAAAAAACTGACAAGCTTGTAGCTAGTGTTCTCCAGCTGGATAAATAGAACTGGGTTCTGGGTTCCACAATTCAAATACTTGCATTCCTACTAACATAATATTTGGGTAAAAGCAATAGATCTCCCTCTGTCGATTTCTGCGTTCAAGGGCCATAACCCTTGACAGCTGAGTTGTCCTTTCTGTCTGCACACAGCTCCTTACCGGTTAACATTTTAACCTACAGAAGAATGTAAGTTAGAAATCAGAGAGGGCAGAAGAATGTAGCAGCCCTGGTGGATGCGATGTTAAGAAGAGGAAGTTGGTTTGGGGGATACACCCTCCGTCCTTCAGTTGACCCAGCTTCCGTGCGAATTTGGGGGGATCAAACGAGGAATCTGCAAGGTAAATCAAGTTACTGGGTCTTGTTTCTGGAAATCTAAGAGCATGAAAACAGACGTGATCCAGATCAGCCTGAACAAGTATAAGCTTTCAAAGGCGAGCAGGCAGAGGATTACACTCCTGCGCTGAAAATGGCAGTAGCGATCATGCAACACGTGGCTCTTGCTTCCTTAGTGGCGGGAGTCTGCTGCGCATGCGCGCCACTCGGGTCCCCGACAGCGCCCACGGGCTCGGACGTCACGCCTGTCTTGAGTCTGAAACACGTGCTGAGAACAAGATCCCTCGATTCCGATGGCACCTGCTGCTAGCTAAGCCGGCCCGCGTTTGACCACTTAGCTCCTTTTCCCATTGTTTACTTGCCATTCACGACTTGGGAAAGTGCACGGCTGGCGGCCGATCATCAAAGTCTCAGTGCAAACCTGTGTGCAAAGATCTACTCGAACTTCGTCTCCTTGAGTTGGGGGGCGGGGGAGGCTGACGCCAAGACGCGTGAACAGAGGGACAGCCGTCTCAGTCAAGCGGCCTGAATCGCCCTCGTTGGCTGAGGGTTAAACGTGCGTCCTGCCTTTACACCAAACAGCTGAAAATGGCTGACCACAACACAGACACGGTCAAGACCTGTTGCAAGCGCTGTGGTTCTGCAACCACAGGGAGGATGGCAAGACGCTTAATGGAGTTCTCCCCACCCACATGCTCTTCCTATTTATACCGAGGGAAAAGTCAAGCCACAAAGTTCTGCCAATCCTTGTGATCTCTGATTGGAACAGATTAAGGCCCAGTCCTGTGCCGGGAGTTGAAGGTCTCTGCGTCTGTGCAAGTACAGAAAGGATTGCAGTTTAGGCTGCCTTCAGCCCAGTCCAAGCAATGGTCCTTCAGGCTCAGTATTACCTAGGAGGGGTCTGGCAGGGTTTTCTCCCGGGTTTTGGGTCTTTCTTGTTTCCCAGCCCATCTCAAGTTAAACTGCATGTAAGACGCCTCTCAACTCAACATTCTAACCGGAGTTTATTCAACCGATTTTTAAGAGCAGAGAAATCAGAGGCCCACCGTCACTGAATTTCTTCTGGGAAAAGGAAATGTTCCAACATTTTCACACAGGTAGAGCACACCCTTGGCAGGGGTCGTGGCACAGCTTTGTTCTCTCCAGCCCCACAAGATGTTTGGGGGTTGCTGTTTTTCTTTCTTTCTTTCTTTGTTTTTACAGCGCTGTTACAAATGGCAAAGGCATCAATTGTATTGACAGCTTGGCTGCATTTGCATTTTCCACAGAGCTGTTCTGAGAAAGTTTGGGGAAGGGAGAGAGCTAATCCTGTGCCAAAATCTATCTTCCAATTTCCTGAACATTTTCTTCCATGTTTCTGCTTCATTCAAAGGGTTTTATAATATTATTGCTAATTTTTGTGGCGTTTTTAGGATTGGTGGTGAGGGAAGGAGCTGTGTGCTTTGGTTTGGTTTTCTATGAAGCATCTCTCCATTGCTTTGCAGCTTCCTGGGCTCTCTGTGCTTCCTGACAGGAAAAATCCATAGTGAAGGAATTAGCTCATGCTGTCTTTCCCTGGGCTCTCATGGAAACCTGGGAAGCAACAGGCCGCTTGCTCAGTCTGCTTGGCCACCTCCTAAGGAAAGCAGCACCAGAATCCAGAATCCAAGCCACGGGATTTCTCCAAACTATGCTCCTCTTTTTTAATGTCTTTTCCAAGGGAATGTCTTTTCTATTAAGTTAAATGAGGATGCTCAAAAAACAGCAGAAGAAATGTTTGGCACAGGACTCATTTTAATTATAGATGCCTGAAATTGAGATGGGGATTAGCATTCATCCCGGGCTCTACAACTGGGCTACAACTTGTTCCAAGAAAACCCTGGATCCCAGGTTTAGTAAACTCAGCCACAGTTCACTGCTCCAGCTTGGGAATGATCTGCCCACTCTCTTCTCTCAGGTGAACTTCTGTGGTCTCCTAAGGACCTATGAATATCCCATACTCTCTGCCATCCCCTCTCTGGGGGATGCCCCAGTTCCCATGTAACGCCCAACTCTACTATATTTGCCATTTGAGTTTCCTATGCTCTGTATCACAAATCCCAAATAGTATTCCACACAGAAGTTCTCATATTTTGCCTTCTCATTTCCTAAGCAATGTTTATGTACCTTTAAAACCCAAGGACTGGGCTACAGGAACGTTGGTCAGGTATCTGTCTGCCTAACAGCCAGGCCACCTTTCTTTCTCAGGAAATATTAAGAATTGTAGGTAGGTGAGCATTTCCTGCAGAGAATTGTGCTAACCCCTCCGTGGTTCTCCTGAAAGCATGTTTTCACTCCTAAATATCCACTCCTAAACATACTTATTAGGGAATAAGCAAGCCCCTTTGGACACAATGACAATAACTTCAAAGTAAATATGCACAGGATGTTATTGTAAAGGCTGCAATCTTATGCACATATGCATGAAAGTCAATCCTGCTGAAATCTTTCTTCTGTGTAAATATGACTAGGATTGTGTTGCATGTCTGTATCATACCTCTTCTCTCATCCTATTCCTTTCTAGCTTGCCAGAATTTATTAACTGACAGTGCAGTGAACCAGTTCCTGCTTCTTTCCCCAGAGTGGAAAAAAAGAACATTTTGAGGAGTCTGACTATTGGCCCTTATACATGAGGCACCTTATCTGGAGTTGCCCAGACTGGCCCTGGGCAAACTATGGGTTCTACCACTGTGTAAGTACCTTTCCCCATGGATCATAATGGAGAGTGTTGCATAGCTAGATAGCTAGATAGAACCCTCCTCATTGTTTCTTCCAAGATCTGAAAAAGCTAAGTTACTGTAAAGGGAGAAATGTAACTTAAAATATATTCTAGAGTAATGTTATTTTTATTATTTCAGAATGTTTTTACTAGAGTAATGTTATGTTCTATTGTTGAAGAAGAGCTCTACGCCAAGTGATTTCAGGGACAGAAGTAATGGTGCTAGTCTTAAGAATTTTTTCCTGCCAAATGAAATGAGGAGCAGTAATAGAAGGACCCACAATAGATCTGAAAGTTTAGGTCTTAGAAATCTCTTGGCTGCATTTCTGAAACACAGCCATGCATATTTGTCAAGCCTTTGCTATTCACTCTAGGGTTTAAAATACCGATGTTCCTTGGTTTGCCCATTGGCTGCCTTCAGAATGCATACCAAGAGTCTGAAGCCATCCAAGCTTGGGATTTCAAGCAGTTGTCCCATATGGATCTGGCTGATAAAACCCAAAAGGCACAACCAGTTTACTTCTGCTGCTTGCAAATGTTTCCACAATCACTGACGTACAGTTTTCACCCTACATAACAATCCCAATCTTTGGTATGTTATTTGAAAATAAGTCCCAACAAGTCATGGGAGATTATTACTCCTGTTGATGTAAATAGATGTAAATATGAGGAAATCCACTGCAGATGGACTTTCTTCAGATTAGGCTGCATAAAATTTCCACATGCAGGGAAGGAGGTATAAGGGCCCTAAAATAAGTTCACAATCTACACTGTCTTCTAGCAATCTCTTCCTCCCTTCTCTAAGCCGCCTAAAACACATAACTAAGAGCAGCACTACAAAAGGGAAGGGGACCCACACACAGCCTCTTCAGTCCCTTCTGTCGCCCAATCACTAAAGATGGTTTGCATAGACAAGTTGAGTAAACCAAGCAATACAAGGAAACCAAAACACTGCTCTCCTCAGTTAGGAACATCGCCCCAGATAATTCTAGGCAGAAGGGCCCTTGAAGGGTGTAAACGGTTAAATCTTCTTCTTCCACCCATAAGTCTCCCAAAACACATGTAATTAATTTGTGGCTCTAAAGATATGAACGCTTATCCAAGAGTCAGTCCACACAGTGCAACTCAAGTGAAAGCTCTGTGCAGAACATGCAGCAGCTGAAATGCCAGCTTGATTCCATGCTTCCTCCAGGCACCGAAAGAGAGTACATGAATCTGCGTTTGTAGCCACAGTAGCACAGCAAGGAGAAGTGGGCATCCAACTGCAGTTCAGACAGCAATCCGTCACCTGTTCACAGGTGTGGTGTTCCCCTGACTATGAGCACATCCTGCAGTGAAACTATTGCACTTGGGAGCTGGCCACCTCTGACTCAGTGTTACTCAATCTGTGTGCGTGTAAGCAAGTTACATGTAATTTAGTAACTGAGGTTGCAACTCTGTATTCACTTACCTGGGAGTAAGTTCCACTGAATTCATTTCTGAATTTATTTCTGAATAGGACTATTTGGGATTGCGCTGCTCATGCATCATGCATTTCCTCTTAATTTCAGGAAAATAACTTGTTTTTACATAGTTTCACTGCTGGGCTAGGGAAAAAATTCAGGTGGCAGAAGACAAGATGTCATGAATTACAGCAGGTGCTCATTTCTCTCGGTGTGAATCTGTTCCCCACTGGAGTGTTGAAGGCCTGCCAGTCTGCCGGACTAACTGCTCCCGCGCACCTTGCATGCAAGGAGAAGTAAGAGGTCATGGGATTTCCACAATGGCCTATTAGGGGGCACACTCAGAGTGAGGGAGTTAAACGGCGAGTGCTACGGGCATTTCTTTCCCTCTCTTTTTAAACCAAACCTTGCCCATCTTCTTTATAACTTGGTTGAAAGGAAGCCTTCCACCCGGATTAATGCATTTCACTTGAGCCCCCCATCATATGATTAGGGAAGGGGAGGGGGAGTCATGAGGTTTACTTTACAATTCACAGGGGAGGGTTATTGCAGAGATGAAGGCTGTGGACTGCCAGCTTTGACAGCGAACATTTCCTATGCTGTAATGGAGAAACAAAGACGGGTTTAAATTCTAGTTGAAAGGAGTATTATTAGTATTACCATCACCACCCTCATCAAGCTTGGACCTATGTGAATAACTTGTGTACTGCTCCTTTGGAAAATGCTGTGGAACCGTCCCAATAAATGATCAGTATTGTGAGTTGGACCCTTTTCTGCTGTTGTCCATTTACCCTCGATGATGTGCATAGCTACATGACTCTCCTTTACCCAAAACAGGAAATCCAAATATAAACCCGGCAATTCCAGTCTTTCAGGAGACCTACTGATGAGCAGTAATTCGTTTCAAATCTGTTTGGGTCAAGCTCTCTCCAACTCAGCATGTCCCCGCAAACAAATCCCATTATTTCAATGGGAGCCCCTACTCCCATTGAAGTGACGAATACTAGTACCAATCCAATATATTTAGGAATGGGATTATGTGAGATCTGGGTTCCAGCCCCGCCTTTGCTAAGAGTACTTTGAGCGATGTTAAACCAGCTGCTTTCTATGTCAGGCTTGTGTCCAGAGAAAGGACAAACCAGTTTGAAAGGTTACTAGGAGGACAGCCACGGAGGACAGGGTTACTAGGAAGACACTCCCGCCCCCCCCCCCGCCCCCCGCCATCCCACACACACATTCTGAGGTCCAGCAATTCATTTCTAAGGTACCGTTTGCAGGCTCAATTCTATACTGAATATGCTCAACAAGAGAAAACTGACTTTAGAGAGGATGAAAGTCCTAGATGGAGAGATTGTCAGAAATGCAAACTTGAATGGTAATAAACTTGGTGGAAACTGAAAGTACAACTGAATTAGCTGGTGTGCTTTTATTATGAAGTATTACTTAGGCCACAGGGGATGAGTAAAATCTTAACATATTTAGGAGTACAGCTAAACCATCGTCTATTTCTGAGCTCTTTTGCACAGGGAAACACAGGAACCCTACTGGGCCAGTGAGCCTTTTCCTTACTGGTCCGGGCAAGCTCCAGTGAAGTTGACCAATTACTTCAATTTATTTATGTATTTATTTGTTTTTACTTGCCTTTTTGCCCTCTCATGGGCACAGTTCACAAAGCACCTGAAGAGGCCAATTCAACCACATACTAAATAACTCTGTCTAAAGATTTCCCAGCTCAAACACACACACACACACACTTGGAAGTCTATGCCATTGAGCTCAGTGGAAGCCTCTTGTATAGAAGACCTGATGGACTGCCTAGATTTAAAGAGCTGAATCAAGTCACAAAGGTGAGAGATGAAATGAAGCCTTGTGTTGTACCTGAGGAGTGGAGAAAAACTTGCTTTTTAAAATTTGTAATGGTGTGAATATTCCCAGCTATGTGCGGTGGCAATTTGGCTGTTCATTTCAAATGACATTACAAGTTTGGAATGAAGTACAGTCATACAGATATTGTAAAGAAAGAACCCTGAGATTACTGATTTTTAATGAGTTTTTCTGAGACCCCAATCAGGTAGTTGGTTTAGCCATCCCTCTGAAAAAGGGACTTTACAGAATCATGAAGGGGAGGTCTATTACGAATATTATTCATTGTGACAGGTAAAAGAAACCTCCATGACACAGGGCAGTCTACCTCTCTGGCTACCAACTGCTCTGATGAATAGCAACAGAAAGCAGTTGACTTCATGCACCACTTGCAAGCTTCCCTAAAACATGTGCCTGGCCGTTGTTGGAACATGATGCTGGATGGATCTGGTCTGCCCTTTGGTCTGCCCTGCCAGAACTTTTCTTACTTCTTTCTGAGAAACTTGAGCAGCAAGCCTATGCAAACTTTCCTAGGAGTAAGTCTGACTGAGATCAAAGGACCTTATTTCTGAATAGACCAGGATAGGATCACACTGTTAAGAGCTGGAATAACTACTATTCACTATCTTGATTTTGCCATTTTATCTTCGCTACATGGGAGGAGGAAGAGGAGAAATAAGCAAGAAGAGCTCAGAAGACCTGCAGTTATTCTCTGGCTGGGCTTTTTTCCCCTTCTGGCAAGGTTGGGTATGAATCGTGTGGGAGACAAGAGGGAGCAATTTGCTGTTCAAGTAAGATATACTGGAATTCTTCTGAAGGGGTTTACTTCATTTTACAATGTGAACTTTGACAAATACAAAAGTACTTTGAAAACTATTCCTCTCTCCCAAGCATACCAAAGTTCAATATCTGGCATTAATAGAAGCATGAAAGGTTTGCCAAAGTAAACACAATCAAAATGTTCAGCCAACTGGGGGTAATACTGATTGAATATGGAAAAATCTTGTTATTTAACTACAGAACTGGATTTAGATCCAGAGGAGGGGAAAGGAGAAGAAATACAGCTGCTATTTTCAACTAGCTCCAAGCACTGTTCTGTTCCGAAGGTTCTCTCTTGCTCTGGGTTCCTAGGCTAAATTTGATCGATTTTTTTTCCTCTTTTGGGGTCACCAAAGGTGATTACAAGCCATTAGATTTCTCATTTGAATTAAACTGAAAGATCAAAGGCTCCCTCTTGACACCTGTTGCTACAGCTCGGCAAAAGGTTAAAATTAAAAACTAAAATAAAAATGAACAACATATCTAAGCCACTATGGACTGTACCTACCGAAATGAACAGACCCAGGAGCATTTTAGGGAAAAATAAAATGTAACTATCTGTCCTGCTATTATGAAGAACTTTTACTCAGACATTTTCCACCCTCTGCTTGAGGTATAAACCTAAATTACTCAGTCTGCAATTAAAGCAGCATTTCTGCCAGCTTTCTTTTTAAAAGCACCCCTCCACTTCAACAGAAGTACAGTAGGGTAAAGAAGCGGGATCTGCAGACAGAGCTTTGTCAATATTCTGTTGGAAGGATGGTTTTGCAGAGCAGCCCCTCCTTGCACCTTTTCCCATGATACCAGTCAGGCTTGCTCTCCTGCTTTTCCGTGTTAAGTATCGTTAAGCTGGTTGAACTGAAAACCTGCTCAGAATCTATGCTGCCAATTTAACTAGGTCTAAAAGTAGTTTCATTATCTGGACTCCAGTTTCCCATGAATTCAGGGAACTGCTGGTTCCTGAGAATTATTTGTCAGTGACCAACTCAGTCCTTCCCAGAACCACTCTTCCCACAATCCCTTAGTGGGCAGACAAACCACCAAGCAGGTCTGAAAGCTGCTTAAAATGTGCCTTGCAGACAGCAGGCATCGGAATGGGCCTGCGCTTTAAGATCCTGACTCTGCCATCTGGACCAGTCTTGCCCTCCTGGGTAGCGCAGCCACGTTCAGTGCGAGCCTGCTGTGCCTCTTAGAAACGTACCCACTGAGTTCCACTGCGAAGGCCACCGAGATGATGCTTTGAAAGGAGAGAACCCTCACCCACCATTGCCTGTCCCAGCAGCAGGATGGCTAAGCCCTAGATAAAGCATGCACGACTGTAATCCAATTCCACTTTTGTAGCACATCCCTCAATAATCAAATTCACATGTCAACGGCTCAGTTTCTGTCCAGGACAGAAGCCTTAAATTTAAGCCTCATTCATTCCATGTTAGCTTCCGTGGAACCAAACCAGGTGCTTTGGTTTGTCTGGGCCTTGGCACAACCGATGCAGAGACAGGCAGGAGAGGCAAAGCGACAGGATTCAGGAAATGGAGTGGGTGGGAAAGAGAACAGTTTCCCCACTCCAGCTGATCTCGCTTCAAGTTGATCAGACTCGGAGTGGAGGGGGAAGCCTCTTGCATAATGCGATGCTGCTTAGAGTGCGAGTGAAGCAGGGACGCTGAATAACACAGCCGTTCACTTGACAACCACACACTTTACATATTACTTAAGTCATCCTGGAGAACATGCTATTTGTTTCAAATCAAGGAGGGTTACAATCCCTTGATGGAAATATGGCTGGCCTTGTAGGCTCTTCCTTGGAAGTGTGTTTTCTCCATTTCAAGTGAACTTACTTTCAGGGAATCCCAGTACTTAGGATCAGGCAAACAACCCAAACAGAAATCCCCTCTCTGGTTTTCTTCCTAGAAGCGCAGTTAGGTCTTTCCTCCTTCTCCCAAAGACCTATTGTCTGGCTGTTACTCAGAGAAAAACTCAACGGGGGGGGGGGACCCTTCTGCATCCTTAAAATAAAGCAAACACATGCAAACCCAAAATAAAACATTGACATTTACAGGATAACACGAAATTACCTAGACTTTCCACAAGAGTGCCAGGAAGTCCCCCTATTTTCAATCTACCTGAGGAATCATGTTTAAACAAATGGACAAAATGTTGCAGGACAGCTAAATCAGTGTGAACGTATCTGTTCTAGAGGCAAGGGTGCTTCAGGTGTTGAGGGTGAGTTGCAACAGGATCACCAGGTAACTTAATGCAAACTTCAGTCTGCAAAGCCCTTATTCTGAATTGTCCTCCTCCTGAAGTTACAATGTGAATGTGATCATAGTAGCAGAAACAAATTTCATTTGGCCCAACCAGGATGTGGTGAAGCCCAGAGAAAGCAAGACAAGGTCTATAACTCCCATTAGCTCTTTCACTTTTGCTGCACTAGTTCTTAGCGAGGTAGTTCCTTCCTCCAAAGCTGCCCTGGCCATTCCAGTAGGAATGCTTCTTAGACAGTTTAGTAATGAGGAGGGAGGCACTTTTGCCTATGCTCAGACACACCACATATTCTAGGAAAAAGACTAAAGTACTAAAAAGATTCCAGCACAAAATCCTGCCACAAATCAGGCCTGGCTACAAGTTAATTATCTTGTGCTGTATACTCTGGAGAGGGATCCACTCTGGAGCACCTCAGGACAAAAGCTGATTTTTTTTAAAAAAATGGCCCTATTCAGTTCATTAGATGCCCCCCACCCAGAAAACCACCTCTGCATCCAGAGCAATCAAATCATCTGGGTCTACCACCAGCTTCCAGATATGAGAGGGCTCAGATCCAGACACTTGGAAATTCTGGTCTCCCATGTCCAGTGACAGCATTTGGGCTGATCAAAGCAAGCTGATATCTACGCCCTGTCTTTTTCCTCCTGTGACACTAGAACATCAGCGGCACCGGGTTTCCTCCATTTCCAAGAATGAAAAGATACCCTGGGAATTCTCCCACTCTGCAAAACTTTCCTGCGGCCTTCCCCAACTAAGATCTCCTTTGTACTATGTTAATTCAACCGAGCTTCTCTTCCAGCCGCCCCCCCCCCCACCGTCTTTGTCCTGCTTCCCAAACTGAGAAAAGCTGACAGTCTATTATTCCCTTGTAGTTCCCAGCTCCCTCCACCCCCTCCATGTTTTAAACTTCCCTTTCAAAGCGTCTTTACGAAGATGGACCATGTTTTTAAAAGTTCTTTAATTGGGTCACAACCGCACGCACGCACGCGCGCACACACACTTCCTGCGTCTTTAGACAAATCCTTAAATATTCAGAGGGAAAGCGAGGGAAGAATAGGACTTTTGAGGCTTCGAAATTTGGTAGAAACCATCCCCCCGCGCGATTTTCTATACAGATGAAGGTAGTGGGTGGTCGCTGTGGCATTCCTCTCTCCCTCCCCAAATCTTGTAGCTTCTCAGTACCTTTCTGAGAAGAAAACTAGCATCCTTAATTAATTGCCCATCCACGCTCCACTGTAACTGAAGTACTTTCAAATCGGTTCGTCCCCCTTGCACTTTACAGAATTGCTGTTCGCTATGGAATGAGATTATCATTCACTGGAGCAGTTTTATCTTTCCACAGCTTTTTAGCAGAGCGCCAAATTGCTGGTCCCCTCCCTTTAGCCCCACCTAACTCCTAATCCTCTGCAACACCACTTCGGATCCCCTCCGTGCTTTTATGCTGAATGACTCCGATCCAAAAATCCTATATGATCTTAGAAAGAGCTCCAAAAGACTCTGATTTAACTGGACCGAACAGAAAGACATGCCAAAGATATTCGCAAAGTAACAGAAAATTTATAGCGAGAATTGTTATAAATGCAGGGTGTCTTTGCCAATAGAAATTTTTCACTGGGGGAACTTTTACACACTAATAAAGCTTTTCTCTTTTTAAATGCCTACAGTGTCATAGGATCTCTTCAAGGGAGTGGAGTTTTTGATGGAAGAAAAGTACTCCTGTCTGTCTTTTTTTCTTAAGCTCCAAACAGAGAACTTTAAGGCGATGTGAAATAACTCCTGTGATTAAGATCTTAAATTAACCATAAAGATTTGGGGGGGGGGGAAGGGTGGTATATGATGCGCCAAGGGGTACAACGCATTATTCAGAAAGTACTCGCTGCTTAGCATTTAACACACACCAAAAAGTCACGCTGAAAATATGTCCGTGATTCTGGGTAGAAACAAATGGTATAGTCAAAGGGGATGCGATCCTGACCCTTCCTAATTCGCAAATCACTTGCAAACGCGCCTGCAGGCTCCTGGTGGTGGCCGTAATGGGAACCAGAAGAGGCCAGAAGATGATCTACTTAGGCAAGAGAAGGGCTTGATTGTGAAGGAGAAAGGCCAGGCCGAGTTTAGCGCCAGCGAGAAAGATACGGAGAGAAAACCTCTCACCTCTCTTGAATCTGCAATCTCTCCCCCAGATGCAGCTCAAATAATTACCACTCCTACTATGATATTTCTTTTTACACTTCAAAAATAAAGGAAGGGGCATTCTTTGGAGCTTCTACACGTGATTCTCTACTCAAAACGGCTTATTGGTGTATTTTCAAAAAGCCTTCGATTTTCTTAGCAGGTTAATATTAGCAATTGCATTTAACAGCGGGGGGGGGGGAGCTGTGACATAGAATGGAGTCCACATCCCATTAAAATATGTGATCAAATTATGAATGGCGCTGGACCTCTCCACACCCCCCCCCCTCAGGTATTTTTCCTGTCTTTTTTAAAGCCCTTGTAGACTGCAGGCGCTTGGATAAATCCCTCCGAGGGAACTAGGTTCCTGGATGCTTGCCTGCGAACTGAGAGATCCGAAAGAGAATCAACTTGGATTTCTCAGCAAAGAGAAGTTACTGAACAATATACTGGGGAAGAGGGGAGAAGGGTTGAGAAAGAAGGACAGGGAACATCTTTAATTAGCAATATCTGTCCAGCGGGTATAAAGCGTTAAGAGTATTGTGTCCTTTTATTTCTCGTACACGCATCTACCTGGGAGCAGGTCTTCTTGAAGGTCGTGAAGGGGACTTACGAAGGACTGCGCTTCGCGCTTCCCGATCCTCAGCCAGGCTCGGAGGAACACGTGGGAACCAAGCGGTGGCCCCTCCGTTGCTTTCCTCGAGGCCAAGCAGGCTTACGCAGGGCGACTTTGACTTTTGGAGCGACATCCCAAGAAAAAGACGCAGAGCCACACGGATCGGTCAGCGCTGTCCTAGATGGGAAAATCATAGGCCAGGATGGCCTAATGGGTTTCTCCAGTCAAATATTTTTCTCTCGGAGATGGAGGGAGGGAGGGAGGGAGAAGAGGGGTAGGAACACAGCACTGGAATGCCAATAAGGTGCAGAAAAATGACTGGTTTGAATATCCCGCTAGTACCAAGTCCCCATACGAACCCACCTCCCCACCCAAACATTAGACGCCATCGCTTGCCCTGCCGAGCCGTTGCTCAGCACCTAGCTCTGAAACCCAGCGCTTGGGAAGGGAAGGGGAATAAAGCTGGGTTGCTTTTTGTGGGGACCTTCCCCCATTTTCCAGCTGCCCTCCTTTTTTTTTTTTAACCCATATAAGCATGAGGGCCATTAGGAGTCCGCTTTTGTAGGGCTGGTGCTGCGCGGGGAGGGGGGGGAGACAGCTTATCCCAGGGAAAGCGGGGGGGGGGGGGAGAGGGGACGAGACTGTTTTGCTTGCACTCGTCTCCTAAGTAACATTTATTTTATCCCCCCTCCCCCCGCATTTAAAACTGTCACACAATAGTGTCAGCTCCAGTCAACAGAGCTGAAGTGAACTCTGGAAATTGCTGGCGATTTCCCAGAAAGCTACAAGTTCGGCCCGTCCTTCGACTGGAGAACAGAACAGACCCACCTGGCCAGAGCAAGGACCAAAACGCACGGGCTGCTTCCGTGCGGACACGCCAGCATCCCCCGAAGGAAAGGGCCCCTTGAGGGCGGCTGGGAGCTGAGCTGGACCGCGGACACACGCGCGCACCAAGGCGCCCCTCGGGCAGGTCCTGCGGAAGGACTGAGAAAGGGACGGGCTTGCCCTGGGCCTCGCACCGTGGCGCAGAGGAGGGCACGCAGCGGCCCATCCCATGCCAGGGCCTCTCGGGTCGAACCGAGGGTGCAGCTTTCAGCCGCGCGGAAACGCCAACTCGGTCCTGAGACGGAGCCAAACGAGCCGAGCCAAGAAGCCAGCGCTGCCCTCCTCCAGACGGGTCGCCGACACCCGGGCGAAGGGACCAGGGGCGGCGGGCAGAACCGCTCCCCGCGCCAGGCCAGCACGTCCTGTGCCCCGGAGCAGAGCCCTCGCCGCAGCGCTGGGGCCGCGCTCAGTCCTCCTGGACGCGTGGCCTGCCAGGGCTGGACGCTCAGGACGCCTCTAGGCCTCCGCTCGGTAGCTGCAGTCAGACTTTACTTTGCAATTGGCCGACTGCGACTCCAGGTCTGGAATAAGCCACTCAAGCATTATAACCTTTCACCCCTACCCTCCACGTCTTGTCCCCCCCCCCACGAGTTTAAGGGGAGGCCGTATACCTTTCCGTTTAATTCCGCAGCTGGCACACACCACCCCTCAACGATCCAGTCCGTCAAATTCCCGTTGACACTGGGAGTTACTCTGCAGCCCTGACACTTTCCATATTTCAGAAAGAGCAGATCTGGCAGATGATGATGTATGTTCCGCGAGCAAATGGACTCTTTCTAGGGTTCCCCGGTATCTGTTCCAAACAGCAACTTGGAATCTAAACAATACACCGGTTGCGTCTAATTTGATGCACGCTTAGCGGTAAACCAGTGTGACTCGCTTCCAAGGAAGCCTAGATAGGATTGTGCTGCACGCCCCGTGGATTTCAGACGAAACCGTTTCCAAGCGTGATTACAAGATATGCGCTGAAATCCTAAACGTAAGCACTTTAATTCAATGGGATTTATCTGCAAGGGAATGTATTTAAGATCTGGGTGTCCAGAGCATAAACCCGAGCGCTCTGAGTTCACGGGCCTGTTGCACGTCTCTCAGTCTGTTCCCCCTCCCCACTTAACCCCTCCCCCCCCCAAATTCTACATACGCTGGATTTTACACAGCTGAGGAATCCAACTTAATCCGAGCTGCATCTTCGCAGCCAGCTGTTTGCAACTCACTTCTGAAGTGATGGCACTGTCTCGCTTTCACGCTCTAAAAGGGGGTGCTATGCGGTCCACTTTGTGCCCCCCCCCCTTTCTCACACACTTCTGTTTACAATTTAAACTATTGCGGAGCAAGCGAACGCCTGGAGGCTGAAAGAGTGCCTTTGAACAGCGCCAAGGGTGCCGCGGTGAATGGGTCGGCCGCCCTCCGAGGGCGCGCTTCGCACCGAAACTGCCCCGTCTGGACAGAATCCTCGCGGGGAGGCAAGAGAGGACGGTGCGTTGCCGAGGCGGCGCGCAGACAGCGCCGGGACGGGCGACAAAGCCCCTTCCATTTGTAGCCATGTGCTCAGCAATCTGGAAAATAGCTTCATTTCGCCTCCGTCTTTCCTCCCCGCAGCCCCCGTTTTCCATGACCTGCCTTGTAGTCTCCTTTGTGGGGACTGGACATGAAAGGGGACAACCAAGTGTCTGACAGGGGATCGCTTTTCAAAAGCAAATGCGGGCCAGAGGGAGACGCGAGACCGCTCGCTGGGCCGGCAGGGAGGGCAAGACCCTTTTCAGGGAACAACATCAACAAACTCCGCTGCAGGCTTGTAGGGAGGCGGAAGGGGCTTGGATTGAGAGACAGATGGAAAATGCTACAAGGATCCCTCCCCCCGTCCGTCCTTCACAGACCGATCTCTATGGGAGAGTCTGTTAGAGCCATGTCAAAGCTGGCAAATGAATATTTTAGGACGGGGCTGTAGGTCGGTTCATTACTTATTTCGCCTTT
The DNA here is from genome assembly GCF_004798865.1 of Varanus komodoensis. Lineage (NCBI taxonomy): Eukaryota > Metazoa > Chordata > Lepidosauria > Squamata > Varanidae > Varanus > Varanus komodoensis. The sequence goes on along the minus strand of NW_025335587.1, from coordinate 228,380 downwards.
CAGGGTCATTCAGTCACTGGCTGGATGGGGAGCCCTAAGAAGCCAGCCGCTGCCTAAGCGAATAAGCGACTATTTTGTTCAAGCAAAGCAGGGTATTTTCAGAAGTGCTCACAAACATAAAGACATTTCAGGGCAAGAATTGGACGAAGAGGGGTGTCTGGTTACTTCGTAGCCCCCGCTTTTTTCTGCTCACAAATTTAGGGGGAGATCTTGAGCTCCAGAGGGTCGATGCAACCCTTCAGGCTCAAAAGGAAAAGCCTTAGGATTGTCTCTCTCTCCCCCGCTTCCCCCCTTCACTCTCCTCCTTCCATGTGTCAACATTTCCAACCAAAACAAAAAGGAGGAGTAGAAGTATAATTTTCCTCCTTTAGGAACTGCTTGGCAACTTCAAGTATTTTCCAAAAACAAGAGCTTAATTGGTTGCCAAATGTAACACCAGAGTTCTAAAGTACGATGCATGACCATACAAAAAATAGTTTGGGTTCAGTGGTTTGACACTTCAAAGTACTGATTTTAAAGAGAAGGAAAGCACATAATGTAGGTTTTTCAAAGAGTGACATTGACAAATGTAAGAGTTCATTAGTAGGTAAGGAGGGAGAAGTTGCATCTAGTGTGCTTGCTAATCATCTGAACTTCTCTTTCAGGAGGAGGTTCAGTTCTTAACACTGCTCAACAAAAGCTGCTTGGGCTCCGCTTAATGGAAAGAGTTTATTACAAGTTCATAGGCCTTAACGCATTTGTAAAATATAGCCAAGTCTGTCCTGCGCAGTGCGGAAAAAGGCAACGGCTCAGTTCTGGCCAGGTCGTGGACCGCATCCTGGAACACCGACTCTGCTCCCTAAAATATCCGCAATACATTCAACTCTTCAAAGTAATTTTAAGGGTGGTTTGACCCCACTATTGAAAAGCTTAAGCAGTTTCATTTCCATGACTTTTCTTAATTACTCAAATACCCCCTCCAGTGTTTACGTTTTGTTTGTTTTTAGACCTTTGAAGTAGGCTTACCCTTGGTTACTTTCTTTTGTTATATTTAGAAAGCAAATAGCAAAACCGACTGGGCTTCTTTTAAAAGAGTTCACAAACATTTATTAATTTACACCAAAAGTGGACAAAAAAGTTACTTTGCCTTTTCCACATCAAATTATTCACAATTCTTTCAATAAAATAAGAAGGATGCACAGCTAGTGGGGAGAGCTAATTAGGCTCTGGCGCACAATATATACACACAGATAAGTCCAGATACACAAGAAACACCCACACACACACACAAAAGATGAAGGGGCAGAGAGTAGGCGGGCAATTGGATAACAGAGAACTTCCTGATACCGCACGATCTTTTGAGATGTGCACTTGAAATCTCACTTGAAACACACTCCTTGTCATGACTTCCAATATTACGATATTCAAGCGAAATTTTCCTTAAACAGCTCCTTTGAGAGAAGGGGGAGATACAGAGGGGGACCATCCAGAGAAGAAAATTAGAAGAGAAGCGCCCTAGTGCAATAGTTCTGATCCGCTACCGCCCACCGAAACCAATGGGCTTAAGGCAGAAATCCTTCGCACACCTACCTGGGAGTAAGTCTCACTGAATTCAGTGCGCCTTGCTTCCAGCAAACATGCATGGGATCTGTAGTCAGTCCTGCACTTGCTTTCCTAGAGTTGGGTCGTGGAGTGGACCATTCCGAAACCACATTATGTGCGTACAAAGGGCGCAAGCCACTTAACTCGGGCGTACCTTCGTAGATTATAGACTATTCCGAACAAAGAACGAACTGGGGTTCGCAGCCATTCTGCCAAAGAAAGCATTTGAAGAAGCAGAGAGAGCAATTCCGCTGCCACTCCCGGATCCTAATCACCTTCACTGGAAGCGAGTCCTAGGAAATCCAGCTACAACTGCTTCCCTGACAGTGGCTTTTAGAGCGCAGTCTTACTTTACCTATTTCTTGTAACTTTTTCTTCAAGCTGTCAGAAGTCGTCTAATAAGAAATACGAATTTAAAATAGAAGTTCGAGAGATGGCTCACTCCCCCCCTCCCCTCCTCAACACCAATCCTGAACAGGCAGGGACACACACACACACACACACACAAAATCGATCCGGACGCCAAACAGTCCCAAAAAAGGAAGTGTTCCTACCTTTTAAAACACAATAGGAGGGCAATTGTGAGAGCGGAGGGGAGGGGGGAGAGACAGACCGGGGACTGTTGGTTGGGATCTGAGGGGCACTGTGGCTGGCTGCGTTTTAAAAAGGGCAGCTGCTGAGATTTGTGAGTTTACTGGAAAAGTTCTGTCCCGTCTGCAGGAGGGATTCGTGGGCCAGGTTCAAATGGTTCGGTAGGGGCGTCAGCGCCGGAGAGAGCATAGCCAGGACCTGAGCTTGGCCACCCGCGTGGCCCGCCGGGAAGGGAGACGCTGGCGCGGCGCTGCTGGAGCTACTGGACGGAGGGGGGGCCGCGCCGCCGCCGCCGCCGCCGCCGATGATATTGTCTATGGAAAAGGAGGGCCTGCCGCCGGCGCCCTGGTCCGCCTTGAGGCTCTGCAGGAGCGACGCGGTGGGGCTCAGCGGCCCGGCGGGGTAGAAGGCTTTCCTGCAGCCCAGCTCGCCGCCCAGGAAGGACGAGAGGCCGCCGGAGAAGACCGACGGCGCGGCCGCCGACACGCCAGGGCCCGGCGGCGCGGGGAGGGCGCAGGGCGGCGGCTGGAAGGGGAACGCGCCCGCCGCGCCGCCGCCGCCGCCGCCAGCAGCGGGGTGGTGGTGGTGGTGGTGCGGGTGGAAGCTCTGCAGCTGCAGCCCGTAGTTGTAGCCGTAGGGTCCGTACGCGAAGCCGGGCAGGAAGGCGGCCGGGTCGGCGGCGGCGGCGGCGGCGCGCAGGAGGAGCTCCGGGGGCTGCGGGTGGAGCTGCTGCTGCTGCCGCTTGAAGCGCTTCCTCCGGCGCAGGAAGCTGCCGTTGTCGAACATATCGGCGGACTCCGGGTCCAGAGTCCAGTAGTTGCCCTTGCCCGGGTTGCCCGGCTCGCGGGGGATCTTGACGAAGCAGTCGTTGAGCGACAGGTTGTGCCGGATGGAGTTCTGCCAGGCGGGGAACTTCTCCCGGTAGTAGGGGAAGCGGCCGCTGATGAACTCGCAGATCTCGCTCAGCGTCAGCCGCTTCTTGGGGCTCTGCAGGATGGCCATGGTGATGAGCGCGATGTACGAGTAGGGCGGCTTCACCAGGGGGTTCTTGCCGCCCCCCGAAGCGCCGCCGGACGACGACGACGACGACGACGAGGAAGAGGAGGCAGGCGCGGCCGCCGCCGCCGCCGCCGCCGCCTGCGGGGCCGCTGGCGTGGGGTGGCTGTCCCCCAGCGTGGCCTCCGGGCCTCCCTGAGCGGGGGACAGCCGCCCCCGGGCCGCCTGCTTGGAAAGGAGGCTCAGCGCGCCGTCGTCCTCGTCGTCGTCCTCGTCCTCCTCCTCGTCCTCCTCCTCCTCGCTGAACTTGGCCTGGCCATGCTCGTGCGCGGGCCCCACCACGTCGATGTCGGCGTCCTCCACGTCGGAGAGCGCCTCGTCGTCCTCCTCCTCCTCGGGCGAGGGGGCCGCCAGCAAGCCGCAGGGCCGGCTGCTCCCGCTGCTGCAGCCCAGGGTCATGGTGCCGCCGCCGCCGCCGCTCCTCTCGGTGGCTGCTACTGCCTGCGCCCGGGCGGCTCGGCTCGGCCACCCCCTAGCGGCGGAGCGAGGGAGGAGTCCCGGGAGGCGCCGCCGCCGCCGCCGCCGCCGCCGCCTCTCGGGCTCGGCGGAGAGCAACAGGCGGGCGCCCGGGGGCAGCGCCCTCCCCTCGGGCGGAGAGGACGCGGCGCGGGGTGGGGACGCTTCGCGGGCGGGCGGCGGGCGGCAGGCGGGCGCGGGCGGCGGGGAGGCCGCCTCCCTTGCTTCCCGCACGGCTCTCGCCGCCGCAGCGTCTCGCAGGCACTAAGCCGCCGCCGAGCGCGCCAGGAGCCTTTATACCGCGGCCCGCGCGTCACGTGCCGGCGCGCGCAAGGAGACCCCGGGCGCTGCCTCCGCGCCCGCCCGCCCG